>NC_069502.1:197926485-198249819 GCF_027579735.1 Bombina bombina | reverse complement strand
CAAATATGCACGCCCAATTACTTAATGAAAAGCCTGGAACTGTTTTTCTTTTTGCAACAGATTACTGGTATCTGCTTTCTAATCAATGGTCCTGAGGGCAACACTAAATACCCTGTAGGGCCTGATGTGGCCAGTCGTTTGGCCGGCCCTATACAGAGAATTGTAAATAAAAAACAAAATGCTAGTAACGTGAAGAAAATAAATATCATTAAATAACTGCCTAAAGAGGGACGTTTTTCCCCGTTACCTTATTCCCTTCAGACACTGGACCCTTCACATTTCTATTGTTCTATTACATTGCAGACAAAATTAGCTTAGAAATATATTGCCACTATAAAAAACATAAAACCTGTACAGCTCTTTATTTGAGATTCCACAGCAAATCAGTTATATCAATCTAGTTTTATATATTTGTTTTGTTTTTCCTCCATGTAGAACCTAGACGGATAAGTGACCCAGGGAGGTGTGTCAGAATCAGTGAAGGAGAAAGGATACCAAATTGCTCTCTTTATAAATCACTCCCAGTTCTGAAAAGATTTTAGTGACACATGTTGTGAATTATGCTCTGTATATAATTTAAAGATCGCATATTTGTCATTTTGTACCTCTACTACATTAATTGAAATTGAGTGGTGTCATGGGCATATAAAAATAAATCAGGGAGATTACATGCAATTTCAAAAGGAAGAAAAAGGTCAGGAGCCACTGATCAGGGGGGGAATTTAATAATAAACAACATACTTTATGTCCCTATATTGGAAGGATTTTTAATGCTTTTATATGACCAGAAACCTATAAAAAGTATATTTCCTGAATAAAATGAAATCCGTAAATAAATAAAAAAAAAACACAAAAAATATACACACACACACTAGCAGATTGTACACTCTCCCCCTGTACATCTACTAAGTTATTGTTCTGTATACCTCAATCATAAATGTATTCGACTCTGCAGAATATAACTTTACAAATAAACAATAAGATATATCTATATATTGATTGCATGCCTGCTAGATGACCTACTGAAATTGTGTTACCTATGAAGTTTTACATGTTTTTATTTTACAAACCAAAAATAAAATTATCCAATTCAAAACAATACGTTTTCCTCGCCCATATCTGTGGGGAACCTGTTAAAGATCAAAATATCATGGTACCACTACCCACCTTCTAAGTTTCATAGATGCTTCTTTTTTATCCAGCACCCCTGGCACACAATTAGTGAGCTCTGTCCAGTCTGCATGAAGCCCACAGCTCCAACCAGTGGAGAAGCGAGAGAAGAGCCAGGTTTCCTTCCTGTTAGGTCTATAACAAGTACACTTCTTCTGACCAGGTCTGCAGTCACAGGGCACTTCCAACCTCACATTCTGCACCAGGTGCCTCCCAAAAGTGGTGCCCCCAGTCTTCTGAATGTGCAGAAACACTATGACATCATCCCCTTTCATATCAAAATTCAATGCCCTGTCCAGATCCCTGATTGGGAAAAAGTATTTTCTGACATAGTGAGGATCAGGAGTGGGGAACAGATCAAGGTCCTCTTGGTAGTACCTGCTGGGAGATCCCAGGTTCATTACTGGCCCAACATACTGGTATAAGATCAGCATGAAACACACAGACACAGCCAAAATCAGCAAAAATTTGCTGGTCCGCTCAACCATGGTCCTTCCAGCACACTTCATATGTCACCATCTCCCAGGGTTTGCAGGCTACAGTCACACTTCCTGGTTGGGTTCCTCCAGGGCACTCTATGTGTGCCACAGTCCTAGGATGGTGCAGTAACCAAAAAGATTCCGAACTTGTAGAATCAACTGGATCCCAAACGGGTGATGGTGTCAAAAGGGTCTCTGAATTGTAGAATTAATGAGATCTCGGGGCTATGTAATCAACGAGTCACCAGGACTCAGTTGGACTGCTGGAACCAAATAAACCACAAAGCGTAAGAGTCAGCTGAGTCCCACTATTGTAGAACCAATTAGACCCCAGATTTGGAATGAAAGCAGCTAAGCTGAAGTACACACTGTGGATACAAAGTAACCACTGCAGCAATCAGAGGGCTGGACACGGATAATACAGCCCGCTGGTCATCAATCCCAGTTCCTTATATAGGGCAAGAGGGCAACCCACTCCTCCTCACCGCCGTCCACCCATCTCGTGTGCCCTGCTCCAATAGTCTAAGAAGATCGGGGACCCCAGACTGCTCTCCTGTCTCCTTCCTGTCCGCACACCACCATGATCACAGCCCAGCATGCACAGCGCCTCCTCATACTATACGCCTCATTTACATTACCCGGCCTCTCTCACGTTGGTTTATTTGGTTGCTATCGTCGCCCGCATTTACTTTTGTTTTTCAAACTCACTTTTTAACCCTCAAACTACATGACTATAGCTTCTATCTCACAAATGCATATACATTTATCCGTGAGAAAAAGCGGAATTATATATTACGAGTACAAACTTAATTAAGCCACTCTTGCAAATTGCATGTATACCCTACACGTATTTTAAATACTTGCCAAACCAAAAAACTTTGCATGTTTTCAGTTTCCAAATTTTCCTGAGAAATATGTCGTTGACGTGGTTGCGAAAAAATAAATATTTGGTGCATGTTTTATCTAAAACAGATCACCCTAACAGCATGTAAATAGTTTATTCATATTATTGTTTCCTTATGTGACAAAACGATATATAGAATATAAATTTTATTTATATATATATATATATATATATATATATATATATATATATATATATATATATATATATATATATGTGTGTGTGTGTGTGTGTGTGTGTGTGTGTGTATATATGCTACACTTTAAAACATAGTTATTATCAGAACGTTATTTGGGACTAATAGGTAGAACAACAGTACTGTAGTATGTATTATAAATGAACCAATGGTCCTGATGCTGATTATCCTAGTTTTAATCCCCTCTCTTGGGACACTAGTGCATCTGTCACAACCTTTTTTTTTGGGGGGGTGGGGGTGGTAGCCATAAATCCTTAGAAAAATCAAGTGTTTTTAAAAAAAAAAAAAAAAAGAATTTTATTCTTAAAAGAGGGACATCATTTTCCTAATTTTCTCTGAAGCCTACTTACTAATTAGTGAAATAGTTTCCCACACTGTAAAAAATAGACTTCTTGGGATAGCATATAAATGGCTGAGGTTTCTCTAACAGGAAAGCACTTACCCTTCTTATTGGTGCATGTATCTTATATAGTAATTCTGCATCAGCGCTGGTCACTATAGGTTTATGTTACACCTTATACTATGGTTAACAATTTAATGAGCAGTGGCATCTAGGTGTTAAAAGATGTACCCAGTTAAAGGGACAGTAAACACCTTGTTATTATAAGACAATTCTTTTGTCTTGTTAAAAAATTACATTATCAGCCAAGTGTAACATAATAAACTACGTTTAACAACATTTGTACAACAAAATAACATCTTTACAATATAAATGGACTTTCTAAAGCGTTATTTTCATCATATCTTATAATTTACTATAAAAACAATATAAAATATGATGAAAAAATGGAAAAAAACACACTTTTTCTAACTTGACCACCCAAATCTGTTACACATCTACAACCACCAAAAAATCTCCTATGCTAAATAGTTTCTAAATTTTGTCCTGAGTTTGTTCTTTGCTTTTTTTTTTTAAAGTTATAGGGCAATAATTACAAGTAGCACTTTGCTATTTCCAAACCATTTTTTTTCCTCAAAATTAGCGCTAGTTACATTGGGACAGTGATATCTGTCCAGAATCCCTGAATATCCCTTGACATGTATATATTTTTTTTTTAGTAGACATCCCAAAATATTGATCTAGGCTCATTTTGGTATATTTCATGCCTCCATTTCAATACCAAATGCTATCAAATAAAAAAAATGTTCACTTTTTCACAAACTTTTTTACAAACTTTATTTTTCTCACTGAAATTATTTACAAACAGCTTGTGCAATTATGGCACAAATGGTTGTAAATGCTTCTCTAGGATCCCCTTTGTTCAGAAATAGCAGGCATATATGGCTTTGGCGTTGCTTTTTGGTAATTAGAAGGCCGCTAAATGCGCACCACACGTGTATTATGCCGAGCAGTGAAGGGGTTAATCAGGGAGCTTATAGGGAGCGTGTTGGGTTAATTTTAGCTTTAGTGTAGCATAGTAGACAACCCCAAGTATTGATCTAGGCCCATTTTGGTATATTTCATGCCACCATTTCACCGCCAAATGCTATCAAATAAAAAAAATCGTTCACTTTTTCACAAACTTTAGGTTTCTCACTGAAATTATTTACAAACAGCTTGTGCAATTATGGCACAAATGGTTGTAAATGCTTCTCTGGGATCCCCTTTGTTCAGAAATAGCATACATATATGGCTTTGGCATTGTTTTTTGGTAATTGAAAGGCCGAAAAATGCCGCTGCGCACCACACTTGTATTATGCCCAGCAGTGAAGGGGTTAATTAGGTAGCTTGTAGGGTTAATTTTAGCTTTAGTGTAGAGATCAGCCTCCCACCTGACACATCTCACCCCCTGATCCATCCCAAACAGCTATCTTCCCTCCCCCTCCCCACAATTGTTCCCACCATCTTAAGTACTGTCAGAAAGTCTACCAGTACTAAAATAAAAGGCTTTTTTTTTTAATATTTATTCAGCTGTGATGGCCCCCCTTGGCCCCCAATCCCCTAATCTCCCCCAAACAGCTCACTAACCCTCCCCCGCTACCTATTTTCCGCCATCTTGCCCCCCTCAAAAAAAGTTTTTTATTTTTTTTGATAAATTTATATTTTTTTTCTAGTGTAGCTGTCCCCCTTAATACCCCCTCCCTCTTCCCCTCCCAGATCCTTTGATCGTTATTTTTTTTCCCCTCCCTCTTTCCTATTGAATTGCATTGGTGTTAGTGGTTGCTGCGCGTGCACACATGCACGCTTGCGCCCCCTGCAGGCCCCCCCGCATGCTCCCGGTACCCGGCGTGCATATTGCACTTACAGGAATTGGATGCCGGGTAGCGATGGGCTGCCCACCCGCCTCCCTGCTATTTCTCCCACCCACTAACGATCGGCACCATCGATACCGGTGCAGAGAGGGCCACAGAGTTGCTCTCTCTGCATCAGTGTGTAAAAAAAATGGTATTGCAGGATGCCTCAATATCGAGGCATCACTGCAATACCATAAAAGCGCCTGGCTGGAAGCGATCAGGATTGCTTCCACGGCTTAAAACCCCAGAGGACGTGCCACGAACGTCTTTGGTCACAAAGGGTATTTTTTTGTAGGAAGTTCCTGGCACGTCCTCGGTCGCGAAGGGGTTAATACACTGTTGCTTGCATATAGCTGTGTGATCAAAATCTCACTGTCATGGAGATAAATCTCAAAAAATCTTTTGGGGCTTTTTATTATATTAAAGGATAAAATACCAAATATAAAAAAAAATGGTAATAGCGTGCGCCTAGAGCAAAATAAAATCAAAATCAAAAACTGGCAGGTAATGAACTCAAAATGATTGATTAATCCTCATACGGTGTTAGATAGTGCAGTTACAAAAAAACAATGATAATAATTGAGGTGTGCCACTAAGTGTAGTAACCAATGTGAGAGGTGTAAGTTTTATAATGTGTGTGAAATAACTCTAAGTAAAAATCCAATATTAGATTGTTAAAAATGTATATATGAACCTTTGTAAAAAGGTATATGCAGCATATACCTTTTCTGATGAAACGGCCAGGAGCTTGTGGCCGAGAAACGCGTAAAAGCTCACCCCAAATAAAGTGTTTTTACTTTTTTACACTAAGCCTTGTATCATTTGGCTTTTTTATCTTTGCTTGCCAAGTTTTCTCTACCACCAGCAGAGTTTTATATCGAGTGTAACTCTGCCGAGGACTGTTTTCTTATTACCAGCTTGCAGCGTTGATTACACCTAGAGAGCAGCTGCACGCTGTCTCTTCCCACAGCACAGCTACAGAGGATTTGGACTCGATCTATTGAGGAGAGCCCACAGCCGTCCACGCAGGATTTCGGATGTCATCCGGCACAGCGTACTGACTGCTGTTAAAACGTCAGTCTGCCTATTCGCACCACTTTCAATAAGGGTGCCAATACTCTTGTGAGTATATTTCTATTTGTCTTCACTTTCACTGTGATTCTCTCTTACGAAACCTACTTGCACAATGAGGCGCTGTCTTTTTTTGCATCATTTTTATTATATTGCAATGCATGTGTCTCTCCTTCACGTCCAGAGCCCTGCATAAGGAAATAAACAGCATTCAAGCTAAAAGTTGCCTTTCTAAGGACCTCACAGTACTGATGAGATTTATTAAATAATTTTGCTTAAGCAGAAAGCTTTAGATCATTGAGCCCAAGGTGAACTCAAGAAAACATATGTGTGTAGTCAGCTATCATTATTTAGTGCACTGCTGCATATTAATCTATCTAGATATGCCTTTGTAACAAGGAATAATAGAAATAAATACACAACGTGAATCCATTTATTCAATCCTAGCACATTTTCTATGCAGATTACTTGATGCAGCTTTGCAATTTACAATATTTAGTCTGCTCCAGATTTAGTTGCCAAATGTAATCTATTAATAGCCTCTTAAACAAAAATAGATATGGCTCAGGTCACTATGACTATTATTGCTGGCATTTATGGGTACAGTGAGAAAAATAATGGGGCATCTTCCATAAACACACTACAGGTGTGATAATTATGAATGATTGTGCTTTTAGCTTAAGGAACCATTAAATGCAGCAGAATTACATAATTAACAAGTACATAAGAAAAAAGACAATGCAATAGCACTTTCTCTGAATTTCAAATAGTAGATTTTTTTCTGACAAATGTATTTTTTCTCCCATTTCCTGCCCCCCCGTATCATGTGACAGACATCAGCCAATCAAGGACTAGTATATGTATACCCTGTGAGCTTGTGCACATGCCCAGTAGAATCTTGTCCCCAGAAAGTGTGAATATAAAAAGACTGTGCAAAATTTGATAATGGAAGTAAATTGGAAAGTGTCTTAAAACTGCATGCTTTGGGCGCGATCCGATATAGATCGCAGTTTGCGGCGCAAGCGAGGGAACCGGCGTCGCCCGCAGTTTCAGCTCGCAACTCGAGCTATCCCATATAGGTCGCCGTCAGATGCTAACGTGCCGTAAGTCTGACAAACCAGCGATGTCCAGAAATCTGCGCAAGTACAAATTTCTGGCGTCGCCAGTGACTTGCGCCACGTTAGAAACTGCCGGCGCCTATAAAACCTGACTAAAGTCTAAAACACCCGCACTGTCTAACACGCCTCCCTAACATAGCCCGCACTGTCTAACACGCCTCCCTAACATAGACCGCACTGTCTAACCCTCTATCCGCTATCCCCCCTCACTAGCCTAACAATAAAAAAGCTATTAACCCCTAAACCGCCGCTCCCGTACCCCGCCGCAACCTAATAAAGTTATTAACCCCTAAACCGCCGCTCCCGTACCCCGCCGCCATCTATATTATATCTATAACCCCCTAAAGTGAGCCCCTAACACCGCCGCCATCTATATTAAAATTATTAACCCCTAATGTAAGCCCCTTACACCGCCGCCATCTCTATTAAAATGATTAACCCCTAATTTAATCTACCTACCCCGCCGCAAGCTATATTATCTATATTAACCCTAAGTATATTATAGTTAATATAGTTATTACATTATATATATTAACTATATTAACCCTAATTATATTAGGGTTAATATAGTTACTATAGTATTTATATTAACTATATTAACTCTATCTAACCCTAACACCGCTAACTAAATTTATATTAAATTAATCTAATTCATTTATAAACTAAAATATTCCTATTTAAATCTAAATACTTACCTATAAAATAAACCCTAAGATAGCTACAATATAATTAATAATTACATTGTAGTTATGTTAGGGTTAATATTTATTTTACAGGTAAATTGTTAATTATTTTAACTAGGTATAATAGATATTAAATAGTTATTAACTATTTAATATCTACCTAGTTAAAATAATTACCCAATTACCTCTAAAATAAATCCTAACCTAAGTTACAAATACACCTACACTATCAATAAATTTAATAAACTACAAACATCTATCTAAAAATACAATTAAATTAACTAAACTAAATTACAAAAAAAAACAAACACTAAATTACAAAAAATAAAAAAAATTACAAGATATTTAAGCTAATTACACCTATTCTAAGCCCCCTAATAAAATAATAAACCCCCAAAATAAAAAAAATTCCCTGCCCTATTCTAAATTAAACAAATTTCAAAGCTCTTTACCTTACCAGCCCTTAAAAGGGCCTTTTGTGGGGCATGCCCCAAAGAATTCAGCTCTTTTGCATACAACAAATACAATCCCCCCCCCCCATTACAACCCACCACCCACATACCCCTATTCTAAAACCACCCAAACCCCCCTTAAAAAAGCCTAACACTACCCCCCTGAAGATCTCCCTACCTTGTCTTCACCACACCGGGCCGAACTCCTGATCCGATCCGGGCGATGTCTTCCTCCAAGCGGCAAAGAAGAATTCTTCCTCCGGCGATGTCTTCCTCCAAGCGGCAAAGAAGAATTCTTCCTCCGGCAACGTCTTCCTCCAAGCGGCAGCAAAGTCTTCATTCTTCCGGCGGCATCTTCAATCTTCTTTCTTCGCTCCGCCGCCGCGGAGCATCCATCCTGGCCGACTGCTGTACTTGGAATGAGGTACCTTTAAATGACGTCATCCAAGATGGCGTCCGCCGAATTCCGATTGGCTGATAGGATTCTATCAGCCAATCGGAATTAAGTTAGAAAAATCTGATTGGCTGATTGAATCAGCCAATCAGATTCAAGTTCAATCCGATTGGCTGATCCAATCAGCCAATCAGATTGAGCTCGCATTCTATTGGCTGTTCCGATCAGCCAATAGAATGCGAGCTCAATCTGATTGGCTGTTCGGATCAGCCAATCGGATTGAACTTGAATCTGATTGGCTGATTCAATCAGCCAATCAGATTTTTCTAACTTAATTCCGATTGGCTGATAGAATCCTATCAGCCAATCGGAATTCGGCGGACGCCATCTTGGATGACGTCATTTAAAGGTACCTCATTCCAAGTACAGCAGTCGGCCAGGATGGATGCTCCGCGGCGGCGGAGCGAAGAAAGAAGATTGAAGATGCCGCCGGAAGAATGAAGACTTTGCTGCCGCTTGGAGGAAGACGTCGCCGGAGGAAGAATTCTTCTTTGCCGCTTGGAGGAAGACATCGCCGGAGGAAGAATTCTTCTTTGCCGCTTGGAGGAAGACATCGCCCGGATCGGATCAGGAGTTCGGCCCGGTGTGGTGAAGACAAGGTAGGGAGATCTTCAGGGGGGTAGTGTTAGGCTTTTTTAAGGGGGGTTTGGGTGGTTTTAGAATAGGGGTATGTGGGTGGTGGGTTGTAATGGGGGGGGGGGATTGTATTTGTTGTATGCAAAAGAGCTGAATTCTTTGGGGCATGCCCCACAAAAGGCCCTTTTAAGGGCTGGTAAGGTAAAGAGCTTTGACATTTGTTTAATTTAGAATAGGGCAGGGAATTTCTTTTATTTTGGGGGTTTATTATTTTATTAGGGGGCTTAGAATAGGTGTAATTAGCTTAAATATCTTGTAATCTTTTTTTTATTTTTTGTAATTTAGTGTTTGTTTTTTTTTGTAATTTAGTTTAGTTAATTTAATTGTATTTTTAGATAGATGTTTGTAGTTTATTAAATTTATTGATAGTGTAGGTGTATTTGTAACTTAGGTTAGGATTTATTTTACAGGTAATTGGGTAATTATTTTAACTAGGTAGATATTAAATAGTTAATAACTATTTAATATCTATTATACCTAGTTAAAATAATTAACAATTTACCTGTAAAATAAATATTAACCCTAACATAGCTACAATGTAATTATTAATTATATTGTAGCTATCTTAGGGTTTGTTTTATAGGTAAGTATTTAGATTTAAATAGGAATATTTTAGTTTATAAATTAATTAGATTAATTTAATATAAATTTAGTTAGGGGTGTTAGGGTTAGATAGAGTTAATATAGTTAATATAAATACTATAGTAACTATATTAACTATATTAACCCTAATATAATTAGGGTTAATATAGTTAATATATATAATGTAATAACTATATTAACTATAATATACTTAGGGTTAATATAGATAATATAGCTGGCGGCGGGGTAGGTAGATTAAATTAGGGGTTAATCATTTTAATAGAGATGGCAGCGGTGTAAGTGGCTTACATTAGGGGTTAATAATATTAATATAGCTGGCGGCGGTATAGGGGGATTAGATTAGGGGTTAATAATTTTTATATAGGTGGCGGCGGTGTAAGGGGTCAGATTAGGGGATAGATAAGGTAGATGGCGGCGGTTTTAGAGGCTCACAGTAGGGGGTTAGTTTATGTAGATGGCGGCGGGGTCCGGGAGCGGCGGTTTAGGGGGTAATAACTTTATTAGGGATTTCGGGGGGGGGGGGGGGGATCGCGGTTGACAGGGAGATAGACATTGCGCATGCGTTAGGTGTTAGGTTTATTTTAGCAGATCGCGGTTGACAGGGATATAGACATTGCGCATGCGTTAGGTGTTAGGTTTATTTTAGCAGCCTGTTTAGGGAGTTACGGGGCTCCAATAGTCAGCGTAAGGCTTCTTACGGCTGCTTTTTGTGGCGAGGTGAAAATGGAGTAAGTTTTCTCCATTTTCGCCACGTAAGTCCTTACGCTGCATATTGGATACCAAACTGCGCTGGTTTGGTATACCTGCCTATGGCCCAAAAAACTACGGGCGACGGCAGAAATATACGCGCGTAACTTCTAGGTTACTCCGTATATAGGATACCATATCAGCGTAAATATTGGCGTCGCCGGCTTTTGCGGGCGACGATTTATATCGGATCAACCCCCTAATCTGAATCATAAAAGTTTATTTTGACTCAAGTATTCCTTTAAGGGACATTAAAGAGAAATAGAAGTCAGTAGTATATCAGCGCTATACACCCATAGCATATTGCTTCAAGACAATTTGCAGACTTGTAGTTAAAAGGAACTTTTAAAATATATGCTGTTTTTGCTTTTATTTTATTGCCAGGATCAGTAACAAAGGCACGTGTGCAGTGTCAGTTTCTGCTCATACACTGTTGCTGATTAGTAGGCAAGTTCTGTACACAGTGCACTGAACATACCTGCAAACAGTGCCTGTCAAGCACATAGATCAGCCATTAAGGGTCATGCAACCCACATTTTTTCCTTCACAATTCAAACAATATGTGATTTTAAACAGTTTTTTTTTAAAAAAAAGTATTTTTAAAAGTCTTTAGGACACATCTGGCATGCAAGGATGTGTTCTGTCATCCTGGTAGCATTTGGAAAAGCTTATTTATTTTGGTAGTGGTTGCAAATTTTAGTTTGTTTGGTTTTTTTCTCAGAAGAAATTGCACAGTGAAAATGTTTCCAAATGCTGGATGTTGGTCTCACTATTTAGTGAGAGGACAAAAAAAAATTAGTGATCAGACTACAGGTAATCAATAAGCTGTGATAGGGAGCAGAAGATTAATATGAATCAAATAATCATTTACACAAAGTTATGAAGATAAACTAATGAAGTTAAAACGTATCAATTTTCAGAATTCAGAGGAATATAAACTCCTAGCTTTCAATTAAAGGGACACTCAGGTCAAATTACATTTTCATGATTCAGATACAGCATGTCATTTTAAACAACTTTTCAATTTACTTCCATTAAAAAAAAATGTACACAGTCTTTTATATTTACACTTTTTGAGTCACCAGCTCCTACTGAGCATGTGCAAGAATTCACAGACTATACGTATATGCATTTGTGATTGGCTGATTGCTATCACATGGTATAGGGGGAGTGGAAATATACATAACTGAAATTTGTGTGAAAAAAATGTACTTCTATTTTGAAATTCAGAGTAAATGCTATTGTATTGTCTTGTTATCTTGCATTTGTTGATTATGCAAATCTACTGTGTTTACTGGTCCTTTAAAGGGACAGTATACACTCATTTTCATATAACTGCATGTAATAGAAACTACTATAAAGAATATTATGCACAGATACTGATATAAAAATCCAGTATAAAACTGTTTAAAATCTTACTTAGAAGCTCTCAGTTTAGCTCTGTTGAAAAGGTAGTTGTAAAGCCCACTGCAAGTGGGGAAATAAGACAATCCCCCCCCCCTCCCTTCTTTTGCATATAAAAAGACCCTTTACACAAGCAGGAGCAAGCTGGAGTATAGCTGACGGTATTCCCATAAAACTTTGGGGCTTGGTTAGGAGTCTGAAAATCAGAACAATGTTATTTAAAGATAAGCAAAACTATACATTGTTTTTGTAAAACTTTATAGGCTATATAAATAGATCATCTACAAAGCATTTATGCAAATAAAAAAATGAGTGTATAATGTCCTTTTAAGGCCCAACTGAGAGGACAGAAACAACTCAATCAACTATACCAACAAGATGGAACCCATAAGCAAAATAAACTGAAACCTTTTTCGCTACAGTGCCATATTTATCTTTTATTTGAGAAATGCATCTTCAGTATTTTCTTAGTATTTGAATTGCATTCCTGGATTTGCTTGTCTTCAGGGTACACAAATTGCAATGATTTCAGACTTTACAACGTCTCATAAATGTTTCATAAAAGTGTTCATGTTATATAGCTTTTAGAAATAATGGGCAAATTTACAATTGGTGAGCTATTTAACGCTTTTACTCGGGTTGGCATGCGTATTACAAGTTGAAAATAAACTACAGGTATCACAACCGTGTTAACTTATTCTGCCCATAGAGTTTAATGGAGCACGCAAACTGAAAAAAATCTAACATTGCTCTGTCGCTAACCCGACACTGCATTCGACTTACAGCATTAACCCGAAGGTACTTATTCATATTTTACATTCCAATGTTCTTCACATAGAAGAATTTTTTTTATTTATTTCTAAATAGGAATATATATATATATATATATATATATATTTATATATATATATATATATATATAAATAACATCAGAACATGAAGCACTCCAAAGGTCTTTCATCCAGGTCACCTTTATTTAGTGAACGTTTTCGGGCATAAAATAGCCCGTCCTCAAACTTACAAGGTTACAAAAACTTACCACCCAGCTGTGCTTATATCCACCACCAAACAAATGTGTCCACGCTCTCCACGGTAGATGCGCCTCCCAAAACGAGTGACGTCATCATCCGTCGCAACGTGCAAGGGACTACAATGTAACAGACAAATAGACAAATCGTAAATAGCAAATACAAAATAAAATATAAAATAAAACAAGCAGTACGCATCCTGACATGGCGCTGAAAAGGAAAAGTTAACGGCATGTGGTATTTGCTGTAATGTTCTCAGCGCCGTTCCTCGTATGTCTAAAACGGTTACCATGGCAACCAAATAAACAATGCTAAACTTGTAACAGAGAGAGCGGCATACGAGGAGTGCGTGAAAGAACAGACACAAACCAATAAATACTCTCATACAGAAAAATAGAATAAGACAACCAAACATGTAAAGTACAATCATAACAGATCAAGTATATTGGTAATGGAGAAAAATTTGAAATTAACACCATTAGACAGAAAGCTGGCACAACCAATTGGGTAAAAACACAAGGGCCAAAACTGTGAAGTGGTGTCCGCCACAAATTACATACTATTATTTGCAAACTGAAGATGATCCATAACAGGATAATAAAGTAAATTATATACTAAATACAGCCATCAAATTTGGCCATCCTAAAGAAAATACTTGAAATACCATAATGAAACCCTAAGAAAAAACAGGGCAAATACAAACAGTGAAATGGATCATGGATCTCATAATGTTATGGACTCTATACCAATTCATGTATATTGAATGATTTAGGACTCCAAAAGAGGCACCAGATAGTGAAAGGAGGTCATAAGAACACCTGCCAATCCAACTGGGTGTTAAGTCCATAGGGAACAAGGGTATTCAACTCGAATGTCCATTTTGCTTCCTTTTGTAGAAGTAAACGGTTTCTATCTCCTCCTCTTGACAACGGCGGTACATGATCAATGATTGTATACTTAAGGTCCATTACATTGTGCTTTAGTTCCAGAAAATGTCTGGCTACCGGTTGTTCCGATGAACCCTTATTGAGTGCCGCCATGATTGCAGACCGATGGTTTGCCATACGTGTACGCAGGTCATCGGTAGTCTTACCTACATAATACAACCCACAAATACAGTGTAGGAGGTATATTATATATGTAGTGGTACACGTAAGGCGAAATCTATGTTTATAGATTTTACGTTTGTGTGGATGAGTAAAACATGAGCCAGTTATCAGTCCCCCACACGTAGTACAGCCGAGGCATCGGAAGACACCAGGTTTTTTGATGTCTAACCATGTAGATGTTCTGTAACTATGTACAGGGTCAGTTTTAATTAGTAAGTCCCGCAGTGACTTCGACCTCCTGTAACCCACCCTAGGTGGTTCAGATTTATACAAAGGTAAGGATCTGTCTGTATTGATGATCTTCCAATGTTTTTTTAGAATGTCCATGAGGGGACCCTTATCACCTGTGAAAGTAGTCACAAATGTCATCCTTCTATCCTCATTCCTAGGCTCTCTGTCTTTATCCTGACAAATGTTGTCACGCTGTTCATTCAATAATTTATCAGGATAACTCCTTGTTCCAAAGCTTTGGACAATCTCTGTCAGTTGTTTATCCCTGTTGTCGATTTCCGAGTTGTTCCTAATCACTCTTAGCAATTGCGATGTAGGCAATGCTCTCTTCAATGCATAAGGATGGCAACTGGTGTAATGCAATAGAGAATTTCTATCAGTGTCCTTTCTGTACAATGTCGACTTGATTTTACCATTCCCTTTATACAACCTGACATCTAGAAAATCAATTTGTGTTTTACTGGACACCATTTTAAACTTCAGAGCCGTGTTGGCCTCATTTAATTGTTGGAACCAAATCTCCAGGCATTCCAATGTTCCAGACCAGATCAGGAACAGGTCATCTATATACCTCTTAAAAAAGCGAATATTTTTGACCTGAAAGAGTTTTGTCCCAAACTCTTCAAAATGGCCATAAACAAATTGGCATATGATGGGGCCATATTAGACCCCATCGCCGTCCCTTTCATCTGTAGGTAAAAAGATTGTTCAAATCTAAAGTAATTGGTGGTGAGGCAAAACTCCAATAATTGAAGTAGTATCTCAGGGGGGGGTCCATTGTAGGGATATCTGCAAAGCTGAAATAAAACAGCTTGTAGCCCTTCCTCATGAGGGATTACAGTATACAGACTAGTCACATCTAATGTGACTAGCCATATATCTTCATCCATGTCCTCGAATCTCTTTAGCATATCAAGAAGTGCCGCAGAGTCTCTCAAATATGATGGTGTTTGGTATACAAAAGGCTGTAAAAACTTGTCCACAAAAGTTGCAATGGGTTGCTGTAGTGAGCCTATAGAGGACACAATGGGTCTGCCCGGTGGAGGTGAAATCCCCTTATGTATTTTAGGGAGGGTATATAGAACCAGAGTTCTTGGATGTGTCACCAACAAGTAGAGATAGATATCTCTATTGATGAAGCCTTGGTCATATACCAATTTGACATATTCATCCAGCTTTTTCTTGAATGTCTGTGTAGGGTCATATGGCAGTGGTCTATATGTATTGTCGTCCGCAAGTTGTGACAAGATCTCTGTCCTGTAATCTTTATAATTAAGGATGACCACTGCCCCACCCTTGTCTGCTTCACGTATAATTAAGTCTTTATTGTCTGAGAGGTTTCTTAAAACCTTCCAATCCTCCTTAGAGAAGTTATTGAAAGTCTCTCTTTGACGTAAACCTATGGACTGATTCATATCATCTTGTAGTAGTCTCGTGAAGGTGTTGATGCTGGCATTGCCAAAATGAGGAGTATATGTAGACTTTTTCTTTAATAGGTCATGGTTCATCTCTGATTCCCCGAATTTATCTTTCAGAGAGAGTAATCTTTGGAATTTTTTAGTGTCAATATAAAATTCAAACGGGTCAGTTCTGCTAGTAGGAACAAAAGTGAGTCCCTTATTTAGGATTTTAATTTCAGAGTCACTAAGAGGGTAATCACAAATAGACAAATCGTAAATAGCAAATACAAAATAAAAAATAAAATAAAACAAGCAGTACGCATCCTGACATAGCGCTGAAAAGGAAAAGTTAATGGCATGTGGAATTTGCTGTAATGTTCTCAGCGCCGTTCCTCGTATGTCTAAAACGTTTACCATGGCAACCAAATAAACAATGCTAAACTTGTAACAGAGAGAGCGGCATACGAGGAGTATTTTTTATTTTGTATTTGCTATTTACGATTTGTCTATTTGTCTGTTACATTGTAGTCCCTTGCACGTTGCCACGGATGATGATGTCACTCGTTTTGGGAGGCGCATCTACCGTGGAGAGCGTGGACACATTTGTTTGGTGGTGGATATAAGCACAGCTGGGTGGTAAGTTTTTGTAACCTTGTAAGTTTGAGGACGGGCTATTTTATGCCCGAAAACGTTCACTAAATAAAGGTGACCTGGATGAAAGACCTTTGGAGTGCTTAATGTTCTGATGTTATTGCAATTTTTGATATAGCACCCAAGGCTGTTATGAGATAATTCTGGAGTGCACTTTGCTACATATTTCTATTTGATTTTTTGCTTGCACCCGATTTCAATAATTGGAGTATTCTCCTTGCTGCTGTTTTCGTACTTACATTTTTCTCTTTGCAACACAATCTTTTGGAAACATTATGACAACAGACTTAACATCTGGTATTACAGAAGATATTGGGGATATTGATACAATCCCTGGAGCTAGCACCTTCCATTTTACATAAGCGGATGCAGAGGAGATTTTATTTGATAAATTAGCTCTACGCCCTGTATTAGATAAACCAGCGTATATCTATACACATTTATTAAAGCTAAAACAAAAAGAAAAGGACTTAACCCTGCATGGGGCATATCTCTCAGAGTATTATCGCAGAGGTTTCATTCCTAGAGGACTCCGGATCAGGAATGTGCCCACTTTGGGCAGAAACAACCCCTCATTTTGTGACAGATGGTGCAGCATTGAAAACAAATGCTCTCTAGACCTTGTGTTATTGGTCATACTAATTAAGGCAGAGATTGCAGCTTATGAGCTACCAAATTTGTCAAGACTACAGGCTGACAACACAGAGGATTGGTTAAATAAACTCCAGACTAAGATCGACAAATACGAAACTGATCTTATACAGTTTAAAAATAAGAAATTGGAGGCTGTAATAAGTGATTACCGGGACAAACGGGTCTATTTATGGCAATTGTCTGCCAGTGAGAGACAGAGACAACATATCTCTAGGAGGAGATGAGCACCGTATTATAAACCTCAGGGTTTGACTACTGTAGAAAGTTCAGGGTCTGGTTCAGGCTCTGATACTGATCAAGTACAGAATCCTGCTCAAGAAACACAACACCCCCAAGGAGTTGCAACACGTTCAAAAAACTACAGAGGAAGAGGGGGCGGGCCAGGAGAGGTGGGTATAAGAGGAAAACCACCCATACATCCACAGAAATGAGTACATCCAATAATATAGTGGTCAATCTGAGTGATTACCCTCTTAGTGACTCTGAAATTAAAATCCTAAATAAGGGACTCACTTTTGTTCCTACTAGCAGAACTGACCCGTTTGAATTTTATATTGACACTAAAAAATTCCAAAGATTACTCTCTCTGAAAGATAAATTCGGGGAATCAGAGATGGACCATGACCTATTAAAGAAAAAGTCTACATATACTCCTCATTTTGGCAATGCCAGCATCAACACCTTCACGAGACTACTACAAGATGATATGAATCAGTCCATAGGTTTACATCAAAGAGAGACTTTCAATAACTTCTCTAAGGAGGATTGGAAGGTTTTAAGAAACCTCTCAGACAATAAAGACTTAATTATACGTGAAGCAGACAAGGGTGGGGCAGTGGTCATCCTTAATTATAAAGATTACAGGACAGAGATCTTGTCACAACTTGCGGACGACAATACATATAGACCACTGCCACATGACCCTACACAGACATTCAAGAAAAAGCTGGATGAATATGTCAAATTGGTATATGACCAGGGCTTCATAAATAGAGATATCTATCTCTACTTGTTGGTGACACATCCAAGAACTCCGGTTCTATATACCCTCCTTAAAATACATAAGGGGATTTCACCTCCACTGGACAGACCCATTGTGTCCTCTATAGGCTCACTACAGCAACCCATTGCAACTTTTGTGGACAAGTTTTTACAGCCTTTTGTATACCAAACACCATCATATTTGAGAGACTCTGCAGCACTTCTTGATATGCTAAAGAGATTCGAGGACATGGATGAAGATATATGGCTAGTCACATTAGATGTGACTAGTCTGTATACTGTAATCCCTCATGAGGAAGGGCTACAAGCTGTTTTATTTCAGCTTTGCAGATATCCCTACATTGGACCCCCTCCTGAGATACTACTTCAATTATTGGAGTTTTGCCGCACCACCAATTACTTTAGATTTGAACAATCTTTTTACCTACAGATGAAAGGGACGGCGATGGGGTCTAATATGGCCCCATCATATGCCAATTTGTTTATGGCCCATTTTGAAGAGTTTGGGACAAAACTCTTTCAGGTAAAAAATATTCGCTTTTTTAAGAGGTATATAGATGACCTGTTCCTGATCTGGTCTGGAACATTGGAATGCCTGGAGATTTGGTTCCAACAATTAAATGAGGCCAACACGGCTCTGAAGTTTAAAATGGTGTCCAGTAAAACACAAATTGATATTCTAGATGTCAGGTTGTATAAAGGGAATGGTAAAATCCAGTCGACATTGTACAGAAAGGACACTGATAGAAATTCTCTATTGCATTACACCAGTTGCCATCCTCCTGCATTGAAGAGAGCATTGCCTAAATCGCAATTGCTAAGAGTGATTAGGAACAACTCGGAAATCGACAACAGGGATAAACAACTGACAGAGATGGTCCAACGCTTTGGAACAAGGAGCTATCCTGAAAAATTATTGAATGAACAGCATGACAACATTTGTCAGGATAAAGACAGAGAGCCTAGGAATGAGGATAGAAGGATGACATTTGTGACTACTTTCACAGGTGATAAGGGTCCCCTCATGGACATTCTAAAAAAACATTGGAAGATCATCAATACAGACAGATCCTTACCTCTGTATAAATCTGAACCACCTAGGGTGGGTTACAGGAGGTCGAAGTCACTGCGGGACTTACTAATTAAAACTGACCCTGTGCATAGTTACAGAACATCTACATGGTTAGACATCAAAAAACCTGGTGTCTTCCGATGCCTCGGCTGTACTACGTGTGGGGGACTGATAACTGGCTCATGTTTCACTCATCCACACAAATGTAAAATCTATAAACATAGATTTCGCCTTACGTGCACCACTACATATATAATTTACCTCCTACACTGTATTTGTGGGTTGTATTATGTAGGTAAGACTACCGATGACCTGCGTACATGTATGGCAAACCATCGGTCTGCAATCAAGGCGGCACTCAATAAGGGTTCATCGGAACAACCGGTAGCCAGACATTTTCTGGAACTAAAGCACAATGTAATGGACCTTAAGTATACAATCATTGCTCATGTACCGCCGTTGTCAAGAAGAGGAGATAGAAACTGTTTACTTCTACAAAAGGAATCAAAATGGACATTCGAGTTGAATACCCTTGTTCCCTATGGACTTAACACCCAGTTGGATTGGCAGGTGTTCTTATGACCTCCTTTCACTATCTGGTGCCTCTTTTGGAGTCCTAAATCATTCAATATACATGAATTGGTATAGAGTCCATAACATTATGAGATCCATGATCCATTTCACTGTTTGTATTTGCCCTGTTTTTGCTTAGGGTTTCATTATAGTATTTCAAGTATTTTCTTTAGGATGGCCAAATTTGATGGCTGTATTTAGTATATAATTTACTTTATTATCCTGTTATGGATCATCTTCAGTTTGCAAATAATAGTATGTAATTTGTGGCGGACACCACTTCACAGTTTTGGCCCTTGTGTTTTTACCCAATTGGTTGTGCCAGTTTTCTGTCTAGTGGTGTTAATTACAAATTTTTCTCCATTACCAATATACTTGATCTGTTATGATCGTATTTTACATGTTTGGTTGTCTTATTCTATTTTTCTGTATGAGAGTATTTATTGGTTTGTGTCTGTTCTTTCACGCACTCCTCGTATGCCGCTCTCTCTGTTACAAGTTTAGCATTGTTTATTTGGTTGCCATGGTAACCGTTTTAGACATACGAGGAACGGCGCTGAGAACTTTACAGCAAATTCCACATGCCATTAACTTTTCCTTTTCAGCGCTATGTCAGGATGCGTACTGCTTGTTTTATTTTATTTTTTATTTTGTATTTGCTATTTACGATTTGTCTATTTGTCTGTTACATTGTAGTCCCTTGCACGTTGCCACGGATGATGACGTCACTCGTTTTGGGAGGCGCATCTACCGTGGAGAGCGTGGACACATTTGTTTGGTGGTGGATATAAGCACAGCTGGGTGGTAAGTTTTTGTAACCTTGTAAGTTTGAGGACGGGCTATTTTATGCCCGAAAACGTTCACTAAATAAAGGTGACCTGGATGAAAGACCTTTGGAGTGCTTCATGTTCTGATGTTATTGCAATTTTTGATATAGCACCCAAGGCTGTTATGAGATAATTCTGGAGTGAACTTTGCTACATATTTATATATATATATATATATATATATATATATATATATATATATATATATATATACATATACATATATATGATGAATTTTTTGTAAAATATATATCTATACCTCTATATGAATATATACTGGTATATGTATATTTATTTATTTATTTATAAAATATTTTACCAGGAAGGATACATTGAGATTTCTCTCGTTTTCAAGTATGTCCTCTCGTTTTCAAGTATATATAGGATAATATCTATTTACAAAGACATAGAACATTTTCCCCTATGTAAAGAACATTGGAATGTAAAACATTCACAGTACATACACATTAAAACACATTATTAAATGCTAAAATTGATTAAACATTATAATAAAAAATATTCAGTAATTTGAGTGGAAAGGGCTCCAAAGTATACATTGCCAAAAACAAGAATGTGAACCATTTGGAATTAGTTGATTTTCTGCATGAATTGGTCATAAAATGCTATTTCACCTTCATCAAAGTCACAAGTATAGACAAACACAATGTAACAACACACAAACAATTATAATCTTTCATGTCTTTATTGAACACATCCCATTAAATGTTTACAGTGAACAATTGGATTTAATAGCTAGTTGATCCTCCTTTGGCAGCAATAACCTCAACCAAGCATTTCTTGTAGCTGCGTATTAGACCTGCACAACGTTCAGGAGGAATTTTAGACCACTCTTCGTTACAGAACTGCTTCAGCTCAGCCATATTCTTAGAATGTCTGATGTGAACAGCTCTCTTGAGGTCTTTCCACAGCATCTCTATGGAGTTAAGGACTGGACTCTACGTGGGCCACTCCAAAATGCGGATTGTATTTTCTTGAAGCCGTTTTGTAGTGGATTTACTTCGATGTTTAGGGTCATTGTCCTGCTGCACCACCAAACTTCTACTGAGCTTCAGCTGGTGCACAGCCACCCTGATATTATCCTGTAGGATATTTTGATAAACTTGGAAATTCATTTTTCCCTCAATGATTGCAAGTGGTCTAGGCCCGAAGCAGCAAAGCAGCCTCAAATCATGATGCTCCCTCAACCATAATTAACCGTTGGGATGGTGTTTTCATGTTGGTATGCTGTGCCCTTTTTACTTCATACATAATGCTGTGTGTTATTCCTAACAACTCAACCTTAGATTCATCAGTCCACAAAATATTTTCCCAGTAGCATTGTAGAGAGTCAAGGAGTGATTTGTCAAACTTCAGGTGCACAGCAATGTTTTTTTTGGGAAAGCAGTGGCTTTCTTCATGGTGTCCTGCTATGGACACCATGCCTGTTCATTGTGTTCCATCTAGTATACTCATGAACAGAGATAAAGAGATGTTAACCAGTTCCAATAATTTCTTTAAGTTCTTAGCTGTCAGTCTAGGAATCTTTTTTACCTCATTGAGAATTATGCAGTGTTCCCTTTGAGTCATCTTGGCTGGATGGCCACTTCTAAGGAATGTAGCCACAGTACTTAATTGTCTCAATTTATAGACAATTTGTCTAACAGTGGACAGGTGAATAGCTAAGCTCTTTGAGATAACTTTGTAATCCTTTACAGCTTTATGCAACACAACAATTCTTGATTGCAGGCCTTCTGAGAGCTCTTTTTAGCAAGGCATGGTTCACATCAATAGATGCATTTTGTGAATAGCAAACTTAAAATGTTTGAGTGAAGTTATTAGCCTAGGGTTTCATATACTTTTTCAACCTATACAGGGCCCAGTAACCATTAAACTCCGATAACTACGGCCCGAGGGCCATGTATGCTTGACCCTCACACTCCAAGGGCGCTGACTGTGCACCCCCTCCTCTCCACTTTTATGATCCCAGCTCACACCTGCCCTAATTCCCATCCTCAGTAGTAGTGACCCTGCTCCGGCCCTTCTGCTACACAGAGCTGTCATTAAGTGAGCACCGAATACCACTGTGTTTATGCTCTGACCAGATCACTCTGTACGGCAGTCTTGTGAGGACAACAATTTTGTGCGCTGAGGTCATGGTGCAACAAGGGGGTTGTGCTAAAGTAAGGTCAGAGTGCACTTCGTATGGTAGGTAAGCAAAAGTAAAGGCACAGCATAGGTAGGTGAGCTAAGGTAAAGGTATAGCATAGGTCGGTGAGTCAGGGGACAGAGTAGGTATGCAAACTAAGGTAAGCATGCAGCTTAAGATAGGTGAGCTGGGGTTAATGCACAGTTAGGGTAGGTTAGCTGACATTAGGGCACGGTATAGGGTAGATAAGCAGAGGTTAGGGTAAAGCGTAGGATAGGTTAGCTGACGTCTGCACAGTATAGGGTAGGTGAGTTAAAGTCAGGGCATAGTGCAGGGAAGGTGAGCTAAGGTTATGACACAATGTAGGGTACAGTGTAGGGCCGCAGGGTAAATGAGTGAACTGAGAACTGAGCATGGCATAGAGTAATTGAGCTTACTTTAGGGCATACTGTAGGGCAGGTGGGCTAAGGTCAACCAGAACATATAGTGCTGTAGGTTGAACTTGAAAATGTCATTGCGTTGTTGCTGGGGCCACAGATGACACAAGGTACATTGACTCTTTAGTGGTTGTTTTGAAACAATAAATAGTTTTTTTTTTGTGGGGGGGGTAAGTGTGAAAGATTTTAATCTTTTTTTTTATGCAGCAGAGAAACAATATTGTAGATTTCTATTGTCTAAAGTTGAAATAGGATATTAGACATTCATTTGTTTTAAGCATTTCAATTATAGTAAGTTATAATTGTTATTTAACTGGTTGTGTAAAGGATTCAGATACTGGGTGTTGTAAAATTTTCTAGTAGACAAATTAGCATATTTTATCCTTTAGTCTTTTACTGTGTTTTCAATATAAGCTGCATCTTTTGAGTGACAAGCTGAATAATCTTAAAGTTGGAGAGAATTTGGGTTTTATTGTATTCAATGACCTGATGGACTTCAGTCAGAACCAAACATATGTTGTTGCAGTGGCTGGCAGTTTTCAACACAATACCCCTTCCCAATACCGTACCACTTTGTTCTTATTCAAATTGTTGCCAAAAGCTGCAAAACTGTGTGTGTCTGTGTGTGTATATGTGTGTCTCTGCATGTGTGAGTGTCTAGCCCTGCGTATATGTACGTGTGTTTGGTCTGTGCCTAGCTCTGCATGTATGTATGTGAGTGTCTGTGTCTACCTCTGCATGTGTGTATGTGTATGGGGTCTGTGCCTAACTCTGCATGTATGTATGTGTCAGTGTCTGTGTCTAGCTCTGCTTGTATGTATGTGTGAGTGTCTGTGTCTAGCCCTGCGTGTATGTTTGTATGTCTAGCCATGCAGGCATGTGTGTGTATCCCATGTCTCAACTCTCAAGTAGTGCTAAATATTCTAGCACAATTTTGGCTTTTGCTCGAGCGCAAACTCTAACTTTCAACTAATAATATGAGCACATTTGCAATATCCATTAAAAGTATAGGTTGGGATTGAGCAAAGTCTTCCTTGGTAATCCTCATCTAGTAAATACGCTTTAGCATGGTCTTGTTATATAAAGTAGTGCGCTAATGTTAATGCAGTCCAGCAATATCGTGACCCACATAATCATTAACGTACCACTTGTAATCTGGCCCATTACAAAAAAATTACTTTCTAAAGCCTTTTCTTATAAGCTTTTATATTATTTTTTGTAGATAGTTTCTTGTCACAAGTATCTTAAAAATTAATAAGGAGGACATTTTAAAATATAAAAATCAAATCCAGTTCAATATTAAGGGAGAGATGAATCCCATTATTTTAATTATTTTATTTATTTATTTATTTATAAAATATTTTACCAGGAAGGATACATTGAGATTTTCTAGTAGACAAATTAGCATATTTTATCCTTTAGTCTTTTACTGTGTTTTCAATATAAGCTGCATCTTTTGAGTGACAAGCTGAATAATCTTAAAGTTAGAGAGAATTTGGGTTTTATTGTATTCAATGACCTGATGGACTTCAGTCAGAACCAAACATATGTTGTTGCAGTGGCTGGCAGTTTTCAACACAATACCCCTTCCCAATACCGTACCACTTTGTTCTTATTCAAATTGTTGCCAAAAGCTGCAAAACTGTGTGTGTCTGTGTGTGTATATGTGTGTCTCTGCATGTGTGAGTGTCTAGCCCTGCGTATATGTACGTGTGTTTGGTCTGTGCCTAGCTCTGCATGTATGTATGTGAGTGTCTGTGTCTACCTCTGCATGTGTGTATGTGTATGGGGTCTGTGCCTAACTCTGCATGTATGTATGTGTCAGTGTCTGTGTCTAGCTCTGCTTGTATGTATGTGTGAGTGTCTGTGTCTAGCCCTGCGTGTATGTTTGTATGTCTAGCCATGCAGGCATGTGTGTGTATCCCATGTCTCAACTCTCAAGTAGTGCTAAATATTCTAGCACAATTTTGGCTTTTGCTCGAGCGCAAACTCTAACTTTCAACTAATAATATGAGCACATTTGCAATATCCATTAAAAGTATAGGTTGGGATTGAGCAAAGTCTTCCTTGGTAATCCTCATCTAGTAAATACGCTTTAGCATGGTCTTGTTATATAAAGTAGTGCGCTAATGTTAATGCAGTCCAGCAATATCGTGACCCACATAATCATTAACGTACCACTTGTAATCTGGCCCATTACAAAAAAATTACTTTCTAAAGCCTTTTCTTATAAGCTTTTATATTATTTTTTGTAGATAGTTTCTTGTCACAAGTATCTTAAAAATTAATAAGGAGGACATTTTAAAATATAAAAATCAAATCCAGTTCAATATTAAGGGAGAGATGAATCCCATTATTTTAATTATTTTATTTATTTATTTATTTATAAAATATTTTACCAGGAAGGATACATTGAGATTTCTCTCGTTTTCAAGTATGTCCTGGGATCACAAAACATTGCATTGATACAATAGGGTACAATAAAATACAAAAACAATAATAATACACAATATATGCAAACATTTAACATAAAGCAGGTACAAAATATTTAATCAACCATGGCAGGAGCATTCTGTTTTGAGATATGTATAGAGGGATCTCTTAATTAATTAATTAATTCTGCTTTTTCAATATTACATCCCTTCCATGAGCTATAACTTTCTTAATACCCCAAAATTTAATCTCCTTCAAATTTCCCTTCTGAATTTATTTTAAATGCTTATACAGCACATTATGATCCCTTCCATGTTCAATGCTTTAAATATGCTCTCTGACCCTGTCTCATAAGTTTCTGCTTGTTTGTCCCATGTACTGATAAATGCATGAACACTGAATGAGATAGATTACATTTTTTATCTGAACATCGAATAACCACTTTAATTCTTACTTAGTTCCTTCTTTGTATTTTCAAATCTCACCATCTAATTTTTTGTACTGTATTTATATAACCTACAGTCATGACTGGGAAAAAAACCTTTGACCACTTCCCCTAATAAATCCTTATGTCTATCCCCATTACTTCTTCTATATTCACTAAAAGGGGCTAACATATTCTTTAAATTCTTTGCTCTTTTAAACACAATCTCTGGGTGCTGTCTTATCCTTCCTCCTAGAATCTAATCTCTCTTAATCAAGTCCCAATATTTTGAAATATTTTTTTTTTCACTTGCCTATGTTGTGTCGAAAATGTAGTAATAAAGGAAATTGTTAGCTTTTTCCCTTCTTGGTTCCTTATAACCTTTTTCTTTATATAAATGCTTAATCCCCTATGCAGTCTTCTTCATTTATCTCATAATGTATCCTTTACTAACAATACTTCAGATTGCTAGTCATAATCTTTCATATCTGAGCTATTCTTCCTGATCTTTAGGAGCTGCTCCTTTAGAATATTTTGTTTCTAACGATTATTGTGGCAGCTTTTAAAGTCTATATAATTGTTAGCAGCCACTTGTTTAACGTATGTTCTAGCATTTATTCTATTTTCTACAATATTCACCTCTGTATAAAGGAAACTGATTTTGTGATTATTACATTCAAAGGTGAATTTTAACCTGAAATCGTAATCATTGAGGTCTTCTATAAATAACCATAAAAATTCAAAATCTCCCTTCCATATAATTAATATATCTTCAATAAAATGCCTATAAAGCAAAAGATTTGCAGAAAAAATGTGTAACAGGAGCACCAGGTGAAGTGATAAAAGTATAAATTTTTATTAAATTCAAAAGGGTATATACCCCGGGTAAGAACACACAAAAAAAGAAAAAAGTAACAAACAGATGAACAATGGCAGGCTAGGAGTAAGGCAACAGCCGAAACCGGTCAGCCATTGTTCATCTGTTTGTTACTTTTTTCTTTTTTGTGTGTTCTTACCCGGGGTATATACCCTTTTGCATTTAATAAAAATTTATACTTTTATCACTTCACCTGGTGCTCCTGTTACACATTTTTTCTGCAGTTCTCAAAAAGGCCAGACAGTGAGCACAGGTAAGGATAAATACTGTGAGAGGTAGCTAGAAGCTTGCTGCATTAGACTGCAACATTAAGGGGACAGCTGGGAAACCACGGATGCTGTAAAGAAGAAATACTTCATATGTCCAGCTAAAGCATTTTTGCTATATCATTGCTAAAAGCCGGAGGTGAGCAGAATAGGACGGACATCCCCAACATAGGGGACACAGCACCTAAGAACAAGGCTGCCCCTTTTCCAAGGAGGCAGTGAGTGGTGAGTCACCTTTATTACAAAATTTCATCTACAGTGGATAGTTACTGCTTCATTGGAATCTGAATGGTGGGAGGTGTTTTGGGGGGAAACACCGCCATCCTAGTGTATGTACATATATACACCTTATACAGTCTATTTGCACAGCAGCTTTTAACAACATACTATTGAACTGAATCTTCTGTCCTTACAGATTTTTTCATCTATTTACATAATACACACACCCAACCTATTTCCCCCACACCCAACCTATTTCCCCCCACTCTTTTCATGTTAACAAAAGATTTGCACCCCATGGTGTACTCTCAAGGAAACATTCCTCAAAGTTTTGGGGTATTAAATGGACATTAAAGGGACAGTAAAGTCTAATTAGACATGATTTAGACAGAACATACAATTTTAAACAACTTTCCAATTTACTTCTATTATTTAATTTGCTCCCTTCTCTTGTTATCCTTTACTGAAAGGTTTATCTAGGCAAGCTCAGGAGCAACAAAGAACCTAGGTTCTAGCTGCTGATTGGTGGCTGCATATATATACCGATTGTCATTGGCTCACCCATGTGTTCAGTTAGAAACCAGTAGTGCATTGCTGCTCCTTCAACAAATGATACCAAGAGAATGAAACAAATTTGATGATAGAAGTAAAAGGAAAGTTGATTAAAATTGTATGTTCTACCTAAATCATGAAAGAATCATTTTGTGTTTCAAGTCCCTTTAAGAACGTTGTAGGTGATGGAAGGGAAGTAATATGGAAAAAAGACTTCTTCAGGAAACAGAATTCATTTACAAATGTGGGACTCTCTCTCAGGCCTTAATAGTGAACTGGATTTGAATTTTTTATTTTAAAACTTCCTTCATATTAATGTAGATACTTGTGACCAGAAACTATTTACAAATAATATACAAATGTAGATGGAAAGGTTTCTGAAAGTAAAATGTCCTTATAATATTAATAATATTAATGGGGATGTAAAAGTATTTTATATATGAATTATGTAAAATAAAGTTCTTGAGATATATACTTCTAGAAATAAATTTATGTAATCACAATATGATAGATTTTAAACTTTGAATATTATATTTTTCTTGTTAAGTACTTTATATATATACCTAGAAATTGATTTTCTCCATCACAATGTGATAGCTTTCAAATTATGTATTTGAATATTACATTTTTTTACTATGGAGGATTATTTAAATCTGAAGAGTTTTTTTTAATGAAGTTGTTATTTATCATGTTGAGAAAAATAGTGATAGCCAAAGGTAAAGGAAAGGGTGAAGCCTGTTGCAAAAAATAGGGAATAAAAAGGGTTAAAGATATAACACACTACCTACCTGGTTATCTCTTTAACAAAGACTATATAGAAGCATAGATATTGACGGCAGATAAGAGCCATAGGCCCAGCAAGTCTGCTCGACCTTACCTAATAGTATAAACTTATCTAGTTCGTAGGATAGCCCTATGCTTGTCCCATGCATGTTTAAAGTCCCCCACAGTGTTTGTCGCTACTACCTATTGAGGAAGTTTATTCCATAAATCAATCACTCTTTCTGTAAAGAAGTGCTTCCTCAAATTACTTCTGAATCTAACTACCCTTTAGCTTGAGCTCATGACCCCTTGTTCTTGAATTGTCCATTTTATGTAAAATACCCACAGCCTCAGTTTTACTAAACCCTTTAATGTACTTGAAAGTTGCTATCATATCACCTCTTTCCCTTCTCTTCTCTAAGCTATACATATATAGGTCATTGAGCCTATCCTGGTAAGTTTTATTTTTTAGACCATGTACCATTTGTGTAGCCCTCCTTTGCACAGATTCAAGTTTGTTAATATCCTTCTGAAGATATGGTCTCCAGAACTGCAATACAATGAGAACCAAGCAAATCTTATAATAGAAGTAAGTTGGAAACGTTATTTTATATTGTATGCTCTGCCTGAATAACAAAAGAAACATTTTGTGTTTGTTGTTCCTTTAACAAAAACAGACCTCCCAACTATTCCAATTTAGGGCTAGATTACAAGTTTGCAGGGGCGCACAATAAATAACCAGCAATTAGCGCTCAGAACATTAACAAGAGGTTAATTTTCTAAATGTCCCCCAATTTTTCCAAAATACAGTGTGTAGTGCTTATTAAAAATAAAAAAATAGTAGTATTTAAAAAAATAAAAAACTTCATGAAGCAGTCATCATGGATTAAAGTTGGCAGGTGTGGGGTGTTAGAAAAAAATGTGCCTTTACATTGCAGTCTATGGGAACTGTGTGTTCCCTGTAATTATATAGGTATATGCTTATATACATATATATTTACGTGTTAATATGTGTATATACACATATTAACACATAAATATATATGTATATAAGTATATACATATAAATTTATATTTGCTGCCCTTCACTGCCCTTAGGTTCTGTGCCGTGTATGACGACATCAGAACGAGCCTCCCATTTGAGTCTATGGAAGCGCGCTCTCATGAGTGCAATGCTTCCATGGAATGCATTCGCATTGCACCTAACTCATAATACCAGCGCACATTTGCGTGTGCTGGTATTACAAAGTGGAGCGCAAATATTGCTTTAGCGAAAGCAATATTTTGCGCTCCACTTGTAAAAAGGGACAGTCTCTAATTCTGAGCTCTGTCCTACTGTCCCTCTGAGACAGCCATATCTCCTCATTTGCAGAATATCCTTAGTCCCGCCTCATGATCCTAACCACTATCCACCATACAACCTCCTGAGTCATTACTGTGAATGCCATCATGGAAAAGATTATAGAAGAGAAAAACTCAGGTACTGCTGTGGCCTATAGTTAAGGTGAGCAGCCAAACGCGTAAGACCACTGCAGCCGTGGGTCTACATAATGTTTTTAATGCTATTTTGGAGATGTACATGTAAATAAAAATTACGTTTTATACATTTTGCTCCACTTTTTTGGTTATTGTAAATTAGAGGATTAGGAAGATATTTTAAGCAATAATTATACTGGGCTCAGCAATTCCTGGGTATAAGTAACTTTCAAATAATTTTCTGGAGCACGCAGGTAGGGATACTGCTTACCCTTCAGAATCAATGTAAAATAGAAAATCCTCAGCACCAGTGTATGAAATATCATGTTTATTAGCAAACAGTCAAAATAAACTGCAAGGTTTCGGCCATCTTGGCCTTAATCATGCATCAAGATATTTCTAGCGTTTGGCAATGGCAGGACTTTGAAGAGCTGTGCTGTGCAGTAGGAGGGGCCTTTCATATACTCTGCAGAAGTGGTTATGTTTTGATTGTATGAGGAGGTGGACACTGAACACAGCAGTGGTTTTGGGACTGAAGCTGTGGATACAAAGGTAAGGTGCACTGATTGTTTCTCTTTTATATTATTATATGTGCTCAGAAATCCAGTAGTGCTGTGGAGGGGTAACATTTTGTAGTGGATATTAATCATAATTCTCATATCAAATTGGCAAATTGCTTGTTAATTTACAAATTTTATCATACTGATTGCTGTATGTGGTTACAAAAGTAGATACTCATCTTTCTGAAGTCTTGTCCTAAATATATATATTTTTCAATAAATATTGTCTTTCTATGATTTAACTTCATAAAGGTGGACTCAATGAATAGCTATATGGAATATAGTTCAGTTTAAAGCCTTACATACAAAGGGGTCTGAATCACCAGAAGTATTTTAAAAGAATATTTGGAAAAAGAAAGGAAATATATCATTCAAGAACATGTGTTTATGTCGCAATTCAAGGTGGAATTTCCAAAGTTTTTTAAAATATATAAATAATCTGATCTTCAAGAACATTTTTTTTCATCTATAATTTTAATCCAGTAACTACATAATATCATAACCAATGACAAAATATAATTAGATTCTACCTGGAAGAAAATTGAGCTTGGCTCGATGATCACATAAAAATGTACTCAGTAACGAGATATTCTGAAAGATAGAGCCTAATCCAAAATCAAACTCTGTATTACCACACTTTAGTGAACTCTGTAAATAGGTAATTGAGGAATACAGAATCTTGAACAATGTGATATCTTTGCAAATACTATAAATATGAGGAAGTGTTTAAAGGAGTGTCAAGGTTAAAGTTTTACTTTTTTCTTTCTTACTGAAAGGGACAGTCTAGTAAAAAATAAACTTTCATGATTCAGATAGGGCATGCAATTTTAAACAACTTTCCATGTTACTTTCATCATCAAATTTGATTTGTTCTCTTGGTTATCTTTGTTGAAGGCTAAACCTAGGTAGGCTCATAAGCTAATTTCTAAGCCCTTGCAGGCCTCCTCTTATCTCAGGGCATTTTGAAGCTAGGCAGTTATAGTTCATGTGTGCCATATATATAACATTGTGCTCACTCCCGTGGCGTTATCTATGAGTCAGCAATGATTGGCTAAAATGCAAGTCTGTCAATTAACTGAAATAAGGGGGCAATCTGCAGTGACTTAAATACAAGGTTAATCACAGAGGTAAAAAGTATATCAATATAACCGTGTTGGTTATTCAAAACTTGGTTATAAAGGGATTAGCTATCTTTTAAACAATAAACATTCTGGAGAAGTCTGTCCCTTTAACCACTTCTAATATTGTACCATTATTGTATGAGGTACTCAATTTATTATACCGAATACTTACTTAAAGGGACAGTCAACACTAAATATTAACTTACTTATTTGGATTAGTGGTTAATGTCCTTTTAATCTACCTGTAACCCATGGATAATGTACACATAGTTTTCTTTCAAAATCACTATCGGCTAGATTTAGAGTTCTGCGGCCAAAGGGGTGCGTTAGCTACGTGTGCTTTTTCCCCCCCGCACCTTTTAAATACCGCTGGTATTTAGAGTTCACAGAATGGCTGCGTTAGGTTCCAAAAAAGGGGGCATAGAGCATATTTACCGCCACTGCAACTCTAAATACCAGCGTTGCTTACGGACGCGGCCAGCTTAAAAAATGTGCTAGTGCACGATTCCCCCATAGAAAACAATGGGGCAGTTTGAGCTGAAAAACAACCTAACACCTGCAAAAAAGCAGCTTTCAGCTCCTAACGCAGCCCCATTGTTTACTATGGGGAAACACTTCCTATGTCTGCACCTAACACCCTAACATGTACCCCGAGTCTAAAATCCCCTAACCTTACACTTATTAATCCCTAATCTGCCGCCCCCGCTATCGCTGACACCTGCATATTTTTTTTAACCCCTAATCTGCCGCTCCGTATACCGCCGCAACCTACATTATCCCTATGTACCCCTAATCTGCTGCCCCTAACACCGCCGACCCCTATATTATATTTATTAACCCCTAATCTGCCCCCCACAACGTCGCCGCCAGCTACCTACAATAATTAACCCCTAATCTACTGATCAGATCTCGCCGCTAGTCTAATAAATGGATTAACCCCTAAAGCTAAGTCTAGCCCTAACACTAACACCCCCCTAAGTTAAATATAATTTAAATCTAACGAAATAAATTAACTCTTATTATATAAATTATTCCTATTTAAAGCTAAATACTTACCTGTAAAATAAACCCTAATATAGCTACAATATAAATTATAATTATATTGTAGCTATTTTAGGATTAATATTTATTTTACAGGCAACTTTGTAATTATTTTAAACAGGTACAATAGCTATTAAATAGTTAATAACTATTTAATAGCTAAAATAGTTAAAATAATTACAAAATTACCTGTAAAATAAATCCTAACCTAAGTTACAATTAAACCTAACACTACACTATCTATAAATTAATTAAATACAATACCTAAAAATAACTACAATTAAATAAACTAACTGAAGTACTAAAAATAAAAAAGTATGTTACAAAAAATAAAAAAAATATTTACAAACATTAGAAAAATATTACAACAATTTTAAACTAATTACACCTACTCTAAGCCCCCTAATAAAATAACAAAGACCCCCAAAATAAAAAAATGCCCTACCCTATTCTAAATTAAAAAAGTTCAAAGCTCTTTTACCTTACCAGCCCTGAAAAGGGCCATTTGCGGGGCATGCCCCAAATAATTCAGCTCTTTTGACTGTAAAAATAAACATACAATACCCCCCCCAACATTACAACCCACCACCCACATACCCCTAATCTAACCCAAACCCCCCTTAAATAAACCTAACACTAAGCCCATGAAGATCTTCCTACCTTATCTTCACCATGCCAGGTTCACCGATCGCTCCAGGCTCCGAAATCTTCATCCAAGCCCAAGCGGGGGGCTGGCGATCCATAATCCGGCTGAAATCTTCTATCAAGCGGCAGCTGAAGAGGTCCAGAAGAGGCTCCAAAGTCTTCATCCTATCCGGGAAGAAGAGTAGATCCGGACCAGCAACCATCTTGATCCAAGCGGCATCTTCTACCTTCATCCGATGAGGAATGGCTCCATCTTGAAGACCTCCAGCACGGATCAATCTTCTTCTTCCGACGTCCAACTGAAGAATGAAGAAGGTTCCTTTAAGGGACGTCATCCAAGATGGCGTCCCTCGAATTCCGATTGGCTGATAGGATTCTATCAGCCAATCGGAATTAAGTTAGGAAAATTCTGATTGGCTGATGGAATCAGCCAATCAGTATCAAGTTCAATCCGATTGGCTGATCCAATCAGCAAATCAGATTGAGCTCGCATTCTATTGGCTGTTCCGATCAGCCAATTGTAGATAATTGTAGGTATTTTATTTAATTAATTTATTGATAGTGTAGTGTTAGGTTTAATTGTAACTTAGGTTAGGATTTATTTTACAGGCAATTTTGTAATTATTTTAACTAGGTAACTATTAAATAGTTCTTAACTATTTAATAGCTATTGTACCTGGTTAAAATAAATACAAAGTTGCCTGTAAAATAAATATTAATCCTAAAATAGCTACAATATAATTATAATTTATATTGTAGCTATATTAGGGTTTATTTTACAGGTAAGTATTTAGTTTTAAATAGGATTAATTTATTTAATAAGACTTAATTTATTTCGTTAGATAAAAATTATATTTAACTTAGGGGGTGTTAGTGTTAGGGTTAGACTTAGCTTTAGGGGTTAAAAAATTTATTAGAATAGCGGTGAGCTCCGGTCGGCAGATTAGGGGTTAATGTTTGAAGTTAGGTGTCGGCGATGTTAGGGAGGGCAGATTAGGGGTTAATACTATTTATTATAGGGTTATTGAGGCGGGAGTGAGGCGGATTAGGGGTTAATACATTTATTATAGTAGCGGTGCGGTTCGGTCGGCAGATTAGGGGTTAATAAGTGTAGGTAAGGTAGCGGCGACATTGGGGGGGCAGATTAGGGGTTAATAAATATTATGTAGGTGTCGGCGATGTTAGGGGCAGCAGATTAGGGGTACATAGGGATAATGTAGCTGGCGGCGGTGTACGGAGCGGCAGATTAGGGGTTAAAAAAATTTAATAGAGTGGCGGCGGTGTGGGGGGGGCCTCTGTTTAGGGGTACATAGGTAGTTTATGGGTGTTAGTGTACTTTAGAGCACAGTAGTTAAAAGCTTTATAAACCGGCATTAGCCCAGAAAGCTCTTAACTCCTGTTTTTTTTTCTGCGGCTGGAGTTTTGTCGTTAGATTTCTAACGCTCACTTCAGCCACGACTCTAAATACCGGCGTTAGAAAGATCCCATTGAAAAGATAGGATACGCAATTGACGCAAGGGGATCTGCGGTATGGAAAAGTCGCAGCTGCAAAGTGAGCGTTAGACCCTTTCCTGACTGACTCCAAATACCAGAGGGCGGTAAAAACCAGCGTTAGGAGCCTCTAACGCTGGTTTTGACGGCTACCGCCCAACTCTAAATCTAGCCGTAAGTTTGCAGCCTCTGACTGATTTGAAATGGCCGCCCGACCCCTTCTCTTTTTGTGATGTAATCATCACCCAAGGCTTTGTGTAAAGGAATTCTCTCCGTGTCGAGCAAGACATTTCATGCTCGTGCACGGTAGTTTGCGCATGCCTTGAAATTGCCAAGGGGGCCTTTTAAAAAAACAGAACCAAAGCACAATATCTTATTTAGAAACTTGAAAACAGTCTAAAGATTAATTGAAAGCTCACGTATAAAAAATAAATAAATATATATATATATATATATACAGTATATATATATATATATATATATATATATATATATATATACAGTATATATATATAAATACTGCAAAATAGATCCGCACTCACTGGACTTTAAATAACAAAACGTTGTTTACAGTTGTGACGTTTCGGGGATCAAACCGTCCCCTTCACCACACCAAAGGGGACGGTTTGATCCATGAAATGTCACATCAATAAACCATGTTTTGTTATTTAAAGTCCAGTGAGTGCGGATCTATTTAGCAGTATTGAAAACCATTGTTCCTGACACCCTGGCCAGTCAATGAGGAGGTGAGAGTGCTTTTCCCACAACTATTGCTTTATATATCTATAAATATATATATATAATCCTAAAGGAGTGCACTCACACCTCCAAATAATCGTGCAACCAGAGTACTAATAATCTACTATGTAAACAAAAATAAGGAATTTAGCAGCGCTAATGAAAGCTTGGAAATGATGAATTCAATATAACTAGTGGTTTCACAATATTATTTATTAAAAATCTATATTCACATTTAAACAATTTTATATCTTTAAAATTGAGGGACGTCTCCCTATTGGAAATAAACAAATAAAACTCTAGCTAGAAATATATGGTATCTTCATAAAACACTGTGGTTATAAATTCAAATATTGATTTACTCAATCCAATCAAAAAATCCATTCATCAAACCAATATATAGGTATACTGCAATCTAAGCAAATCTTAAAACCAAACAGTTACTTTATAAGTGAACTTGACAGATTAAAAAATGACTGAAAGTTTCTTATTCACTGTGAGTGATTCACAGACTGTTCGATTCTGATGCCGTAATGAGTCACCTGATCCTCTCTTTGTTTCAGAGGTCGTGTTCCGTCTCTATAATGCGGTCATCCTTTTCTTTTTTATAACCCAAATGAATTATTTTACCTGAGCCTCCTCAGCAGGGCCACCACTAGAAATTTTGGGGCCCCTGACTTAACCATTGATCTGGGCCCCCCCCCCGACATGTGCAATTTTTGACCAGGTGACTAAAACGTATTTGCACTTTATTCTTAAGTGTCTATTTAAACTTGGAAATGTTGTAAAGGTAGTAACATACAAACACACAGACACACTCATACACTGAAACACACACACACACTCACACATAAGGATTCACATATAGACACTCTAGCAGACATGTAAAGAAACACACTCAGACACAGACACCCAAACAGACACTCAGCACTTGATTACATTAACCTGACAAGTAATGAGGTAGACTACAGTTTTGTAAAAAAAGGAGATTTAGAAAACAAAATATGGAGTTCTGATTATCTTTTTGTAAAGGAAGATGCCAACTAAATGATGACAACAGCATGCAGTGGCTGAAAGGAAGGGCCTGAACTGCCTAAACAATAATTTAAAGGTTAAATGGTGGATTGGTGACTTCCGTAAATGTCTCATTAGTCTCAAAGTCTGTATAAAGATGTGAATAATCAGTAGTAAGTTCAAAATGTCCAAAAAGGAACAGAAAATAGACACACACACACACACACACACAAACTCAAACTTGCACATACACCCAAGGAAACACCGACAGAGACAGCCTCCGAAAACACATAAAGACATACACACACACAGAGACATCCACAGAAAACACACAAAGACATACACACACATAGAGACAACCACATAAAACACAGAAAGACATACATACACACACTCTCACTGAGACATCCACAGAAAACACACAAAGACATACACACACCCTCACAGAGACACCCACAGAAAACACACACCCTCACAGAGACATCCACAGAAAACACAGACATACATACATACACACACACACACCCTCACAGAGACATCCACAGAAAACAGACATACACGCACCCTCGCAGAGACACCCATAGAAAAAGCTCAAAGGCATATGCACACACCCTTACAGACATCCACAGAAAATGCACAAAGACATGCACACCCACCCTCACAGAGAGACCCACAGAACAAAAATACCTACACACTCATAGAGACACAAACCAAAGCACAAAGACATAAACACAAACACCCACAGAAACACTCATTGGAGGAAACATTTATGCACCTTGCATCCCCTAAATCAACAGTGTGTGACATGCATGATAAAAAAAATTGCAGAAATTAAGATAACACTTTTTAAAGAATCATATTTGTAAATGTGTAAACAAAAATAATTCTGTGAATTCAAAATTGTACATTAATGATCTGGGTAGATGGCTAGATGAAGAAAAGTACTTTAAAAATGTTGACATATGTTTGTTTGTTCTTTCCCCAATTTCCCCAACCAAGAGCACCACTTCAAATATAGTGTACAAATGTTCCCATCTGTCAGCTGTACTTATGTATTTTGAAAATGCTGTACTCTATATGGTCTTGGTGGAACCATAAGCTGTGGTACTCATACCATTAGATCTGGATAAATGCAGGATTTAGGCTTCTTGGTATGTATTTCAAAATTAAGTCAGCTGTAGTGTAAACTAAACAGTGTTAAGTTAACCTGTCTCATTTCAAACACTGAGCAATCTTAGTCTGAGAGTAACATTTTATGCAGATGTAAAAATCTTAGATAAAATGCCTCCTTGCATCTGGAAAGTCCTTGCATAAAGGGGCAGTAAACTGGAATGTAATGAAAATATATATAGTAATAAAAAAACTAATATTTGCCAAAAGGGCACCTACCATTTGTGTATTGAGGAGGAAACATTTCTACATGGCTTTAAATATAGAATTTCTACAGCATTGTCAAATAATCATAAATACACTGCTACATATTGCTAAAAAATTGTGTTTTTATGGATCCCTGGTCCCACCATACAACTACTACCACACTGAAGTTACAATCCGAAATTGCACAAAGAAATAAAAAAGATTTGCTAAGTCCTACCTCCTCTGCAAATGAAAGTGATCTGCTGTCTGACTCAGGCACACACTGTACAAACAAAGTGCCTAATCTGTCTCACACTGTGCATAGTGGTTTAGTGCATACTCAAAAATCCTCTCAAATACTAATACTTTACTCCTTGTAATAACATTTCCCACGGTCAATTAGCACTCTGCTGTAGTACCCACTGGTGGCTGCCAAAATGTAAAAAAAAAAAAAAATATTTTTTTTTTAGTTCTTGCCTCATGGGGCCCCCCTGGCCCATTGGGCCCCTGACAGGAGTCACCCCTGTCACCCCCTGATGGCGGCCCTGCTCCTCAGTATTAGTGAAGATCGAGGATTTTCTTCTGTAAATTTGGCAGTAACAATATACTGCTAAATTCCTTATTTTTGTTTACATTGTTATTTAGTTTTTTTTGAGGGAAAAACTTTTTTAGCATCAGGAACCCACCTTTAGGCTCTCCTATCACACCACATTTCAATACTAATAATCTACTAACAGAGATTAATCCAGTCTCCTTCCCATCAGTCTGATCTCTGGCTGCACGGTGGGGATCACATTCAGTGATCAGCCCTAAGATTGAAAGTTTCTACAGCTGAGACTCCGGGAGACAAGAAGTTTCACTGCAAACGAGGCCCTGATAAGAGTTACTGCAAGGAGGATTCCGTGATACGTTAAACTTACCTCATATTGATTGGGGTAATATAAAGTAAGGGGACACCCAAAAGGGGATTAATGAAGAGGATACGCATATAAGAATATAAATACATACATACATATATAATTCCATATCAAGCTGTTCTTATATAACTACATAACTTATGTGGGACTTTGCTTTATTTTAGTTTCTGTATTGTTTTCATATTGTTTCCATTGTATTAACACATGTAAAAGCGACCAGCGCTTTCTATGTGCTTCTTTTCTGTTTTATAATTGTTAAAAGAGGTATTTGGGAGGGGGGTCCGACTCGCGTACCTGATAGGACGCATCTACTGCAAGCTCTGAAGGAATCCTCTTCAATCCGCCGATTTTAGAGCACCTAACAGCTAAATTATATATACAACCCAACAAACAATAGTTACCAAGCAAACGGTGGCTATATTTCAACCTTTGACTGCTTTTTTTATGAAAACAGAGCCACAGTTCGGAAGATCAAGACCTAAGCTGGCGGCCTACTCATAGGTAACAAACCCCCGGATCCTCCGGGTTATCAGTGCCAGCAGCAGGTATCTGCGTTACTGACCCTCAAAGCAACAATAAACAGAACAAGCAATATACAGCTAATAACCTTATAGCAGTACGAACCTTTATCTTCGAGCTACCGTCTATAAGATAATCTCAAAATGGCGACCGCATGGGAGACAAGTCTGGAACAGGAACTGGATCGTCGTTTTGCTAAATTAGAGAACCTGCTTCTCAAAATATATCAAAGATCACTTCCACTAGACCGCATAGAGAACACTCTACCAATGATAAAGCACACAAATACAGAAGACCCGGTACAGATCCTTACAATACATCCAAATAAAGATGGCAATCAAAAGGATATAATAATGGAGGAAAAGCCTTCGCCTGTAGAAAAACACCCGATACAGCTGAGGGAGCAGGAGCCAACTAAAACATCACAAAACGACAAGTTCAATGCTTACAGCAAAGAGGCAGCCCTGGCTGACTACTTTAACTTGCAGACTGCACCAAAGGGCCCCGGCATGGCTAAAAGGACAGCATACACTCTTTGGTTGCTGGACAAGAACGTTCCTGTTACTTCTGATACCGGTGAGTCAGCTATGATCAACAAGCAGAAAGGGTCTGATGCTGAAACCAACATTACAGCATTATTGTAGAAATCCTCCATTGTTAAAGTACCACCTACATATGGCGAGACTGGGATAATTACATCTACAAATATAAAACCTAGCAAGACGTATCATGCACTGTATAATGCACTCCAACTTAACACCCACAGTAACTCTCCCCATGGGATTAATACTATACAGCTTGCATATAATAACAACCCAATTTCCCTATGGCACTTAAAGAAAGAAGCTGATCATAAGAACTGTCTAACTAACCTCTTACAAAGGAAAACTAGTGTATACAATGAGACGCTTAGCTTGCAAATAGACTCATGGGGCTGACAAAATGTAAAAAGAAAAACAAAAAACAAAATTGTCTTTGTTTTCCCCTGATCATTGGAACTATTGTTAAAGTTCCCAGGACGTTCTTTAGTGTTTTGAAATGTTGATTTTCGTTCTTAAGTATATAATATGTTTTAGAAGATGTTTACCTGATATTTATGTGCTTGGCTGTACTGTGGCTGCTGACACTTTATTTTTAGCTTTACACAAGTTCATTTCTATAATATGTCCCATAAACAGGTTACTGGTATCTGATTCACAGTATCTGCCTACATTATAGTAGCTAACATAATATTAAGGAGCGTATATCTGATACTTATGTCTGACAGTGATGTGGCTACTGATACTATATTTTAGTTAAACACAAGCTCATTTCTATAATACTACTACAAATGGGTATCTGACTCACAGTATTTGCCTACATTGTAGTCGCCAACATAATATTAAGGTTTGCCCTGTTCCATATTAGTCCATATTTACCACATTTTCTACTGGACAGCACTTGATTTGTATGTAATAGCCTGCATTATAGCTACAGACAACACACTATGGTAAGATTTGTCTCTTCCAAGTTAAATTAGATAACAAGCCTGACAAACATATTGTCAGTATATGGCCGGGTTATAACACAATATATTTAATAATTATTCTTTAAAATAAACCCACAATCAAATATGCATATACTAAGACAATAACATTAATATATATTCCTGAATTCTTTTTATTAGTTAATTTCTATAGACACATTGAAATATATTTGTAGGAACAAGAATATGAATCAATACTATACACTAAAACTATTAAAATATGCTATACAAATCTCATAAAAGTTGCCTTATTCACAATAGCCTCCCAAATCAGAATTGCATTTAAAGTATCACAGTGAGACTAAGATATTAGCTACTAACATTAAGACTGGTACAATCAACAGTGCTAAGTTAAACAATAGGACAATATACACTCTTATTAAAACATCAGAAATTGTATATATATTCTATATGTGAAGAGTTAGTTTAAACTACACAGGCTATGAATACAAGGTTAAAATACAATTTATTTCTTTAAGTCTGCTACATACAGTACAATGGATGTTTGTTTTAAATGTTTTGCATACAAAAAGGCCAGCTAAAAGCTATTCAGGACTATGAAACACAGTTTAAAATGCAGGATGCCCCTTTAAATCTATTAATTATGGGAGCGGAGCCTAGCAAGAGACGGAGATGGTCATGTAATGCCGGAGCTCCGTGCAGTCAAATGAATAAAGGTGGACTAGCATGTCACAAAACCTTGAAAGCCCATAAGGGTATGAGAACGCAATAAATGAGGCCCTCTGTGCCACAACTGGATACGCTTTGAGCAGGGGAGACCCGGTAACGCTTCTAAATCAAGCGATCTCCTCATACGGCAGACGGGACGCCGCCATCTTGCCTCCCACATGGCGCTACTCGTACACGCTACACGGCACAAAACCATGCCTGCAAGCTGAGATTGAGAGGTTGTGGGGTAAGAAATGATGGCATAACGCTATTTCATTATAAACACTGCATGTTATTATGAAGAGATAGGTCTAAATGAGACCAGCATTAGCGCTCCTGTAGAGCAGTACTAAAGGGAATTTCTTGCTAAGTAAAGTAGTTGGGTATGCCTGACATGATCGGATGAAGCAGGAGGCAGGAATTATATAATTTCACATGGAAGGAAACAGTACACAGCGAATAAGGGACTTAACAGGGATTCCTCATTTATATCATATATACAAAAAACAACACATAAAAAAAAAAAAAAAACGCAGGGTTAGCAGGGTGAAAGGAGTTACTACAGAGCAAACTGAAGACAAGTACCATCTATCTTAACCACAGTGACACATGAAGTGAGGGCTACAGAGTGTTTTGTAACATAACAAGATTTTGGGACTGTGTACATAATATGTGCCACCACGTGTAGAAGTCCAGGAACTTTATCTGTTTTTGGTGCTGGAGGTTACCCTCACTCAGTGAACAACTGCTGGGCTGTTATTTACATCAGAAACCTTGAACATTGGTGGGCCATTGCTACAACCACTATATTTGGAGATTTGTGTACTGTTTATTGTTATGTTGAGTTGACCTTTCCTACATCTCTGCACTGAAAATATAAAGCAATAGAGCCGAACACTTAGGATGTCTTCCAGACAAATCAAAAAAACTGTCGCTATTGGCAAACAAACAACTCCTAATTTATTTTTTAAGTCATCTAAAGGAGACAAAATGCCGGAGCTCCCAGATTCGGAGACAGAAGGCACTTCTGATCAATCCTTTCACGACAGACTTCCTGTTACTGATCTCACACCAGCCACGAAGGCAGATCTGAAAGATCTGGTATCCAAACAGGATATCAACTTGAATTTCGAAACAATGTGGGCAAAATTAGACTCTATACAATCTACAGTGACTAATAGCCTAACGGTAATTAAGCAAGACATCCAGGAGTTGGGCACTAGAGTAGCCACGCTTGAAGATAATGACAACCTTCGAGAGGAAGCTAATGATAAAATCTCGCAGCAGGTTCAATCTCACAAACAGGAGATAGTAGATCTCCAGGACAAAATGGAAGATTTAAATAATCGCACGAGAAGATGCAACATTAGACTCAAGGGGGTGCCGGAATCTGTAGGGCCAACCAACTTGCAGAATTATCTAACGCAACTGTTTAAGGCCATCACAGGATACAACGAGGAAGATCGTTTCCAAATTGAAAGAGCACATCGAGCCCTGAAAGCTAGACCCAGAGGAGATCACCCACCGAGAGATGTTATAGTTAAATTATTGCGATTCCCGGATAAAGAGGTAATTCTCTCAGCTGCCAGACAGAATCAGACGTTCAAGTTTCAGGGCACCATAATTCAATTTTACCAAGAGTTATGCATACGTACACTTCAAAGAAGATATTCTATGAGACCCTTAACCCTGCTACTTCGCAAAAACCAAATACCCTACAGATGGGGATTCCCGTTTGCCTTAATCATACATCATGAAGGAAAAACAATGTCCATCAAGGATCATCAAGATATCCGTGAGATTTGCTCCTATTTGAATCTGGAAACACCGGCCCTCCCATCTCCTGACAGAAACGCAGAGCAAGACACCATCTCACAACAAGAGAAAAATTACAAGAGAACCAAGTGGGCTATGGTACAAAAGAAGAAACCAAAATAGTACATGGCTCCATACTGCAAGGAGACGACTGACCTGAAACTCATTCGCAGAACTTTTCGCTGGACAGATAAGTATGACTATCTAACCATGTTTCCCTTTTCCTCATTTCCTCTCCCTTCCCTGGGAACTTTATTGTACAATAAGAGACTTCCGATATTCACAGAAGGTCAAACGCCCCTCTATTTGCTATGGCCTTGAAAATGAGACATTACCCCACGATATGAGTTCGGATCTCATATATACTGACAATAACTTTTTGCTTATGGGGTTACCTTTCATTTTAAAGAGACTGCCTTTCCTTTGAGGGTACTCCCAAGTCTCCGGGATTGGGATGGCTCTTTCTGTGTAGGTGGGGAGGGGGAGAGGGACCCAACAATGAGGATAACAGTATAAATGTCTGATGGCTGAGGTTATTTGTAATGTTTCTGGTTCAGGTAATGCAACTGTGTTGGTCTGCTTTTGTTCTCATATATGCTACCTTACACCATTACACTGCACGTCTAGATTTGATAGCAGAAATGTATTTTTTTCTGTCTTTTTCTCCCCCCCCTTTTTTCTTCTAAACATAGGATTACTAGTTATTGTTGTAAGTTTGAAATGTTGATAATTGTTTCATTTTGTTATGATCAGATGTTTGTGAACAGTTTAACTGATATCCAGGTACAGATTAGACCCCTTAGCTTGGGCCCCCCTTTTTTACTATCACCTAGGACTGATGACATAAGACGAGACAACACTCTTCATACCTATGCCTAATGACTTGAACATTCTCTCGCATAATGTGAGAGGTCTTAATACTAATGTTAAGAGAAAAATAGCAATTACCCAATACATTAAGTTGAAGGCCAAAATAGTATATCTTCAGGAGACACATTTCACACAGACCATAATCCCTAAATATTGGCACAGACAATTTCCTGTTCACTTTCATTCTACGACAAATCAAAAAAAGAGAGGAGTTTCAATTCTCATGCATTCATCTTTACAGTTTGAGACTGAGGAGATTATAACAGACCCTGAGGGAATATTTCTTATTGTTAGGGGCCGTATGCAAGGCTTGAAAGTCACTTTATGTAATATATATGCCCCGAACGAAGGTCAACATTCTTTCTTTCAACGCATTTCTCATATGCTGACACAATGGTCCCACTCCAGAATAATACTTGGGGGAGACTTTAATATTAATATCACCAACCAAGGGGCTAAGAAAGGGACCACACTGTCACATAAACAGCTTAGACAGATATTGATAGCGAAGTCCATCAGAGAATCAATGTCAGAACATACTTTACTAGATACTTGGGAGACACTATATGGTAACACAATAGATCATACATTCTATTCCTCTGCCCATAATACTTATACAAAATTGGACTACATCTGGATTAGCCAGACTTTGATACCCAATATTCTTTTTTCTACTATACACTCATGTGTTTGGTCAGACCATTCAATAGTTCAGCTAACAATGACGGGACTAATTGACATTCGACGACAAAAATCCTGGACACTCGACCCTTCCCTCCTTAAGAATATGCAATTCCACACTGAGGTCGAAAGACTTATGCAGGAATACTGGTCCTTGAATACAAACACCACCACTAATCCACTTAATTCATGGGCGGCACACAAACCTTTTATTCGAAGAATACTGATAAAGGAAAAAGCTAGGATCCTTAATATAGCGAACAAAACCATTAATCAACTGCATTTAGACATCATGGCCCTAGAGACCCAACATAAACATACACAATCCATTGTAACATTTAGAACCCTTCAAACGAAGAGAAAATTATTATCAAAAATTCTAAATGAATCAGCGGTGAGGGCCCTCCAAAAATTGAAAGCTGGTTATTTTTTGTATTCCAACAAGCCGGATAGGTATCTAGCAAATAAATTACGAAATAGAACAAAATCATACTCAATTCCCAAGTTACATACACAAATGGGGACTCTGACATCAAACCCCCAAGATATTGCTAACATCTTTGCTGCCTACTATGAGACGCTATACGATGGACTGAAGGTTCACCATACTGACCAAACACAGACACTCTTGTCCCAATTTTTACAATATGCTAACCTCCCTACGATTACCCCTGAGGAAAATGACACCCTCAATGCTGCAGTCACTGCACAAGAAATCCTCATGGTGATCAAGGATTTGAAACCAGGCAAAGCGGCAGGCCCTGATGGCCTGCCTAGCAAATATTACAAAATATTCAAAAAGCCTTTGTTACCGTATATACAGACATTTTGCAATGACATAATGCAAGGCACTACAATTCCCACTAATATACTTAGAGCTAAAATAGTAGTAATCCCTAAACCAGGCAAAGACCCCACGAACTGTCAGAGTTACAGGCCCATTTCATTAATTAACCAGGACTTGAAAATACTAACAAAAATCTTGGCAAATAGACTGCAGACAATACTCCCCCATCTGGTCCATCCGGACCAGGTGGGTTTTATTAAGGGTAGGGAGGCCCCGGATAATATTCGCAGAACCATAGACCTAACAGAATACCTAACGAGGCGGGGGACGCCTTTCTCTGCTCCTATCTCTGGACGCGGAGAAGGCGTTTGACCGTATAGACTGGCAATATATGTTTCAAACACTTTCTGTGATGGGTTTCAATGGCCCGTTCATAACAGCACTGAAGGGAATATACTCGACCCCGAAAGCCACAATTAGTGCAGCGGGATACATGTCCAGGACCATAAATATAAAGAATGGCACGCTACAGGGTTGTCCTCTCTCGCCACTCCTGTTTGCCCTTTGTATCGAACCCCTAGCAGCTTCTATCAGGAATGATGGCGAGGTCAAGGGGGTGACGATCGGTAAGTCTAGTTATAAAATTTCACTCTTTGCGGATGATATTCTGTTGACCTTGACAGACCCATTACATTCCTTGACTAACCTCTATCGTCTTTTACACGACTTCGCAAGAATCTCGGGATATAAGATAAACATTGACAAGTGTGAGGCTTTACCATTGACACTTCCTCCCCATACGAAAAAATTAATAGAAATCAATTTTGACATCAAATGGGTGAAGAACTCTCTAACCTATTTGGGAATTAAACTCTCTGACTCATATAACAGTCTATATAAATTGAATTACATTCCACTTTACAGATCCATTAGACAAGATTTAAGAGCCTGGAAAAAGGGAACCTTTTTGTGGTATGGTCGCCTATCTTCCATAAAAATGAATATACTCCCAAGGATATTATACCTATTCAGAGCCATTCCGAATAAAATCCCATTACTAGACCTTCAAAGATTACAAGCAGATCTCATCTCCTTTTTGAGAGGTGAGGGGAAAGCGAGAATAGCCTCACAAACACTGACCAGACATAGACGACTGGGAGGAATAGGCGTACCAAATTTACAAGACTATTATTTAGCGGCCAGAATAGCCCAAGCATCGCTACTGCACAAACCAATACATGACGTTAGCTGGACAAAAATAGAGACTGACACTGCGGAATTAAATAATACAGACGATCTTCTATGGGTTATAGAGAAGTCCCCTCCTGAAACTGATCTCCAGCTGTCCTCAACATTAGATACCATTTCCCAGTGGAGACAGATAGCCAAACAGTCAAAACTACTCCCTTTGGGGACGAAGATTAAACCTATTAGACTTTTGCTACCAAAGGAAACACATAGACTAGTGGGAAAATGGACCAACAAGGGGTTGTATAGGGTCGCAGACTTTGTCGCTAACTCTCAGATCCTCTCATTCAATCAATTGCAAGAAAAACTACATCCACACAAATTACAATGGTTCTTGTACCTTCAAATCCTTTCAGCACTTAATAAATATGATATATCCCGGGGGAAAGATCCACTTACAGCGATAGAAAGAGTGTGCCTGACTCTGCATAGGGAAAAACAACTCATATCGAAACTATATATAGCACTTCAAGACATACAACATACCCATAAATCACCTATAGTTATGAAATGGGAGGAAGATGGGGCGGACCAGCTATCTAAGAGTGAGTGGGATCAGGTGTACTTTGACTCTTGTAAAGGCTTAATCAGCACAGACCTGAGGGAGAACACCATAAAAACAACATTTAGGTGGTACCTCACAGCAGTGCGGACTTCACACTACTCTCTCAACAAATCTAAATTATGCTATAGGGGCTGTAAGGAGCAAGGTTCATATAGGCATATGTGGTGGGACTGTAGACTTATTAAATGTATCTGGCAACAGGTTAATGACTTGCTTAGTAAGGTCTTAGATGAGAGGATATCACTAACGATTACCCAGGCACTTTTGAACAGACAGATATCTAACTTCAACTCGACAATCAATAAATGTATTAAGATAATATGTACAACCACTAGAATCTGTGTAGCAAGGCATTGGAAGGAAGGGCATCCTAGTTGGAAAGAAGTTCTAGATACGATACAGGATATATATGATATGTCTGAGAAAGTAGCCTGGATACAAGGAGATACGGAACAATTTAATAAAATTTGGTTTTACTGGATAATGAACTATTCACAACTGAGAGGTAATGGGCAGCAACGGTGAGGGACCCAGGTGGAATATTTCCTTACATTGATACACTGGATATGATTAAGATAGTTGAAAACTATAGATGCTGTGATACTTAGGACTAACATCAATCACGAACACTGATCTTAAATTGATGTTTCTTTTTGTTTTATTTTATTTTTGGTTCCATGATTTTGGGTTTTTTTTTTTTTTTTTTTTTAAAAAGGTTCATTGCAAAGCTTTTCTTTGATATTTACTGTATATTGCCTGTTTCTGTATTACTTAAAGATGAAACATTGTCTGGGACACTGTGTTATTGTTCCCAGGATGTAATGAATGATGTAAAACTGCATTACGGAGACAAATAAAAGAATTTTCAACATAAATCTATTAATTACAACAGCAAGGAATGCTTATCTTAAATGTTTACCTATATTTTTAGCAATTTTTTTAATACTTTACCAAAATGAACACCAAATCGATAAGTCAGCTTCAAAACTTGTTTGTCCCACCTCATATAAAGATAAGTGTAATTGCAATTGATACAAAAAAGTATGGCCCACTTTACTTATGGTTTGACTGTGTCCCATGCAACAGTTTTCAGTCAAGTTAGCAAAATCCTCAGCAGCCAGCCTCCCCTATCCTGCATACAACTTATATTGTCTAATCATAGGTGTGAAAAATGGGATGCCCTTGAAAACCTTGTCCCTTCTTATTGGTTCTTTGAAACTGGACATGGATTGGTTCATCTGGGAAGTATCTTTTAACAGTCAAGTTTTTTGGCTGTTATACCGAACCTTGGCCATCGGGGGCAGCAGACAAACAAACAGATTCATTTAACCATTTCTAATATTTTTAACAATTTAATACATTTTTATAAAGTGATCATTTATCAGACAATAACTTTTTGCATCAATCACTTACAACCTAAATTCCAGACCGGGTAGAATCATGTCAATTTCTTGATTATTTTAATATGAAACATTAAATTCTTTTTAATATCATATTACATTAAAGTAATTTATATTGCTAATTATTCCAAAATTAATAGCATTTAAAATCCTGATATATATATATTCATACAAATACAGCATGTTTTATATTCAGTACTGCACTGTATCCCAACATGAATATAATATATTCCATATTTTTAATAAATCTTGAATGCATGAATCTTGTCTGTGCAGATCTCAATTAAAAATAATAGGGTTATTAATTTTTATGTTAAAATATAAAATATCCATATGTCTGTTTTTATAGCTAAAGATATCTTGTTTTCCTGAAATAAAAATAAAAGGGAAACATTGTCAAATATGTATAAATCTATTTGCAGCATTTATCTAAAATGTTCCTATTAATCATTGCTTTTTAGGTCCACAAATAAAAAAGATAATGAAAAAAAAGTTTTTATCGTTAAGTCCATGGTTCAGTGTTTGTATACTTGACACAGCAGGCACTAATTTGCATTGAACTGTGAATGGGTTTTTTTCCACAAAATATGTCACCTACGCCAGACAACTAGGCTACATTGTAAACGTGTTTTTGCTGGTCAAATTTTTATTGTTTCCATACACAGCAGGGCTGTGAGCTTTAAAGCTATGTTAATCAGAAAAAAGTGTCTCCTATCTGATGTTGTATACTGAGCATATAGCTAATATTATCTTTTGAGACAATTTGTCCTTCTTTGAAACGATTCAATGGTCCTATCCTATCTCAACAGTTTAAACATTTGTCATTTTCTTTGAAATGACTGTTTAAATAGACCAAATGTCTCCTCTGAGATTACTTTGAAAACATTTCTTTGTTGTGCAAGTAATTTATTTGATGAGTGAGAGAGGGGGCTGGTTTACATACATTTTCCCTTTTGGGTTCCATAAACAAAATGAATTATTTGGTGTACACAGACATATTATTATTTATAAGTATACATGTGTATATTATTTTATGATATTCTTATACCCTGACATAATTCCCCCTTCCAATTCAAATAGATGTAGGACACATGTGTTTGAATTGGCTTAAAGTCAGTGGTATCTGGTGAGTGCATTGACGGTATGCATCATAGATAGTCTTCTATGTAGAGAGTCCATCATTTTTGACCCTTCATGCTTATCAGCTAGGCATCTTTAAACTACAGTATGTCTTTAGTGCATTTGGGGATATGACACTTCATTCTCCCTCTATGGCTTGTAGTTGGGACCTAGGATGACATGCTCACAACTGATTGATATGGACCCATTTATCTATGAAATTATCACTTTTGGGGATCCTTATTTTATAGGCCACTGGAGATATTTTGTTTGTAATGACAAAAGGACCTTTTCATGATGGGAGAAATGTATTCTCCTTAACCTGATCTCTTCCAAAGTTATAAAGATAAACTTTATCATTTATTTCATATTCCTTTTTGGACGTCCTGAGATCATAATAGGTTTTAGTGGCAGTTGCGGCTTTCTCTAAGTTCCTTTGAGCAAATTCAAAGGCATATTGCAGGTGCTTTCTTAGGTTCTCCGCATACTGATGTGTATTGGCAGCGTTTATCAAGTTTTGGTCTGATGTACGGTACAGTAGATGCTGAGCTAGAACCATTCTTCTACCAGTCATCAGTTCAAAAGGTGACATCTTGGTAGCACTACTTGGAGTTGCTCTTAATGCCATTAGGACTAGAGGTAGTTTTACATCCCAGTCTTTACCCGTTTCACTCACAAACTTTTTGAGGATTTTCACAGTTGGCTGGTTGTAACACTCTGCATCACCACTTTAGCAGCTCTATATACAATATGGAGCTTTCTTTTAACCCCTAGTATTTTCCACATTTTGGTCATCACTTCGCTAGTGAAGTGGGTTCCCCGATCTGATTTGATTCATTGGGGTAAACCAAATCTGGAAAACACGTGGTTGATGAGCAATGCTGCGCATGTTTCAGCACTATTGCTAGGTGCACTGATGCACTCTACCCATTTAGTGAACAGGCATGTCACTGTCAACATGTATTTGTTACCTCTTGATGACCTAGTTACTGGACCAATACAATCAATTTGTATATCTGACCATGGCATTACCATCCCCCTTTTCTGCAATGGCGCTCTATGCATTTGCGCAGTGGGTTGGAACTGTGGACAGATTAAACACCCTTGACAGTAGGTTTGAATATCATTCAACATGTGTGGCCAAAAGGCATAATTACGCAATATTTCATACGTGAGTTTGGCACCACGATGACCAGATGTGGGAGCCTCATGGACATGTTGAAGCATTAGACCTCTGAACTTGGTGGGTACTACCCATTGTTGGATGCCAGTTTTGGAAGTTCTAATTAACAAACCATCCTGTAACTGGAATTGTGTTCTGGATTTCATTAAGATTCTAAGATCTTCTTTGCCAATACAATCATCTTTTGAGATGGGGTTGCTTTCAGGATCTTCTATGTGTTTATAAAAGATGCCTACAATGGGGTCTTCTTTTTGACTAGTGATCAGTCATTGCACCAGGTTAGGCTCACTCTGTTGTTTAGCCTGGTTTCTGGTAATGGCTTCTACCTGAATTGCACCCATTAAGTGGTCAATATTAAGGAGTTCTCCAGTTATGGCTCCTTGTTTGGCTAATGAATCTGCAAGATCATTGCCTTCCTTATCAGGACCTAGAACCCTGGAATGACCCTTGGTCTTTTTCCAGTGTATGGTTAAATCATTGGATACCACCATATTATCAATCTCGCAGAACAACTTGTCATGCTTGACTGGTTTGTTATTGCTTTTCTGCATGCCATTTCTTTTCCAAGTTGGCAGGTATTCAACAAAACTGTCACGCACATAATTTGATGATCACAAATTCATGAATATCCTGTTCAATAGCCATTTCAATGGTTTTTAGAACAACAGTGAGTTCTGCAACTTGACTGGATCTTGGTCCAATGTTAAAAACTACAGATATATTTGGGAATCTATTTGCCCAAGTTATACCAATGCCAGCGACTAGTCTGCCCTCATTATCAATAGTGGCATGGTAAGAACAACCATCAACATATACCCAAGGTAATGTTTGACAATGGTCCTCATTATACATTTTATATGGGGAAAGTAATTGTTCCTCCAGGAAATCATCTTCTGATAATTCTTCCCCAGGGTCCTTGGAGCTCAGCAAGCCCCTGTGTGACTGGATTCTTTTTATTCTGCTTATAGCGAATTTCTAAAGACCAGCCTTGTAAGGAAAGAGTCCACACTGTTATGCGGCTATTAGTCAAATTCCCATCTCTTATTTTCTCACTTTGCAAATATAGCAAAGGCTGGTGGGCCGTTTCTACAATAATTTTCTCACCCTGTATAGAGCTGCAGAAATTTTGTAGAGCCCATACAGTAGATAAGAGGGCTTTTTCGCAATTGCTAAATTTTATTTCTACTGGGGATAGAGTTTTGCTCGCATAAGCAATGGCTTTGCTTAAATTATCATGCTTTTGGTATAAAACAGCACTCATGCTTATATCTGTGTAACCTGTCTCTAAGAAGAAAGGTTTACCACCTTCAGGGTATGCTAAGCAAGGTGCTTGAGAGAGTTTTCTCTTCAGCTTTCTTATGGCTGTCTCTTGAGACTCACTCCAGTGCCATTTCACATCCTTCTTTAGAAGGAGTAGTAGTGGTTTAGCTAATTCTGCATAATAATCAATGAATTTGCGAGAATAATTTGTCATACCCAGGAACGATCTCAATTCTTTTAAGTTAGTTGGGTTTTTAGAATTGACTATAGCTGCCACCTTTTTCTTCTGAGGATTTAGTCCTTCAGATATAACTTCATGTCCCAAGAAGTTTACATGAGTGCGGCACCATTGAGCTTTTTGTAGGGATAATTTGACACCTGCCCTTTTAAGTTGTTTAAGCTCTGCGATGTGTTTTTCAAAGTCTGTGCTTTTGATTAAAACATCATCAACATAAGATAAGGTCCCCCTTTCCAGTGCATCAGGCATAGTCTTATGCATGAATACAGCAAATTCATGTCCAGAAATTATGTATCCAAAAGGAAGTCTCTGAAATGCATACTGGACCTTTTGGAATGAGAATGCCAGCTTATACTGGTCTTCCTCATGTACCTTTATGGTCCAATATCCCTGTGCACAATCAATAACAGTGAATATTTTGGATCCCTGCATTTGCACTAGGCACTGGTAAATATATGGCACAGGGCAGCCAGACATGTATACTCGTTTGTTTAGCTGTCTTAAGTCAGCACACAAACGCCATTGGCCATTGGGCTTAAGAACCCCTAGAATAGGATTATTATAAGAGCTGTGCACCTGTCTGATAATACCTCTTTCTTCCAAGTTCCTTATGATTTCTGCAAGAGAATCATATGAGGCTAAAGAAAGTCTGTATTGTTTAACAAAGACAGGTGGTGCATTGGGATCTGTTTGTATTCTTGCAATGTGTAAGTCCGTAGTCCCATAGTCAAAAGAATCCCTAGCAAAAATATCCTTGTACTCCATCAGGAGTTCTCGCAGCTGTTGGCGTTCATCATCGCTGGAACAGCCATTGGCTAAAGATATTTGCTCTTTGACTATTTGCAGGCTGTCCTATTTCATAGGCTTCTTCCAATCTAGAGGTGAGATCCCCTTGATTATGATTTACATTGCCCCCATGACTCTGGGTATTGGGGTATTCTTGCTGTTTGATCGGCTGATCAAATACTAGAGAGGCTTCTTCAATTTTACAGATGCCTTCCTCTGAGCTGAAGGGATAAATAGACTGAACTGTAAAAAGACCCTCTGGCATAGATGCAAAGGATTGTTCTATTTATTGTTCTTCAGTTAAATATCCTTCAGGTATTAGAACAATTATATTATTCTGCAATCCAAAAGTGTAATAACTTGATTCCAGTGCATATCCTATGGTAGTCCCCTTGGATAAGGTTATATCCTGTGGGGTCATGTTATGCACAATAACATGTATTGGAATAGTTCCAATATTTACCAAAGGAGTGTGGGCCATTGTTATACCCAGATTTTGTATTCTATGGGAAAGGCAAATTAGTGTTTCAGAAGTTTTTAATTTCTGACCTCTTTTTACCTGTAAGGGTAAAAGAAACTTATCAGCCCCAGCAGGAATTATAACATTGTTAGACACCTGCATATTCACAGCATATGGCAATTGCTGGTTTGATTTCAGGGCTGCATTTTCATCCTGAAATACTTCAGGGTCCCCCTTTAACCTGCTCCAGAGGCAAGAGTTAATCAAATCTATTTGTATGGCATACCTATGTAAGATATCATTGCCAATGTATATTTGATTATGGGGAGTATTTAGAACTAAAAACAGGTGCTTCACTGACTTATTACCTATAGAGACAGATAATAAGCACTTAGCTGTGATGTTATAGCTTCCAAACCTGTCATCCAGGTTGTGGACACAGTGGTCTTGGGGAAAAAGATATTTAATCACTTTAGGTTCATCTATCTGCACTAATAAACCTTCACTTATATATCTAGCTTCCTGTTTTAAGTTCAATTTGGCATACTTTCTTGTACCAAGGTCATGCACTTGTATAGGGATAAATAGATCCTCTTTAAAGCTCTCAATCCCTGCGAGGTATTGAGCGTGGCTTTCCCCTTTAGGGGTTTTAGCATCCCCCTTGTGGAGCAATATGATTAATACATCGCCATCTAAGGAAATATTCGCTATCTTTCCAGGTGAAATTTTAAAAGTATTACCATCAGAGCCAATTAAAGGAGTCTGATATTTCAGGAACAGCGTTATTCCTGAAATGACGCTCCACAGCATCTGGTTTATCTTCCACCACGTGACAGTTATGTCGGGGGCAAGATTTACCAGATTTCTCATAATTAATAGGCCTTTTGACTTGTTACCAAATTACATTATTTATTCAATCAATTATGGTGCTTAATCGCTTCAGGAGATCACTACCAATAATTAAACGATCAGTTGGCAGATCCACTACAATGACAGGGTGTCTTATGACCTTGTTCCCCATTTTAAATTTTAACCATGCCGTACCATGGACTTTTAGAGAGTCACCCCCAACACCTATTAGTGAACCATCAAATTCTTTTATTTTAGGTTTGTGGGGTGTTAGCTCAGTTAGCTGTGTGTAGTACCTGTGGGATAAAATAGTTGCCTGAGATTCAGTATCAATTAATCCCATGATAGGGTTGGAGACTGAATCCTGCAGCTCAGCTAATACATAATATCTCCCTGCAGTTTCTATCATTTCACACATAAAATTGGCATGATTGCACACTTGTGGGCTTCGCCACATGTTAGCTGAATCCGCTGCATTACCTGATGCAGAAGAGACTTCACTCTTACTGGTTCCCTCTATGGCAGGGTCGACTGGGTTCTTGTGTACTGCATCTGTGGAAACAAGGTTAAATGAACGCTGCAAAGGAAGGTATTTGTTAATGCTTTCTGGCCGAGGTTGCTCGTCATTACAGCTAAATCGCCCGTTTCTAGTACCGTTATTGACATTTATCATTTTATTTTGTATATCTCTCCCCTTCCTTTCAGGTGATACTGCATTATTTATGGCTGTGCCTGTGGCCCACTGCTGGCCACTGGCTGTACTCTTAAAAAAGTATTGTTCGGTTGCTGAGCCGTAAATGCTTGACTTATATTAGCGACTTGTTCGCTCAACCGAATTAGCTGGGTACTAAGTTGATCTACTTGATCGTACAAGTTACTTCTACCCCTGGGCCTATACCTTGATGCCCCATAGTAGTGATTCCTGGGCCCTTGGGTCCCCTCAGAATCAGGGCTGCTGTTTCTATCCTGGCACGGTTGCCCCTGGGGTTCAGTTTTTTCAGCATTAGTATTTTGGGGAGCATTGTTTACTTGGGGTGTCTGGTTACCCCGAGAATATTTTCGCCACTTATTGTATCTACCTTTGCAGGGATACCAATTATTTTGTGGGTATTCGTTTTGGGAGTAATTATTTATTTGGGTATGTCCCCCACTTTGGGTATAGTCTCTCTGCGCCTCAGCCCGTGTTGGGGGAGGGGTAGAGTTAAACCTCTGTGGAGATGGCCTGTTTCCTCTGGCCACCTCCATGTAGGTTTTATTTTTAGACTCCAAATTGAGGGGGCTAGGTGACACCCTAGTTTCAGCCACTGCTGAATAGAGTATAACTTTGTACTCTCTTTGATCAGCCATTCCAATGAGCAGTTCTCATCAAAATCTCTAGCTAAATTAATTTTGATGGGTGCGGGCAGTGCTTCAAAAAATAAATTCACAAATTCTGAGCATTCAAATATGGGATTATCTTCAGCCATACTGTACGCACTTTTCAGTATAGAAAGGAATTCTATGGGGCTTTGAGTTGCACTACATTTTAAACCATATACAGCTATTTTCACTGCAATTTTAGTGCTATGTTGCCCGAATTCCTTTCTGCACTGTCGCTTTGTCTCATCCCAGGAATGAATATTCATATCCTTTAGTGAAGCAAAGAATTTGTGATATTTACCTTCAAATACCCAGGGTAGAAATTCAATTTTTAACTGCTCACTTGTAACATCATAGATAAAGCATTTTCAAAGGCCTCTAAGTGGTCAATTATGGAAGTGCCCCCCCCCCCTTTGGAAAATGGGCATACTGCATTCTTTAGGAATTTAATTATTGTAGGGGTGTCATACACTTTATTTAGTACATTACTGGATTTCATTGGGAACTTATTGTTTGAGTTAAGGTGCCTTTCATCTGTCCTGTCTTTACTATGCTGAAATCTTACCCGTGTATTTTTATATGGGCTGTCTGAGACCCGCTATAGTAACTGCCCTCTTCCTCTGAGGCGTAATAATCATCTTGTCCTCCAGAGTTAGGTAATTGCCTAGGGGAAAAAGTTATCTCTGGGCCTGAATTAGGGCTATAATTTGGGTACTTTTGTCTATCCTCCCGCCTGGTATCTGGAAACTCATTTCTGACCCAGTCCTTAATTGAGTTAAACATTTCAGCATTAGTGTTATTACCTAAAGGTTCCTTAGTGCTGCTGATTTGTCTTTTTAATTCATTTATTTCTTGTTCATATCCTTTTTCAGCCTCACGATATCTAGCTTTTAAATTTTTATTTTTATTTTGGCATTTTTCATATTCTTCTTCTAAAGCTTTAAATTCAGCCACTAATTTCTGATTATATTTATTTAAGTCAGAAACCTTTTTATTAGCTTCTAGAATAAGATAAAAACGCTAATACAATTTTGACCAATGAGAGGGGAAAAAAACATTATATTTTTTATAAATTTTGAAATATGAAAAATTAATATTTTTATGAATTTTGAAATATGAAAAATTAATATTTTTATTAATGTTTTAAAAATTAATTTTTAATAATATTTCAAGATATTAATATTAATCTTGAAATATGAAAATCAATATTTAAATTTAAAAAAAAAAATAATTATATTTTTGAAATATTAATTTCGAAATATGATTTTTTTCCCTCTTTTTTATAATAATTTCTATTTACTACAAATATATCACATCAATATGATAAATATTAATAATATCTAAAGCAAAGTGCCTCCAAATAATATGTCAGTATATGGCCGGGTTATAACATATTATATTTAATAATTATTCTTTAAAATAAACCCACAATCAAATATGCATATACTAAGACAATAAAATTAATATGAATTCCTGAATTCTTTTTATTAGTTAATATCTATAAACACATTGAAATATATTTGTAGGAACAAGAATATGAATCAATACTATACACTAAAACTATTAAAATATGCTATACAAATCTCATAAAAGTTGCCTTATTCACAATAGCCTCCCAAATCAGAATTGCATTTAAAGTATCACAGTGAGACTAAGATATTAGCTACTAACATTAAGACTGGTACAATCAACAGTGCTAAGTTAAACAATAGGACAATATACACTCTTATTAAAACATCAGAAATTGTATATATATATTCTATATGTGAACAGTTAGTTTAAACTACACAGGCTATGAATACAAGGTTAAAATACAATTTATTTCTTTAAGTCTGCTACATACAGTACAATAGATGTTTGTTTTAAATGTTTTGCATACAAAAAGGCCAGCTAAAAGCTGTTCAGGACTATGAAACACAGTTTAAAATGCAGGATGCCCCTTTAAATCTATTAATTACAACAACAAGGAATACTTATCTTAAATGTTTACCTATATTTTTAGCAATCTTTTAATACTTTACCAAAATGAACACCAAATCGATGTCAGCTTCAAAACTTGTTTGTCCCACCTCATATAAAGATAAGTGTAATTGCAATTGATAAGAAAAAGTATGGCCCACTTTGCTTATGGTTTGACTGTGTCCCACGCAACAGTTTTCAGTCAAGTTAGCAAAGTCCTCAGCAGCCAGCCTCCCCTATCCTGCATACAACTTATATTGTCTAATCATAGGTGTGAAAAATGGGATGCCCTTGAAAACCTTTTCCCTTCTTATTGGTTCTTTGAAACTGAACATGGATTGGTTCATCTGGGAAGTATCTTTTAACAGTCAAGTTTTTTGGCTGTAATACCGGACCTTGGCCATCAGGGGGCAGCATACAAACAGATTCATTTAGCCATTTCTAACATTTTTAACAATTCAATACATTTTTATAAAGTGATCATTTATCAGACAATAACTTTTTGCATCAATCACTTACAACCTAAATTCCAGAAAGGGTAGCATCATGTAAATTTCTTGATTATTTTAATATGAAACATCAAATTCTTTTTAATATCATATTACATTAAAGTAATTTATATTGCTAACTATTCCAAAATTAATAGCATTTAAAATCCTGATATATATATTCATACAAATACAGCATGTTTTATTTCCAGTACTGCACTGTATCCCAACATGAATATAATATATTCCATATTTTTAATAATTCTTGAATGCATGAATCTTGTCTATGCATATCTGAAATAAAAATAATAGGGTTATTAATTTTTATGTTAAAATATAAAATATCCATATGTCTGTTTTTTATAGCTAAAGATATCTTGTTTTCCTGAAAAAAAAATAAAAGGAAAAAATTGTCAAATATGTATAAATCTATTTGCAGCATTTATCTAAAATGTTCATATTAATCATTGCTTTTTAGGTCCACAAATATCATATTGATATGAAACCCAGCCTTTGTACATTCATTTTATAGATATTCATCCAGATATCCCATTACATCAGTTGTTCCTATAATTTTCATTAGATTTATGGAAAACAGAGAGAATAAAAAAAATGTTTTTATCTTTAAGTCCATGGTTCAGTGTTTGTATACTTGACACAGCAGGCACTAATTTGCATTGAACTGAATGGTTTCTTTTCCACAAAATATGTCACCTACGCCAGACAACTAGGCTACGTTGTAAACGTGTTTTTGCTGGTCAAATCTTTTTTTTTTAATTTAATATTTTTATTGAGAACTTCACACATCACAACAACCAAAACAGCAATTAGAATTTTACAGTCAAATAATCAGCGTATCTGGCGGATCTGTTATGGCTCCTTGTTTCAAACACAAGAATCACAAGAAAAGATAAAAAGAAAATTGTCACCGTTATAACTGCCCGCACGGCATACTGTAATGGGGGGAGATGGGGGGGAAGAGAAGGGGAAAAAAAAAAAAAGAACAGGGGAGAAAAAGAACCATCACCAAAAAACGAAAACCGAAATAGATCTACAACCTGCCTATATAGTATCATAGTCCCAAACCCCTTCTGAATGCTTTACAGCCAATCGACCGGGAGAACCTCACCAGCAACCAGCGTCATGAAATTTATGTTCTTCTTCAGGGGAAAAACAAATTGAATCTGATCCTGCTGGGGCCAGGATAAAATTACCCTTTTCCACTTGTCAAAGAAGAGCCTCATGACTTTTTCCGACCCGCCGGATAAGTATTGCCTTTCTGAAATCATTTGTACCTTGATCAAATTAGAGAACTTGCATACCGTCAGGGCCTCGTGAGCGCCCCATTTGCGAAATATCATATGCCGGGCAGCCAAGATGACCTTGTTGATTAATTGTCCCTCGCCTTTATAACACCCATATTCTTTTAAAAGAAAAATATCTCTTAATTGAAACACACACTCCTCTTGCAAAAACCTGTTCACCCAGAATTGTATTCTGCTCCAGAACTGTCAAATTTTGGGGCAATCCCATATACAATGTAGTAGATCCGCACCTGCTTTCTGACATTTAAAGCATTTCCCCATATCCCTGTTCTTTACCCATTTACTCATCCTCTTTGGGGTTAGATAAAAATTGTTTAGAAGTTTAACTTGCGATTCTTTCCAGCTTATTACTCTAGTAGCTGCGTCTGCTAGTTTGATACTACGTTCAATCTCTTTGGATTGTACCGAATTGATATACTTAATAAGAAACATTCTCCTTTTATTAATATGTTCTTTCCCCGATATGTTTAGTAGAAGTTTGTACCAATATGATATAGATCTTTTCCCTCCCGCATATAATTTCACTCCTGAATCAATTCCTGGGTCCCACACGATTCTGTGTGTTTGCAGAGCTTTTAAAAGATAACTCCTGGCTTGTAAGTAAGCAAAGAATGTATTTTTGGGTAGCCGAAACTGTTCAGCCAATGTTGCAAATGTATGTATCACTTGCCCTTCACCCTGAACTAACTGAGAAAAATAGCGTAACCCTCTCTGTGCCCAGGTTTTGTAAACCGAGTTATCATTAATCCCTGGGATAAAATCGGGGGTACCACTGAGCTGCAAATATTTAGATATATGAAAATCTTGACCTACTAATCCGCAGAATTTCTGCCATGCCTGAACCACATTGGCAAAGGTTAACAACGTACTGACATTGCTGGGAAGTCTCCTGAATGGGTGATGTAGTATTGACTTAAGATCAAAAGGTTTTACCAGCATGGATTCCATATCAAAATAGGTCACATTGTTCGCTTCTGTTACCCTGTCTATGCCGAATTTCATAAGGGCTACTATATTATATCTGACAATGTCCGGCAGGGCCAACCCTGCAAATATAATGCTTTGAGCAAGTTTCTCAATGGCTATACGGCTTTTCTTCTTGTTCCACAAAAACTGCGCACACGCTCTATTATATCTAGCAACATCTCTCTTATTAATTAATAATGGTAGGTTTTGCATTAGGAACAATAACCGAGGGAAGACAATTGTTTTTATCAAAACAATTTTTGCCGAAAGCGATAAGTATTGTATGTTCCAGTTTCCTAATCTACCCGATAGACTATCAAAAAACTCTGAGTAATTGAGATTATACCATTCTTTGGGATTATTACTTATTTTAATACCTAAATAGTTTAGCGACTTAACAACTTTAAGACCATGTTGTGCCAAGCTCGTTCTTGTCTGGTGGATCCATAATAACTCTGACTTTTCCTTATTGATTTTGTATCCAGAAAAGGAAGTAAAATTGTTAATAATTGCCAAACATCTAGGAATACTTTCTTTGGTGTTTTGTAAAAATAACATAATGTCATCGGCATACAGAGAAGTTACAATACTATGTTCCCCGCATACTGTTCCCTTTAATTCTTGCCTGAGTTGGACCGCCAATGGCTCTAGTGCTAAATCAAAAAGTAAGGGCGAAAGTGGGCAGCCCTGTCTCGTGCCCCTTTGCAGAGTTATAAACCGAGATAATTCACCGTTAACCAACAATTGGGAGCGTGGATTAGTATATATCCTTGAAATCATCTGAAATAGGTTTCCATCAAAACCAAATTTCTTGAGAGACGTAAATAAGTGATCCCAAATTATGGAATCAAACGCTTTCTCTGCGTCAATCGTAAGCATAGCTAAGTCTGATTGTGAATTTTTCTTTAGCGTCTGTGCAATGTTAAAGTAATGATCTAGGATAACTAGCACCCTATGCATATTCCTAACCAGATTTCTCCCTGGAATTAATCCTGATTGATCACTGTGTATTAGTTTGTCTATCCTTTTTTTTAATCTCTCTGCAATAATGGCGGTTAAAATTTTGTAGTCTTGATTCAGGAGTGAAATTGGTCGGTAAGACCCCAGTTCGTCCGTTGCTTTCCCTTTCTTGTGAATTAAAGTCACAGTTGAATCCGTGAAGTAAGGTGATTTTAGATTCCCCTGTACAAAATAGCTGTTATAAAGTTCTACAAGTGTACCTGAAATGTCATTCTTGATAATTTTGTAAAACTCTGCCGGTAATCCGTCCGGCCCCGCGGCTTTATTGGTTTTAATTCGATCTATCATATTTTTAATTTCATCCTCCGTTATTGGGGAATTCATCTGATTTAATTCTTCTTTATCTATAGTTGGAACCTGGATCTTTTGCCAGAAATCCGACATTCTTGTCTTATCGCTATCTTTCTTCGAATACAGTTCCTGATAATATCTAAAAAATGCCTCTCGGATCTCTGTCGGGTGGGTAAGCGCTTTAGACCCTTCCTTGACAAGTGGGATTAAGTTTCTTTTTTTCCTATAATTGATTAGCTTTGCCAAATGTTTGGTGGCTATCCCCTGAAATCCTTGACAGAATTACCTTATTCGTATGTCTTCCCTTGCCCATTTTTCTCTCAGGAATGTCTCACGTTCTTGTTTAGCTGCTTTGTAACAATTCATACCTCCTATATGTATTTTTAAGTTGGTTAGCTAGTTGGATCTCCCTTTCTGTTAGCCTCCTCTTCCTTGTAACCATATAATTTTTAACCTCACCTCGCATCACTGCTTTCCCTGCTTCCCATAATATTTCTGGACTGCTTACCCCCGGACTATTCTGGCTAAGATACGCCCTCCATCTTTCAGATAAAAAATTCCAGAATTGTTCATCTAAGAACATATATTTAGGAAAGCAGAACAAATTACTACTTCTACCTTTGCTCGTCTGATCTTCGAGCTTCAAACTTATTATCACATGGTCCGAAATAATTATCTCCTTGATATGTGTCACTATTCCCAAGGTCAGTAGCCTTTCGTCAATCAGAAACATATCTATGCGTGAAAAATTATTGAATGATCTGGATTCGCACGAAAAAGCACGCTCATCCGGATGCTGCACACGCCATATATCTCTTAATTTAAGTGACTTTGCGAACTCTATTGTGTTTCCTAACAGCCTGTCGATTTCTGGGCACATCGTCGCATTAAAGTCACCGGCCATCACTATGTTTTGTCCTAAATATTTTGCCACTTTCTTTTTTATCATGTCCCAAAAATCTGGCTCGGTTTCATTTGGGGCATATATGTTACAAAAAGTCCACAAGCTCTTATTAATTTCAGCTTGTACAACTATATATCTCCCGCTTGGGTCTAGCATTTGATTCTTTATCACATATGTAAGATTCTTGTTAAAAATTAAGGCTACTCCACGTTTCCTACTATTGCAAGGAGTTGCTATGATTTCAGCAATCCAATTAGTGTGCAGCTTATTTATTTCCGCCTCTTTCAAATTGCAGGTCTTGCAAAAAAATGACGTCGGGCTTTTGGCGCTTTAACAATCTAAGCACATTTTTTCTTTTACTAGGGGAGGTGATACCTCCTACATTCCAAGATACACATTTCAACATTTTAAAAAAAAGAATTTTTATTATAAAAACCATTATCAGATACCTTTAATCTTCTTCCTACCTTCCCAGATGTGAGGACTACTCTAACCATTGCCTTTTCCAAGCTGTCTACCACACCTGATGTTCCCTGGCGGTCACCCAACCCGGTATTGACCAGGCCCAGCCCTGCTCCACTCCCGAGATCATACAGGATCGGGTGTTCAAGGCCGCTTATGGGTAGACCTGTAATACACAGAAAGAACTTGTTTCGTCTCAAGGCGCACATATAAGAAAAAGAGGGGGATACAGGAGAAATAGAAAAGGGAAGAAGAAGAAGAAGAAAAAGGAGAAAAAGAAGAAGAAAAAGAAGAAGAAGAGGGGAAAAAAGGAAGAAGAGGAAAGGGGGAGAGAGAGAGAGAGAGAAAAAAAAAAGGGAACCCCCATCCCCCCGCTGCAAACAAGATAACTGACAAACATATTGTACATCTACCATTTCCAAATTACTACATAAACATAGGCATTCTTTCATAACACAATGCCCTTTTCTATACAATATTGTTTAGCTTCTGTTGGTGTATTCAATACGGTCACACTCCCAGCTGAAAAGATTACAATTTTAGCTGGATACCTCATGTTAGCCTGGATCCCTGCTTTAATTAAGCTAGAGCAGTAAGGTGCCATTGCCTTTCTCTTTGAGGAGGTCTCCATTGAGAAGTCCTGAAACAGAAAGACAGGCCTCGTACCTATCTTGAACCCTGGAATTTTCCTATAATGTCTCATAATCTCTATCTTTTGTTGGAAATTCAAATACTTAATTATTACCATCCTAGGGCGCTGATTACCTTCTTGTGAATCCCTTATTCCTCCTGTCCTGTGTGATCTTTCTACGTGTGTTTTTTCTACCAGCTGCATCCCTAACAATTGTGGTAAGGTGACTGAAGCAAACAATACCAGATCTGAATATTCGCTGGATTCAGGTAGGCCAACTATGCGAATATTATTCCTACGAGACCTGTCTTCCAGATCTTCTATTTTAGATTGCATCATTTTAATTTTACTCTCATAATTGGCCCAGGTGGTATATTGTGTGTTTTGTCTATCCTCAACTACTGAGAGTCTTTCTTCCACTTCTAAAATCCTATTTGAGAAAGATCTGATCTCGGTGGAAAGAGTGGCTATCTCCTTTTTGACTGAGTCAAATTGTGGTAAAAGCATTTCTGCAAGTTGATTAAGTGTCAACTGTTTCTCCGTACCAGATAACTGAGAATCCATATTATCCTCTGTACCTATCTCTTGGGCAGATTTAGACTTTTTGTCTCTCTTAGGGGGCATTGCAGGTGACCTAACTTTCAGATTAGGGATATATCTCTCCATGAAGTGTGTGGTACCGTGATAATGTGATTAAGGATTTAACCTAATTGTGATTATATTGAAAAAAAAAAAAGGTGATTCAGACCACTTCAACCAAACCAGAATGGATCAAGTGCACTCTAACTAATAGTGCCTAAAGTGCTACTGCAACTGTAGTTGCAAGTGTAATGCGTTTTGCTAGTGTAATTTTTTTCCAAAAAAAAATAGATGAACTCCCCCTACGGAGTCCAAGTGAGGCTACTAATGCCTATGTGTTCTATTATGTGATATGTAGAATACCAAATAAAATGACCGTACCTAACTATCTCGCTACATCCCCTCTCTCCCTGCAACTCAGCACAGAATGTTTACGCTCCCCTACAACCTTTCACAGGATAATAAAGCCAGTAATCTGCCCCAGTTATCCAGCACTTTCTAGCTATCTTCCTATCTACAACTGATTGGCTATTAACCTATAAACCAGTTGTAATCCTAAGTGCCCTGTTCCCTATCTGGACTGACCAGATCACTTAACCGTCTCCTCAGTATCCTTTTTCCTTAACACTGTAACTTCTTAACCTATACAGTGAAGCAAAGTATTTCTACTGACAAAAAGAAAAACAGCAACAACAGGACTCTGTCAACTTGAACAAATGTTATAACCACCTAGGAAATATCTACAAGTGATATAATCAGAATCTTGCCTTGCCAGCATACATAATAATTAAAACCAAGGGCAGCTCAATAAATGCGTCAGATAACAATTGTCACAGTGTTAACTTTAACTATTTGCTGTTCTCTCAGTCCATATGTGTAGTTGGGAGATTTTACTATTAGTCCTCTTTTTATCTCCAGATATTGAGATTTCTATGTAAGTAATTTTCTATTATTACACAGAGCATAGATCTCTCGTTACACAGATTTCCAATATTGCTGATGTTTCTCCTCTCCTCAAAATCAAGGCCCCTTACTCTTCAAGGCACAGTTTAAAGGAAAGCAGACTTCCTGTTAACAAAGTGATTGCAGGATTAACTCTTTCCTCCTCCCATCCCAATGTTACAGTCAGAAATATGACTGTGTAAAAGCAAAGAAAAAGAAAGCCAGCTCAGTAAGGAATCCCCAACTGCTTTTCTCCACACTTGGCCTTTTATAAGTCTGCTTGGGTTTCTCTAATTTGTTGCAAATAGCTGCAGATTCTCCACAGACAGTTCCGCTAATCTGCTCTGGCCTTAGCGTTCCCTGAGAGCTCTGTGTCTTATGAGCGCAGCTTCCAAACTGTCTGCCTTTTACCACCTTCAGGCTTTATGTCTTGACTTAGTAAATTGATAAGTTAGTGGATTATCATAACTCTCCAACAATCCTGTCACAACAAAGTTCCTGACAGCTCCGAGCGGAAAAAAAAAAAACGGTCACTCTTCAACCCCCATTACAACACAGCTCGTTGCTACCAATACCCTTCTCAATTCATATGCAGGCACACAGACAAACGCTTCAAACACCACTGCCTGCAAAGGCTATACTTGCATGGTCTGCTGGTCGCCTGCCGTCCTGCTGCCTTGTCAGAAGTTCTTCTCCTCTGCCGCTTGCCTAGGTCCGGTCGAGACACCTCCCGTCTGTTCCCAGGCAGTCGACTCTCAGGGGTATGTTCTGGTAATGGTGCAGTCCGTTGGTATGAGCACAGCGTCTATTGGGGGCACTTTGTCATCCGACCGCTGCCGCTCTCCAGTGTAGCTGTTGGTGTTGTGTGTGTGACCGAGGCTGATACCATTCAGCTAGATATCAGTATAAGGGACTTCCTTCGCCATATTGTATTCTCCCCAAGCCGGTCTCTCACTCCAGACAATAGGAGGGTTTCAGCGGGATCAGTTGATAATCGGCTCTCTCTCACCGAGCTCTAGCGTGTACTCCTGTTACACGCTCCACCCACAGGAAGTCCGCTTCCGCTGGTCAAATTTTATTGTTTCCATACACAGCAGGGCTGTGAGCTTCAAAGCTATGTTAATCAGGAAAAATTGGCTCCTATCTGATGTCGTATACTGAGCATATAGCTAATATTATCTTTTGAGACAATTTGTCCTTCTTTGAAATGACTCAATGGTCCTATCCTATCTCAACAGTTTAAACTTTTGTCATTTTCTTTGAAATGACTGTTTAAATAGACCAAATGTCTCCTCTGAGATTACTTTGAAAACATTTCTTTGTTCTGCAAGTAATTTATTTGATGAGTGAGAGAGGGGGCTGGTTTACATACATTTTCCCTTTTGGGTCCCATAAACAAAATGAATTATTTGGTGTACACAGACATATTATTATTTATAAGTATACATGTGTATATTATGTTATGATATTCTTATACCCTGACATAATACCTGCTCACTACACATCTGCTAGTAGTATAGCCGTCCACAAGCATACTTTACCATACAACCAGCCATGCTATCCTTACCACTCAGAATCACACACCTACTAACATATTTCACAGCCAAAAATCTCTCCACATTTGGACAACCCTTACCACGAACATTCTTTCTCTTAACAACAACATCTCTTTTCAAATGCTCCATACCAGAACTGCAGAAAAAAGAAAACAACACTCTCAAAAAATCCTCTCAGGAGGCGGAAAAACTAACACCAAATATAACATAACAGGGATCAAAACCAATTTAATAACTAACATTTTTCCTTCCAAAGATAAAGTCCTTAAAGACCAAAACTGAAGTTTTCTACTCACTTTATCAAAAACATTCTCCCAACTTTCCAAGCCTTTCAAATCCACATCAAATTTCACACCCAACACCTCAATTGCACCGTCAGTCACAGGCCATCCACAGGAATCAATCTCCCTATCATTACCAAAAACTTTAACTTTACACTTATTCTAATTAACTCTGAAACCACTTGCCATACAAAAACATTCAACCAAAGTTTTCACCCTCCTCAAACCAGCCTGAGTATCACATACCACACTCACATCATCCATATACCCAATCACTTTTAAACACCTTCCATTACTGCCAGGAACACTCACACCTCTAACTAATTTATCCTTCCTCAAACTAGTTAACAATGGCTCAATGACACATACAAATAAGACAGGAGACAAAGGACATCCTTGACGCACTCCAGATTTAACACAAAATTCCTCAGTCAAAAAAACATTAACCTGAATTTGACTCACAATATCACAATACAAACCTTTATACTATTTAATAATCTTACCAGAAAAACCTAAACGTTCTAAAACATGAAACATAAAATGATGCACTACCCTATCATACGCTTTTTCAAAATCCACAATAGCAACAGCAACAGACCTCATCCTCTCCCTCACATACCACAGTACATCATGCAGTAACAACAAACTTTCAGAAATCAGGAACAGCACACACTTGCTCTTCACCCACAACCTTACCAATCACTCCACGTATTCTATTTGCCAGCACCTTTTCAATAACCTTAACATTCAACAACGTAATCGGCCTCCAATTCCTCAAATCTCTCTTATCACCCTTTTTGAATAACAAAACAATCAAACCTTTCCTCATTGAAACAGGCAAAACATTCATTCTCAAAACAAACTTACAAACATCCAACATACCCACCCCAATCAAACAATCCATAAACAAGTATAAAATTCAACAGGCAAACCATCACAACCAGATACCTTCCCATTCTTAAAACTCCTAATAACCTCTGTGATCTCATCCAAACTTCAAATCATTATCATATTTTTCCAACTTAACCTCAATGTAGTCCAACAACTCCTTTTCCAATAAAACATCTCTTGTCTTTTCTTTATACAGCTCACTATAAAACTCATGAACTTCCCGCAAAACACCATCTGTACCATTAATTTCACACTCAACCTTATCAAAAACACTTACAAAATCAGTCTTTCCTTCAAAAGCTTTCTTAAAAAAATATTTACTACAAGACTCATCCTATTCCAATTTCTCCAATCTTGCCATAAAAACTATTTTCTTTCCTTTTTCATGCATACACTTTTTAATTATCTTTGTTGCTTCAGCAATTTCCTCATGCACATCAATACCACAATTTCTCAATTCATACAAATACAACAAGCTCAGATACCATTTATCATACAACTCCCTTTCCATTCTAGCTTTCTCACAGCCTTTCTTAATAAAAACCTCTTTATTTCCACCTTCAACCATTCCCACCACATAAGCACATTACTAAAATCACACTTTCTTTCACACCACCTTTCATACATCCAAACAAACTGACGCTTAATCTTCTCATCTTCTAACAAATCCACATTCAGTTTCCAAACACCCTTACCATACTTGATCTTCAAATCACAATTCACCTTACACATCAAAAGGGCATGATCCGTAAAGGGCATCCGCTTTAAAGAAAAATCATCAACACATAGAAATTTAGATAAAAAACAAAAATCAATTCGAGATTTTATCCCACCACTATCACTAAAAAAAGTAAAACCCTCCCCTGAAAATGAAACAGACACGAAGGCATCCTTTAAACCAAAAGATTTAAGCAGATCAACTAAAAACTTCACTAAGCTATCCACCCTACAATCACTCCCACCCTCTCTGTCCCCATTCTTAATAATACAATTAAAATCCCCAACCAAAAAAGTTGGCTCTCGACCTGGCAAAAAAAACTTTAATGTTTCAACATTAAGCAAATGTTCTACCCTATTTGGAGAAGCATATACATTAAACAAACGAAAAACAGTCCCACAAAAACCAAAACTAACCAAAAGAACCCAACCTGGGATAATACAAATTACATTAATGATAGAAAAGCAAAACCCCTTAAACAAAACTCCCACCCCCCATTCCTAACAGAAGAACAAGACCATACTTTAGGACCATATTCCCAGTCAGCACATTTAGGATGTTCGAGAGACCACATTCATGCAAACAAAAAATATTAGCAGAACATACAGATAATAACTTAAAAATTGCAGCTCTCCTTGCTATAGTTTTCATACACCTGACATTAAGGGAAGAAATGGTCAGAAACATCACAAAAATAAATTAAAGAAAAACAAAAAAACATCAGGACTTCTTCTTTCCTTTCTTTTTCTTAGGACTCAAAGGAGATCCTTTAAATCTTCCTCTGTGACGTTCCGACCTCCTAGGCTCCCCCTTGCCAGCTTCATAACCAGTAACTTCAGCAAGTTGGTTCACATCTCTTTTATCTAGATAAAAAACAGAAGAGGCATCAGAAAAGTCACCTATACACTGGCTTGAGTAAGAGGGAACGTCTTTAGTAGAGACAGAAGGAAACTCTGAAATGAAAGAGTCAGCATCACTTGCAGTGTCTGGATCTGCACTCTTAACTACTGGAAGATCCAAATCAGGACTCTCTCATCTTTCAGAATCCGCACCTTTTTTCCGCTTGGAGGCAGATTTTTTCCCTGCAGTGTCCATATCCTCCTCAGAACCAGAGGACACAACAGCAGACCAATCAATGTTCTCCCCTTCACCAAGAACAGCATCAGGAGTAGGATCACAAGATGACTCAGTGAAGGAAAAATTCTTTGTCCCAGGAACAGCAACAGTATCATCCACAGAATCGGGCAACAGGACTTCAAGAGCATCGGAAGAAGCTATTACATTAGATGTAGCAAGATCCACCTCCTGAAGATTAGATTGGGCTTCCTCCACCTTTTCAGCCACAGGAACCACCACAGGAGCATCAGACACCTCTCTGACAGGGACCCCAACTGCAGTTTTTTACACAAAAGAGGTAATATAGAGTTCAATGCCTCATCAGAGACCTCCTCCTCATTCACAGATGGCTCAACCACAACTGAAGATTTTTTTTGCAACATCAGTATAGGAACACTTCACTCTATCAAGCCCCTGCAACATCATCAAATGACACATCCTGCAAAGATGACTTGAAGAACCACACAGGTCATAGGTCTGGCATTTACTACACTGGGCAACAAGATGATCCTCCTCACCACAATTTTGACATCTGGCCCCTGGGCAATTTTCAGCAATGTGACCAAACAGGTCGCAACTACGGCAAAACAGAGGCTTGTCATCATAGTATAGGAAACCTCTATTTCCACCAATGGCGAAAGTCTGTGGAGGGTGTTTCTTTCCACCAATACCTAATTCATCTGGCACAAACTGCACCCAGAACCTGCGCTTTCCATTGAAAGTCCCAAATCTTTAGCTTGCTACCTCCTTGAACATCATCAAAGTAGCAACAAAGAAACAGACAAATTTCGACATCAGTGACCCAAGGGTTGTACATATGTGCTGTCACTGGGATTCTTCTCTCCCTCTGCACGCAGGCAACAAATCTCATGCCCACCAACTCTGGAGCAACAGCCATATCAATAGTCCGTTGATAGCAGGTCTGTAAATGATGCTCATTGGTGAAAGCCACATCAAAAATCCCTCTTGAAGGGAAAGACTGAACACAATGCAAACTTGCTCTTGGCATCTTCAAAACACCCTCCAAAACAACCTGCTGGACATGAGCCAAACCAATATTCTCTCGGAAGTCCTCAGAAATCAACACCCGAAGTGTATGGGAAACGTTTGGCACATTGGTAGCCATAATTGTCCTATTGCCTCTTTAGGTTAGATTTCAGAGCACCCACCAAAAGCAGCATGTGGCTGAAGTCCAGGGACGATGCCACAAGGCCAAGGGGCTGGCCCTACTACCCAGTTGCTCTACGCCTAAGGAGTAGCCCCCCCAATAGCAGCAGGAGCCCAAACCCCGAAGGGAAAGGACCCCAGACCGAAGGAGCAGGTCTCCAGGCAGCAAATATTTCAACCAAGACCAAGCACAGAAAACTGCACTTGATCCCAGCCAAAGACCCGAGAAGCGACCTCAGACGATCGTTTCGGCCTTCTGTGGGCCTCATCAGTGAAGTGCAGTCATATTCCTCTAGGCACACTGAGCAACGGGTCCACGTCTGGATTCCCGCATCACACTTAGGGAGACTTCCCCAAGTGTCATAATTTGCATAAATAAAAATAGAGAAGCGCTCAACCTGAGAACGAACAATAGCATAATAGCTTGTTCTATGGCAAGTTACCACCCAAGAAGCAGCCTCTTTTTTTTTTAATGAACAAAAGTTTTTATTGAGTTTTGCAGTGTATAATTTACATTTGACAAAGAGTTCCATCTCTGCTGAATTTTAAGTCATTGAACATGGTTACACATACCTCATATACAAAAGCACAAATTAAGCATAATATATTATTATCAGTAATAACCTCTCAAAACCCTGTGGAGGAGGGGACCCAGCCAGCAAGAAGACCCATGGTGCTCTATCTATCACCCCCCCTGCCCCAGGGGAGACTGGATACATCCCAAAGGGAGTGGAAGGGTAATGTGATGTGACCCACCCAGACAAGCTGGGCAGGAGCGGGAGAGGCAGGGGGGCACCCACTTCGTAACTCTTTTGGTTTTAGTCAGGTGTTCTGAATCTTTGCTGTCTATTTCTATCTCTAGCTTCAGTGTACATTATCCAAGGTTCCCATATCCTCAAAAATTGCTCCTTATTGTCTAGTATGTCTGCAGAAGCACTACTCATCTGATAGTAGAGATCAATCTTATTCCTGATTAACAAAAATGATGGCACAGATGTCTTCCAGTATCTAGCTATGTTTAGTTTAGTTATCGTACAGATGAGTGCTATTAATTTATTAACTCTCGAATTCAGACCTGGTAGGGGTTCATGTAGCAGTGCCTGAGTAGGGGATAAATTCATTTGTCTTTCCAATATTTCACTCAGAAGAGATGACGTTTGGGACCATATATTAACTACATGACAACAATGCCACCACATATGGGAGTATGTCCCTCTTTCATTGCAACCTCGTAGACAATTTGTGTTAGCCTGAATCTTATGTATTCTGGAGGGGTGAAAGTACCAACGGAATGCCACTTTTATGAAATTTTCTTTTAGATGGGCACATATCGAAAAAGAAGTGCTAGACCTAAGAGTGTCACACCACTTTTCTGCTGACCAGGTGAAATTTAATTCAGACTCCCATTTTATCATAAATGGTAATTTATTTAACTTAGGAGGTGTATTGAATTGAATATAAAGGTTGGAGATTGCTCCTCTTATCCTACTGTTGGCCAGGCACAACCTCTCTACATAAGAACTAGCAGACATCTTATCATTACCTAGAACTTCAGCTACCCTGGCTCTCAGCTGAAGGTAGTGAAACCAACTGGCAACCCCCGACCTTTTGAGTTCAGCATACTGATGGAAAGTTATAACCTTAGTCCCCTCAATAGCATCTGCAATTCGATATAATCCCTTTTTTGCCCATTTCTCCTGTGTATCTTGCTCATAACTAGTGGATAACGTTACCAGCGGGGTCGCTTTTGATCCCCTCTGAAGCAAGGGGTATTTGGTTGTCAAGGTGTCCCACATTATCAATGTATGTGCTATGGTGATAAAGGATCTCCAATTAGTGGGTCTATCTTTTTTTTTTTAGACCACAGGAGTTTATAAATAGGGTATGTCTTCATCATGTCTGATTCTATCTGTACCCATTGGATTTTAGCTAAATGATTATGCCACAGGGTGGATTGTGCCATTCTAGCCGCGTAATAGTAGGATGTTAAATCCGGCAGCCCCATCCCTCCTCCCACCTTATGTCTACTAAGTGTTTGTTTGTTTACTCTAGATCTTTGGTATTTCCATATAAAAGCTATTATGTCTTTTTGTATTTTCTGTAGTGTTGAGGTGGGTACATTTATAGGTAATAACCGAAAAAGATATAGAATTTTAGGCAGAACTGTCATCTTGACCGAAGTCAATCTGCCATATAGGAAGATATTAAGCTTGTTCCATCTGGATAGTAAATTTTTAATGTGCGTGAACAAAGGTATGTAGTTTAGTTTATATAGATGATCCAGATTGCTTGGAATGTTAATGCCCAGGTATTTCATACCCCTGTCAGACCAAGTAAAGTCAAAATTCAGTGTTAAAAGTATTTTAGTGTGTTCTGGAAGATGTACACTAATAGCCTCACACTTATCATTATTAATCTTGTAACCCGAGATATTGGCAAATTTGCCAATAGTCGAGTATATTAGGGGGAGAGAGATCATAGGTTTAGTGAAAGACAGAATAACATCATCCGCAAACAGGCTGATCTTATGTTCCTGGTCTTGTATTTTAATGCCTGTAATATCTAAATTTTGCCTGATGCTGGCTGCTAATGGTTCGATGCATAGTGCAAATAGTAGTGGCGATAAAGGGCAGCCCTGCCTGGTTCCATTAAGAATTGTTATAGATGAAGACTTATACCCAGCTATTTTAATAAAGGCAGAAGGGTTAGAATATATTGTAGAAATAGCCGCACAAAAGTTTCCCGTAAAGCCCATATGTTTTAATACTAAGTCCAAGTAGCCCCATCTTACACAGTCAAATGCCTTCTCTGCATCCAAAGAGAGAAACAGAGAAGGCACAGCCTGCTTGGATGAGTAATCTATGAGATCTATTACCTTCCGAATGTTATCTGGAGCCTCCCTGTTTCGAATAAATCCCACCTGGTCCTGATGGACAAGTTTTAGGAGAATATCATTTAGCCTGACTGCCAGGATTTTGGTAAACAATTTAATGTCTAAGTTAATTAACGAGATAGGTCTGTAATTTTTACAAAGTTGCTTGCATTTTCCAGGTTTAGGCAACACTGATATACGAGCCTCTAGAAGTTCCTTAGGGATCTCTCCACCTTCTAGCATATGGTTAAATATTGTAACTAAGATGGGGCTAATATCTTGCATAAGTGTTTTATAAAAATACCTGAGTATCCATCAGGACCAGGTGCCTTTCCAATCTTTAGACTACGGATTGCCTGTTTCACTTCTTGAGTAATGCGCGCGTTCAACTTATCTAAGTCTCCCTCCTCAATTTTAGGTAGTTTACAGGCCTGCAAAAAATTATTGGTATCTACGGCTAAATCAAGTGGGTTACCTTGTGCCGGTATAGCGTATAGTTTTTGATAATATTGGGCAAAAGTATTCGCAATGATCTGTGGGTGATTAGAAACCTGTCCATTCTATGTTTGAATTTGTGGGACAGAAGTTATCCTAGACATTTCTTTTAATTTAAAAGCCAACATCTTGTCCGGTTTATTAGCTTGTATAAAATATTGAGCATCCACAAGTTTCAAGGATCTGGTTGCCTCGCTTGTCAGCAACTTATCTAGTGAATATTTTCTGTCTTTCAACAATCTGAGTGTCCTGTCATCATGTGTTAAATGATGTTGGGATTGCAGATTCTGTATATCTTGTTTTAAGTGCTCAATCTGTGCTACATAACCCCTATTCTGCTTATTGGATTCTTTTATCAAGATGCCTCTCGCAAAGACCTTTAGTGCCCCCCATATATGCATAGGATTAGTCACTGAGTCATGGTTTGTCTCTAAAAAGTGTGCTATTTCCGTCTGAAAACTTTGTGTGAAAGCTTTGTCTCTAAATAAAATTGGATTTATTGTCCAGCTTCTGCCCCTGTAAGGGTCAATCAAGCCAGATATTCTTGTCAACACTATATTATGGTCCGACCATGTTGCAGGCAAAATATCCGAAGCCATTATCAAAGGAGTCATGATCTGGCTAAGTAGAATATAATCAATTCTAGAATACACATTGTGTACACTAGAGTAAAATGAGTACTCTCTGGTTTTCGGGTTGATGTATCTCCAACTGTCCACCAAATTATGATCTAATAGAAAGTCATACATGAGTTTTTTAGAGTTTTGGGAAGAAGGTTTGTGTGGGATCGATGATTTATCTAATTCTGAATTAAGTACCAAATTAAAATCTCCCCCTATGATTAGTCTTGATTTCTTCCAAGTAGTAAGCAATTTACCTATCTTAGACATAAAAAGGGCTTGAGACTCATTGGGAGCATATATGTTGCCAAGAATTACATGTGTGTCATGTATTCTGCCCTTAACAATAATAAATCTGCCCGACTTATCTATTATTACCTCATCCTCTTTGAAATTTAGATCTGAGTGGATTAAGATGGACACTCCGCATTTTTTATATTGGCATGTGGCATGGAATTGGGTGGAGAAACCTCTATCCCAATACTTCTGGGTTTTCACTTTTGTAAAATGGGTTTCCTGTAATAAGATTATGTGGGCCTTCAGGGATTTATATGTGTCTAGAGCCTTACGTCTCTTAACATTTGAATGTAACCCTCTAACATTGTGAGAGACTATATTTATAGACATTTCTTAGTTATGTGAAAGATGTTCTTATTACACATGTTGAAAGACTCACCAACTGCAGTACGGCTGGGTCTCCCTCCCCCGGCAAATACATATCTATCAGCCACATTTTGAAATGTACGTGAAGGCATAGGTTTACCTGCTTGTAGTGCACAAGCAGTCGAGGTGGAAAAACATTTGTCAATTAGTTCAAACAACAAGAAAACAAACAACAATGAACCAGTATTGGTCATAACTAGAAATAGGAATCCTGTAAAGGTAAAGAACAAAACATCATGGAAAATAATAAAGAACATGAAAAACAAAATGAACTTCGGACATATAATATCAGCACATTAGATACATGTCTCAGAAATGTCCAACATTTGAATCATTGGAATGACCCAAATGCATGAGTGATTGAATGAATGAATGAATGAATGAATGAAAGGTGGATCTCTTTCTGACTAATCCTTACTAACTATTTAAACAATGACACACAGGAGTTCTGAGTCAGATCTCATCAATTGTGACAAGATTCTTGAGTTAACCCTCAAAAGAAAAGTCCAATAAGGTCTCTGACTCCCCCGTTTGGGGACATGAAAGAATACTTATAAGTTGTCTCTTCGACTCAGGCTGGGCTTTCCGAATCATGATTTCTCCTTGGAGTTTTCCCATTTTTGAGAACTGGTGTCCAGGTACGTGTCAGAGCTTTTCGCTGAGGTTTGGGCGATTGTGCTGGAGGAGGCGTTCCTCTACCGATGTAAAGTCTGTTCAAGATCGACTGTCCTTCCTCAACTGTGGCACAGGAAAAAGATGTTTTGTCTACTGTGAAGGACAATCGAAAAGGAAATCCCCATCTATATTTGATTTGGGCATTGGCTAGGGCTGCTACTATTGGTTTGAATAATCTCCTTTTCCTCAAAGTAATAGGTGATAAATCAGCAAAAATTTGTATTTTGTGGCCTTCATAGGTGATTTCTTGAACTCCTCGGACAACTTGCATGATTCTATCTTTGATGTGATAATAATGGAGTTTTGTTATAACATCTCTGTGAGCTCCCGGAGTTGGGGGCTTGGTTAGAGCCCGATGTACTCTGTCCATAAGGAGAAATGATGTCTCCTCATCCAGCAATAACTGTTGGAAGATCTGAGTTACAGTATCAGAGAGATTGTTACATTTTTCTGGTAAATTGCGTATGCGGATGTTGGATCTGCGCGATCTGTTTTCCAGATCCTCCAGATGATCTTCCAATTTCTGTATTTGAGCTTGTTGGGAGCTTACTGTGGCTTGTAGTTCCGGGATTTCTTCTACTATTTCATCAACTTTATCTTCTATAGCCGAAGTTCTTTCACCTATGTCTGCGATATCTTGCTTTAGTTCTGATAAGGCTGATCTCATTTCCTCATGAAACATTTGTTTTATTTGCTTTAAAAGGGCCTCGTTTGAGGTATTTGACTTGGGCGGAGATGGAGAGGAATCCGCTATATCTTCAACTGGTTCCATCTGTTGAGAGGAATCTAACATAGCTAGTTTCTTTTTCTGTTGTGATTTTGATAAGCACTCTTTGACTGACTGCATACGGCTTTTCATATTGGGGGCACTGTTAGGAATGATTTATTAATAGAGAGAAGAGAAAAACAAACAGAGAAACTGAAATTTATTCTGTATAGAACCTGCTTAGTGGTTTTGTAGCTTCTGTTGCATAGAACAATACCACTTTGTTGCCAATATTGCAGCCTCACAGCCCGAAATCTTTTTTAGAGATCCACCTATATTATTATCTACTCAGTCATTTCCGAAAGGTTCATCCATTAACCGTTTAGTCATGTCTTCCTCTGCAGAAACTTGCAATAGTGGGCAAAGTATCTGGATTGATGGAGAGGGTCTGAATAGGGTATTGTATGTCAGGGCCGGCTAAATATACCTCTCCTGTATTCCTTGTTGCCCAAAGGCCTTTAGGCTAGAGGATGAGAGATCAGCGAGTGGAAATAGCCCCTGTAAGTACTGTATTACCCTATCTGTGGACCATCTGTTAGATGATCATCATGTAGGATGGTAATTATGCTTCACTTTAGTCCAAAATATGATCAGTTGCAAAAATAAAGCACTCAACTCCTCAGGGAAGCTGTCCTCACAGGACCATCACGGAGAGGGAGTCTTGGATATGACCCACCAGTACTGGGACTGGCAGGAAAGGCACCAGTACTGGGACTGGCAGGAAAGGGGTGGGGAGAGAGTGCTAGTGTCTGCTGTAAATATTTCTCCAAAACTGTCAATCAGTAGTAGCCAAACAAAGCAGTTTCTGACCGCCTCAACTCTCCAGGACTGATTAATTCAGTGTCTCTCCTTATAGTCTCTAGATGTGTCTGCCTGATAAAGTTGGGGAGCAAAGTTGCAAATGCTCTTTAAATGAAAGCCTGAGTGGGGGATGGTAGCTGTGATATTATTGTGCTGCAGCATGGAAATGCACCTAGTTCAAAAGTCTTTCTCCACACTTGTAATTAGGACGCTGTGCTGTTATTAAGGGCTCTTGCTGCTCTAAACCTCTCTGGCCCCCTCAATATATAATGTGCCAACCCCACATTTTCCACTCCATAAAAAATGCAAAAGGAGAGAAAAGTGGCAATGAAGAGAAAAAAAAAAAAGAGAAGAGAAAAAGTGCCTTTAAAATGGTGTTTGGCGCCTAAATCACAATGGGCTTTTTCTCTGTTTCAACTGAGCAGATCTTCCTGTAATGGAAGGCCCACCTTGGGACCCCTCTCCAGTTATTAAAGAGTTATGAGGTCTTGAATGTCTCTCCCCCACCCAGTTTCGGCCGAAAATGTGGATAGGCCCAGTGCCCTTTTTCTGCTCTATAAAGTGCCCCTTTTTCGTAGCTATGATGTCAATTAGCCCCACTAGTGCCTGACCGCATCTGTTACACTGACCTTAGGTAGTTTGGTGATCTTTAATGAACTTTTCGTGAGGCCTTTCGATCCGGTGCAGGCCGAAGCCGGGGGTTTTCCTGGTTTTGTTCCGGTTCTCAAAACCGGATTGAGTTCCGTTTTTCCCAATCTTAAAAACGGCTCCTTGTATTGATAATCCTCTGCTTGGGGATGTTGCTCCTTATCCTTTTATGGCTTTATTAGGTCCCAAATAGCACTTTTTATCAGTTTAATGGAGTATATAACACAGAGCTCTCCACAAGTGCTGCTGCTTCATTAGCTGGCTAGCTCCTCCTCCGAAGCAGCCTCTTTTTGCTCAACATTTGCCTTTCACAGAGAAGAACTTTCCTAAAGCATATCAGTCTGATCCTGACCAGCACTGAAATACCAGACAATCCATCTCTGAACGAGAGAAACAGCAAAACTCCAGACGTACGTTTCAGCCTATTGGGGGCCTCGTCAGTGAGGTGCAGCCATATCCCTCTAGGCACACTGAGCAACGGATCCACGTCTGGATTCCTGCATCACACTTAGGGAGACTTCCCCAAGTGTCATCATTTGCATAAATAAAAAAAGAGAAGCGCTCAAACTGAGAAAGAACAATAGCATAATAGCTTGTTCCTGACTTCCCAGTACAGTCCAGCCCCGAAATACCAGGCAATCCCTCTCTGAACGAGAGAAACAGCAAAACTCCAGATGTACATTTCGGCCTATTGTGGGCCTTGTCAGTGAGGTGCAGCCATATTCCTCTAGGCACACTGAGCAACGGGTCCACGTATGGATTCCCGCATCACACTTAAGAAGACTTCCCCAAGTGTCATAATTTGCAGAAATAAAAAGAGTGAAGCGCTCAACCTGAGAACGAACAATAGCATAATAGCTTGTTCTATGGCAGGTTACTACCGAAGAAGCAGCCTCTTTTTGCTCCACATGTGCCTTTCCCAGAGAAGAACTTTCCTGAAGCATATCAGTCTGATCCTGAATTCACAGTACAGTCCAGCCCCGAAATACCAGGCAATCCCTCTCTGAACAAGAGAAACAGCAAAACCCCAGACGTACATTTCAGCCTATTGGGGGCCTCGTCAGTGAGGTGCAGCCATATCCCTCTAGGCACACTGAGCAACGGGTCCAAGTCTGGATGCCCACATCACAATTAGGGAGACCTCCCCAAGTGTCATAATTTGCATAAATAAAAAGAGAGAAGCGCTCAACCTGAGAATGAACAATAGCATAATAACTTGTTCTATGGCAAGTTACCACCCAAGAAGCAGCCTCTTTTTGCTCAACATATGCCTTTCACAGAGAAGAACTTTCCTGAAGCATATCAGTCTGATCCTGACTTCACAGTACAGTCCAGCCCCGAAATACCAGTCAATCCCTCTCTGAACAAGAGAAACAGCAAAACCTCAGATGTACATTTTGGCCTATTGTGGGCCTCGTCAGTGAGGTGCAGCCATATCCCTCTAGGCACACTGAGCAACGGGTCCACGTCTGGATTCCCGCATCACACTTAGGGAGACTTCCCCAAGTGTCATAAGTTGCATAAATTAAAAGAGAGAAGTGCTCAACCTGAGAATGAACAATAGCATAATAGCTTGTTCTATAGCAAGTTACCACTCAAGAAGCAGCCTCTTTTTGCTCAACATGTGTGTTTCACAGAGAAGAACTTTCCTGAAGCATATCAGTCTGATCCTGACTTCGCAGTACAGTCCAGCACTGAAATACCAGACAATCCATCTCTGAACGAGAGAAACAGCAAAACTCCAGACGTACGTTTCAGCCTATTGGGGGCCTCGTCAGTGAGGTGCAGCCATATCCCTCTAGGCACACTGAGCAACGGATCCACGTCTGGATTCCTGCATCACACTTAGGGAGACTTCCCCAAGTGTCATCATTTGCATAAATAAAAAAAGAGAAGCGCTCAAACTGAGAAAGAACAATAGCATAATAGCTTGTTCCTGACTTCCCAGTACAGTCCAGCCCCGAAATACCAGGCAATCCCTCTCTGAACGAGAGAAACAGCAAAACTCCAGATGTACATTTCGGCCTATTGTGGGCCTTGTCAGTGAGGTGCAGCCATATTCCTCTAGGCACACTGAGCAACGGGTCCACGTATGGATTCCCGCATCACACTTAAGAAGACTTCCCCAAGTGTCATAATTTGCAGAAATAAAAAGAGTGAAGCGCTCAACCTGAGAACGAACAATAGCATAATAGCTTGTTCTATGGCAGGTTACTACCGAAGAAGCAGCCTCTTTTTGCTCCACATGTGCCTTTCCCAGAGAAGAACTTTCCTGAAGCATATCAGTCTGATCCTGAATTCACAGTACAGTCCAGCCCCGAAATACCAGGCAATCCCTCTCTGAACAAGAGAAACAGCAAAACCCCAGACGTACATTTCAGCCTATTGGGGGCCTCGTCAGTGAGGTGCAGCCATATCCCTCTAGGCACACTGAGCAACGGGTCCAAGTCTGGATGCCCACATCACAATTAGGGAGACCTCCCCAAGTGTCATAATTTGCATAAATAAAAAGAGAGAAGCGCTCAACCTGAGAATGAACAATAGCATAATAACTTGTTCTATGGCAAGTTACCACCCAAGAAGCAGCCTCTTTTTGCTCAACATATGCCTTTCACAGAGAAGAACTTTCCTGAAGCATATCAGTCTGATCCTGACTTCACAGTACAGTCCAGCCCCGAAATACCAGTCAATCCCTCTCTGAACAAGAGAAACAGCAAAACCTCAGATGTACATTTTGGCCTATTGTGGGCCTCGTCAGTGAGGTGCAGCCATATCCCTCTAGGCACACTGAGCAACGGGTCCACGTCTGGATTCCCGCATCACACTTAGGGAGACTTCCCCAAGTGTCATAAGTTGCATAAATTAAAAGAGAGAAGTGCTCAACCTGAGAATGAACAATAGCATAATAGCTTGTTCTATAGCAAGTTACCACTCAAGAAGCAGCCTCTTTTTGCTCAACATGTGCGTTTCACAGAGAAGAACTTTCCTGAAGCATATCAGTCTGATCCTGACTTCACAGTGCAGTCCAGCCCCGAAATACCAGGCAATCCCTCTCTGAACGAGAGAAACAGCAAAACCCCAGAGGTACGTTTCGGCCTATAGTGGGCCTCGTCAGTGAGGTGCAGCCATATCCTTCTAGGCACATTGAGCAACGGGTCCACCTCTGGATTCCCACATCACACTTAGGGAGACTTCCCCAAGTGTCATAATTTGCATAAATAAAAAGAGAGAAGCGCTCAACCTGAGAACAAACAATAGCATAATTGCTTGTTCTAATGCAAGTTACCACCCAAGAAGCAGCCACATTTTGCTCAACATGTGCCTTTCACAGAGAAGAACGTTCCTGAAGCATATCAGTCTGATCCTGACTTCACAGCACAGTCTAGCCCCAAAATACCAGGCAATCCCTCTCTGAACGAGAGAAACAGCAAAACCCCAGAAGTACGTTTTGGCCTATTGTGGGCCTCGACAGTGAGGTGCAGCCATATCCCTCTTTGCATTCTGTCAGTTCAACAACTTCTTTTTTCCATCCAGCTGTTGTTTTCCCCAAAACCCCTAGTTAATGTTGTTAACTACTATGCACTTATTTTTGTTAATGTATTACTGTATGTAACATTATTTAATTTGTTATGATAGAAAATAAAAAACAATATTAAAAATTACTGCACAATAAGGTGTTTCACAATGACGAAGCATATGCAAAAAGAGGTGTGCTGTGGGTGGGATCAAGAAGTGACGAGAGACATTTTTCCCTGTCAAGTAGCTTAGGACTTCAAATTTTGAGGCCTATATATATATATATATATAAAAAAAAAGGAGGTTATAGAAATAGCGCTAAAGAATCTCAAAAAAGGGGGTTTTATATATATTGCTGTCTTTTTATTATCGTTAAAAAGACTGTGGTTGCAGTGTTATTGTGCTGAGTCCTGATTGCTTAAAAACAATGTTTATTTGGTATGTTTAAAAACAATGGAAAAAACACACAATCTAATATGAACAAGAAAAAATATATATATATTCGTGTAAGTGGAACAGCAAAAAATATATATATATATATATATATATATATATATATATATATTAAAAAATGTAATCATACACAAAACAAAGTTTGAAGCAGATTTTTCTCTGGGTCCAGCTAGCTGACTGAAACTAACTCGTAGAAAGTATGTATCAGTCTGGTGCTGGATCAATATGATAAAAAATGGAATTTATACTTAAAAATATACTTTAAAATATATATAATATATATATATATATAAAAAAAAATATGTATAGTGTATCCTATAAATGAGGTGGAAGTTATTATTTAACCTTTCACAAAGACCACTTAGCACAATAGAAGACAAAGTCCTAAAAAAAGGCCTTTCATATGCCCCAACGAAGGGACTAAACCCATTTACATTATTTATAGATACAAATAAATTCATCAGAAAAATGACTTTGAAAAGACACTTTATCAAGGAACAACGCAAACTAAAGAAAAAAACAGGTGAAGCAAGCAAGGAAAATTATGATTCTACAGGAAATGAAATTGCACTTACTCAAGGAGACACAGAAGCCCTTACAAACCTAATAGATTTGGAAAATGTAGAGGATCAATCAGTGGATTTAGAAACGGAACACAGTGCATTTAAACCAAGATCAATATTTTATCCTATCCACTCAAAAGGAAAATTCATCAATATATTCGAGGATCTAGTACTTAACGACCTGGACAACCTGTGTGAATCATATCATATCAAGAAAAACAACCTTAGCATTAAAGAAAAAGAAGCTCTAAAAAACTTAAGCGAAGACAATTCAATAGTCTTCAGGGAGGCGGATAAAGGAGGATCAATAGTCATTCAAGACAGAGAGACATATATAGGAGAAGCACTACGTCTTCTATCCGATACCAACACATATGAGACTTTAAAACAAGATCCTACAGAGAAATTCTTACAGGAATATCAATGTCTTTTAAATAAGGCTATGAAGAAGAAAATATTCTCAGAAGGTGAATACAAATTTCTGAAGATTGAGAACCCAAAGACAGCAACATTTTATCATTTACCCAAAGTACACAAGGATACAAAAATCCACCAGGCAGGCCGATTATATCTGGCATTGGAAGTCTCACAAACAATCTATCACAATACGTCGACCATTTTCTTCAACCTTAAGTCCCTAAGCTTAGATCACATATCAGAGATACTCCACATTTACTCACGAAATTAGAGGATATAAAATGGGATCCAGACTATGCTTTTGCGACTTTAGACGTATCGGCTTTATACACCTCAATACCTCATAACAAGGGGATAGAAGCTGTTAAATATGCACTAAAGGATGATCTGAATAGAACCCAAATACAATTCCTCTGCGATTCAATTGAATTCATTCTTTCCAAAAATTATTTTTCTTTTGAAGATAAGATCTATATTCAAAAAACAGGAACAGCAATGGGCACGAAGTTTGCCCCAAACTTCGCAAACCTGTATATGGGGATGTTTGAAGACATAAACGTATGGCATCAAAATAGATTCTCAGAAAACATCATTCACTGGTTCAGATTCATTGATGATATCCTAATAATATGGAAAGGAGAACATAACACCTTCAATGAATTTGTTGAAATGCTCAATCAAAATAATTTCAATTTAAAATTCACCAAAGAATGGGATAAGACGCAAATACATTTCCTAGACATCACTATTTTCAACAAAGGAGAGAGGATTAGCACTAAACTATATACCAAGGAAACAGACACAAATGGATATTTACACTCAGATAGTGGCCATCATTCAAAGTGGATAAGAAATATTCCTTTTGGACAATTTCAAAGGATCAAAAGAAACTGCACCAAAACAGAAGACTTTGAAGCAGCCTCAACAACCCTAAAGGAAAAATTCAGGGAAAAAGGGTATAAAGAAGAAAACATACAGGAAGCTTATAACAAAGTAAAGACCATGGAAAGAAGTTCCCTCTTCATACCAAAAAACAATAAGAAAAAAAAGAAGACTACACTCATAGATACAGATGAAACACCAAGATTTATTACGACGTACAACAATGCATCAAAGCAGATTGAAAAAATCCTGAGTGAGCACTGGCATATACTAAAGAAAGATCCGGTTTTAGGGAAAACCATATCACAGAGACCATTAGTTACATACAAGAAAAATCTAAATCTCAAGAATATCCTAGCCCCAACAAAACTTAAAACCAATCAATCAAAGAAAACAGAAGGAAGTCATCAACTGGTTAAAGGGTTTTACAGATGTGAGAGAAAAAACTGTGAATGCTGTAAGAGAACCAGCAAGAATAAACTAGAAAATAAATGGATAATCAATAACAATATAAAAAAAATCCCGATCCAATCATACATGAACTGTAAATCTGAATATGTGGTCTATAGTATAGAATGCAAGTGTAAAAAAATTTACATTGGTAGAACAAAGAGAGTACTCAAGACAAGACTCTTGGAACACGTAAAAAACATAGAAGGAGAAACGTCTGAATACGGTCTAAGCAGACACTTTGAAGAATTTCACAAGAAAAATCCAAATGAATTTACTATTAAAGCAATTGAACATATATCCAAAACATGGAGTAAAGACAGACTTCTGCAATTGAGGAAAAGGGAAACATACTGGATTCATGCATTGAACACCAGGGAACCATATGGGCTAAACAGAGATATAGACTTAGCAGCCTTTTTTATAAAGATACACATAAGGCACATTTTTCAGTACACAATTTAATATGTATATCTACCCCACATTTCCAGCCCCATTGTTTATAACCTATAATCACAATATTCGTGTATATTTATATGTTTATATATCAATTATTTATTTATCCACTCTATATTTTATAAACTTCATGTATTACATTATTTTATTTTATTTTATCCAATAATTTTTTATCAATAAATTTGAAAATAACACAGTTTTTATTTTATTTATTTATTAGGACACATTATTTCATAAAACCTATGAAATTCAAAACAAATTTGTATCAACCAATAAAGCCTGAATAATTAAATCGTCATAAGCAAATTTATGCAAGTATTAATATGGGTTTACTAATTTAACCCCCTTTAAAACAACTAAAAAGTTTTTTAAACAGAAAATAGCCATCTAGAATAAAAGGGAATGAATCAGAGAACAATCAGAAGACATATCCGGTTTGGAAATATAAATAAGAGCCCAGGATGGGAGTGGATTCTACTCTGAGGAAGTGGGCATAGGACCCACGAAACGCGTAAGCACGCGAGACTACAGTGACGTCACTTCCGCTCGTACCACAGATCCACTTCCGGTTTCCCGGCAACTAGCAACGCAACGCTGGAGAAATTGTTTTGGCTCTTTTCCACTATACACCAACAAACTTCTTCATCTTAGGAGATAAGTTATATGTCTTATTAACTTGTACATACATCTGCTATCTAAAGGATTTATTTATTTATTTCGCATATATTATTTTTTTCTATTGATACGGACCATTTTTCATTTTTTCTAGTGCGCACTACCACGAGTTTTTCACAATCCCAGCGAAATAGCTTCATTTCCCATTTTACTTCCCATTTTTAAAACCTTCTATGCTTGCTTAAATATGCTTTTAGGTTATGAATCAAGACTGATCAACTAATTTCAAGTTCTCTCCCCCATATCTTATTTACATTTCATCAATTCCAATACCCATGCCTGATGAATTTTTAAATATCCATTAATTAATTTTACATTATCTTCCACCTCATTTATAGGATACACTATACATATTTTTTTTTTATATATATTATATATATTTTAAAGTATATTTTTAAGTATAAATTCCATTTTTTATCATATTGATCCAGCACCAGACTGATACATACTTTCTACGAGTTAGTTTCAGTCAGCTAGCTGGACCCAGAGAAAAATCTGCTTCAAACTTTGTTTTGTGTATGATTTTTTTTATATATATATATATATATATATATATTTTTTTTGCTGTTCCACTTACACGAATATATATATATTTTTTCTTGTTCATATTGGATTGTGTGTTTTTTCCATTGTTTTTAAACATACCAAATAAACATTGTTTTTAAGCAATCAGGACTCAGCACAATAACACTGCAATCAGAAAAAAGTGACTGCAGTCAGTGTTAACTGAGCCCACAGTCTTTTTAACGATAATAAAAAGACAACAATATATATAAAACCCCCTTTTTTGAGATTCTTTAGCGCTATTTCTATAACCTCCTTTTTTATCTTACCTTCTCTACTTGTTAGTGGTTACAAGTATACCCTCTTAGAAATTAGCAGCTCCTAGGAACTCATCAGTCTCTAAGACAGCGCTTATTACCTAATCCTCATTTTTCTTTTATATATATATATATATATATATATATATATATATATATATATATATATATATATATATAAAAGAAAGAAAGCACTCTCTGGTCTTTTAAGTGAATATTTAATAGATCAAGCGTGACGTTTCGGGGACAGAGAGTGCTTTCTTTCATTTATATACGTACCTGCTTGCACCCTGGCATTTAAACTTTGGAAGTGAGAGTGCTCTCTTTGAACAAGTATATATATATATATATATATATATATATATATATATAAAAAGTGAATGTGTTTTTTCAATAGAAAGTTCTTCACCTAGAAGAAAGTGTTATTTTCAATTTAAAAAAAATAATATATATATACAGGGAGTGCAGAATTATTAGGCAAATTAGTATTTTGACCACATCATCCTCTTTATGCATGTTGTCTTACTCCAAGCTGTATAGGCTCGAAAGCCTACTACCAATTAAGCATATTAGGTGATGTGCATCTCTGTAATGAGAAGGGGTGTGGTCTAATGACATCAAGACCCTATATCAGGTGTGCATAATTATTAGGCAACTTCCTTTCCTTTGGCAAAATGGGTCAAAAGAAGGACTTGACAGGCTCAGAAAAGTCAAAAATAGTGAGATATCTTGCAGAGGGATGCAGCACTCTTAAAATTGCAAAGCTTCTGAAGCGTGATCATCGAACAATCAAGCGTTTCATTCAAAATAGTCAACAGGGTCGCAAGAAGCGTGTGGAAAAACCAAGGCGCAAAATAACTGCCCTTGAACTGAAAAAAGTCAAGCGTGCAGCTGCCAAGATGCCACTTGCCACCAGTTTGGCCATATTTCAGAGCTGCAACATCACTGGAGTGCCCAAAAGCACAAGGTGTGCAATACTCAGAGACATGGCCAAGGTAAGAAAGGCTGAAAGACGACCACCACTGAACAAGACACACAAGCTGAAACGTCAAGACTGGGCCAAGAAATATCTCAAGACTGATTTTTCTAAGGTTTTATGGACTGATGAAATGAGAGTGAGTCTTGATGGGCCAGATGGATGGGCCCGTGGCTGGATTGGTAAAGGGCAGAGAGCTCCAGTCCGACTCAGACGCCAGCAAGGTGGAGGGGGAGTACTGGTTTGGGCTGGTATCATCAAAGATGAGCTTGTGGGGCCTTTTCGGGTTGAGGATGGAGTCAAGCTCAACTCCCAGTCCTACTGCCAGTTTCTGGAAGACACCTTCTTCAAGCAGTGGTACAGGAAGAAGTCTGCATCCTTCAAGAAAAACATGATTTTCATGCAGAACAATGCTCCATCACACGCGTCCAAGTACTCCACAGAGTGGCTGGCAAGAAAGGGTATAAAAGAAGAAAATCTAATGACATGGCCTCCTTGTTCACCTGATCTGAACCCCATTGAGAACCTGTGGTCCATCATCAAATGTGAGATTTACAAGGAGGGAAAACAGTACACCTCTCTGAACAGTGTCTGGGAGGCTGTGGTTGCTGCTGCACGCAATGTTGATGGTGAACAGATCAAAACACTGACAGAATCCATGGATGGCAGGCTTTTGAGTGTCCTTGCAAAGAAAGGTGGCTATATTGGTCACTGATTTGTTTTTGTTTTGTTTTTGAATGTCAGAAATGTATATTTGTGAATTTTGAGATGTTATATTGGTTTCACTGGTAAAAATAAATAATTGAAATGGGTATATATTTCTTTTTTGTTAAGTTGCCTAATAATTATGCACAGTAATAGTCACCTGCACACACAGATATCCCCCTAAAATAGCTATAACTAAAAACAAACTAAAAACTACTTCCAAAACTATTCAGCTTTGATATTAATGAGCTTTTTGGGTTCATTGAGAACATGGTTGTTGTTCAATAATAAAATTAATCCTCAAAAATACAACTTGCCTAATAATTCTGCACTCCCTGTATATATATATATATATATATATATATATATATATATATATTTATAGATAGATAAATATCTTTTAATGTGTTTTGAATAGGAATACTTGAGATTCCTAAGTTCTTCTTTTAGAAGAAAATTTGATTTTGATTTTTAAATATATATCCATGTATCTGTATATACAGTATATATTTTGAAGAATTTCTAAATTAGTTTGGGTTACAGCACCCCATGAGGAGAAGTAAGCGTGGGCATGGTATCTGGAAGTTATTGCACATCGGACTTGCATGCTTACTTTTTACTTTCAACTTGTAATATGCTTACTAACCTGGCCACGTTTGCATTCATAGTTGAATTTTGTGAGCGTGCGAGACAAAAGTGCACCAATTGTAATCTGTATCCGTGTTGGTAAAATACCGGGTGGGTGGCAACTCTATGTTTAATATCCCTTTTAAGTTTTGTCCAAAACCCCCTCCTGAATTTGACTCTCTGATAACTCCCAAAAGCCTTTGAGTCTTTGCCTCAAAGTTGGTGTTCTAGTACAGGATTCCTCTGTCTATCGTGGAGTTTCCACTCTCCATCTCATATGTGCTGCCTTACAGGCCTGTTTCACGTGACTTATACCCTTCTTTAGCATTGACCCTTTGCTCCATTCTCATTCCATTACTGGTGCTTCAGCTTTAATAGACTTTTTGGCAAGGTGCAATCCGCAAGATTTCTTATCTGAAGCTGGTTGGTCCTTTGTGTTACAAATACATATTATGAAGTTTCCTGTTTTACCATGAAATGCTGATTATTCCAACCTTGGTTACCAAATAATCTTGATAGTTAAAAAAATGGTTAAAAAGCATTTAAATCTGTAATTTTGTTAGCAAATGTAATTAAGTGTTGCTATTCCATAGCTGACCCAGGATGCACTTCTGCTATAGCTTTCATATTTACAAAATGTTTGCTGTGGCCAACAAAAGCTATATGTAAATTAAGCTGTGAACTGGTCTAAACAATCACACAGCAGAATGTAGCTGGTTAGTGTTGCAGCAATTATTCCTTTTTGGTGGGAGTGGAAAATGGGCAGTTTTCATAGGTAAATTAAATAATTAATCTACAATGCATTGATTTATTTACTGTTTTTGTCAAACATTTTTTTGTGGGTGAATGGGTAATTTTATGATCCTTGAATTAACTTTTAGTTTTTTTAAAAATATCTTGTAACATTTAACTTCTGCTAATTCAAAAGAATGATATATTTTTATATATACTTCTTGAAGAAGAATTATAAGAATCATATAAACTATAAGAAATACAGATATAACTTGTATCTTTATAGAAGACAGTCATAAGGTTCACAATCTACAGATTCCACAAAAGTGATAATGCTCTTACTATAAAATCTGAAACTGCCATCTCTTTATCAATTTTTGAGTTAAACAGAAAATATGTAATCACTTATTTGTATAAGTTTTCTCAAGGAATTGAAGCCCTAAAGTAATTCTGTAGTTTTGAACTTATTTTTGGGTTGCTATACATATTTTTGGTATATGCTATGTTAGTAAAAAAAAAAATTCCCATGAGCGGGAAATAGGAAATCTTCCTGTGATAAATAAAAACATATTTCTTCTTATTTTAAAGGGATATGAAAATCTGTTTCAATGCAAGAAAACCCCCCACTATGGAGTGGGTTATACTTAAAGGGCCACTGTAAGTAAATATTTTCTATGCCTGTTACTATCTAACTACCCCAAATACGCTTTTTATCAATAGCATTTCATTAACATATCTCTACCGTATATCAGAAATCTTGTCTGCAAATTTAATTGTTTTCCAAACCCGCTCCGTGGGTATCCTTTGCTCTGTACCAATCTGTTTACAATACCTAGGTTTCAAAATGGCGCTTTAAACACTAACAGCTAGATTTAGAGTTCTGCGGCCAAAGGGGTGCGTTAGCTACGCGTGCTTTTTTCCCCCCGCACCTTTTAAATACCGCTGGTATTTAGAGTTCACAGAAGGGCTGCATTAGGCTCCAAAAAGGGAGCGTAGAGCATATTTAACGCCACTGCAACTCTCGATACCAGCGGTGCTTACAGACGCGGCCAGCTTCAAAAACGTGCTCGTGCACAATTCCCCCATAGAAAACAATGGGACAGTTTTAGCTGAAAAAAAACCTAACACCTGCAAAAAAGCAGCGTTCAGCTCCTAACGCAGCCCCATTGTTTTCTATGGGGAAACACTTCCTACGTCTGCACCTAACACTCTAACATGAACCCCGAGTCTAAACACCCCTAAACTTACACTTATTAACCCCTAATCTGCCGCCCCCGCTATCGCTGACCCCTGCATATTATTATTAACCCCTAATCTGCCGCTCCGTACACCACCGCCAGCTACGTTATCCCTATGTACCCCTAACATCGCCGACCACTATGTTATATTTATTAACCCCTAATCTGCCGCCCCCGCTATCGCTGACACCTGCCGCTCCATACACCGCCGCAACATACATTATAGTTATGTACCCCTAATCTGCTGCCCCTAACACCGCCGACCCCTATATTATATTTATTAACCCCTAATCTGCCCCCCACAACGTCGCCTCCACCTACCTACAATAATTAACCCCTAATCTGCCGATCGGAGCTCACCGCTACTATAATAAATGTATTAACCCCTAAAGCTAAGTCTAACCCTAACACTAACACCCCCCTAAGTTAAATATAATTTAAATCTAACGAAATAAATTAACTCTTATTAAATAAATTATTCCTATTTAAAGCTAAATACTTACATGTAAAATAAACCCTAATATAGCTACAATATAAATTATAATTATATTGTAGCTATTTTAGGATTAATATTTATTTTACAGGCAACTTTGTATTTATTTTAACCAGGTACAATAGCTATTAAATAGTTAATAACTATTTAATAGCTACCTAGTTAAAATAATTACAAAATTACCTGTAAAATAAATCCTAACCTAAGTTACAATTAAACCTAACACTACACTATCAATAAATAAATTAAATACAATACCTACAATTATCTACAATTAAACCTAACACTACACTATCAATAAATAAATTAAATAAAATACCTACAAATAAATACAATTAAACCTAAAACTACACTATCAATAAATAAATTAAATAAAATACCTACAAATAAATACAATGAAATAAGCTAACTAAAGTACAAAAAATAAAAAAAGCTAAGTTACAAAAAATAAAAAAATATTTACAAACATTAGAAAAATATTACAACAATTTTAAACTAATTACACCTACTCTAAGCCCCCTAATAAAATAACAAAGACCCCCAAAATAAAAAAATGCCCTACCCTATTCTAAATTAAAAAAGTTCAAAGCTCTTTTACCTTACCAGCCCTGAAAAGGGCCCTTTGCGGGGCATGCCCCAAAGAATTCAGCTCTTTTGCCTGTAAAAGAAACACATACAATACCCCCCCCCCAACATTACAACCCACCACCCACATACCCCTAATCTAACCCAAACCCCCCTTAAATAAACCTAACACTAAGCCCCTGAAGATCTTCCTACCTTATCTTCACCTCGCCAGGTATCACACCGATCCGTCCAGGCTCCGATGTCTTGATCCAAGCCCAAGCGGGGGGCTGAAGATGTCCATGATCCGGCTGAAGTCTTCATCCAAGTGGGAGCTGAAGAGGTCCATGATCCGGCTGAAGTCTTCTATCAACGGCATCTTCAATCTTCTTTCTTCCGGAGCCATCATCTTCCAGCCGACGCGGATCCAACCTCTTCTACCGACGCCTACTCGCCGAATGACGGTTCCTTTAAATGACGTCATCCAAGATGGCGTCCGTCGAATTCCGATTGGCTGATAGGATTCTATCAGCCAATCGGAATTAAGGTAGGAAAATTCTCATTGGCTGATGGAATCAGCCAATCAGAATCAAGTTCAATCCGATTGGCTGATCCGATCAGCCAATCAGATTGAGCTCACATTCTATTGGCTGTTCCGATCAGCCAATAGAATGCGAGCTCAATCTGATTGGATCAGCCAATCGGATTGAATTTGATTCTAATTGGCTGATTCCATCAGCCAATCAGAATTTTCCTACCTTAATTCCGATTGGCTGATAGAATCCTATCAGCCAATCGGAATTCGAGGGACGCCATCTTGGATGACGTTCCTTAAAGGAACCTTCATTCTTCAGTTGGACGTCGGAAGAAGAAGATTGATCCGCGCTGGAGGTCTTCAAGATGGAGCCGTTCCTCATCGGATGAAGATAGAAGATGCCGCTTGGATCAAGATGGTTGCCGGTCCGGATCTCCTCTTCTTCCCGGATAGGATGAAGACTTTGGAGCCTCTTCTGGACCTCTTCAGCCACCGCTTGATAGAAGATTTCAGCCGGATTATGGATCGCCAGCCCCCGCTTGGGCTTGGATGAAGATTTCGGAGCCTGGAGCGATCGGTGAACCTGGCATGGTGAAGATAAGGTAGGAAGATCTTCATAGGCTTAGTGTTAGGTTTATTTAAGGGGGGTTTGGGTTAGATTAGGGGTATGTGGGTGGTGGGTTGTAATGTTGGGGGGGTATTATTACAGGCAAAAGAGCTGAATTATTTGGGGCATGCCCCGCAAATGGCCCTTTTCAGGGCTGGTAAGGTAAAAGAGCTTTGAACTTTTTTAATTTAGAATAGGGTAGGGCATTTTTTTATTTTGGGGGTCTTTGTTATTTTATTAGGGGGCTTAGAGTAGGTGTAATTAGTTTAAAATTGTTGTAATATTTTTCTGATGTTTGTAAATATTTTTTTATTTTTTGTAACTTAGTTCTTTTTTATTTTTTGTACTTTAGTTAGTTTATTTAATTGTAGTTATTTGTAGGTATTGTATTTAATTAATTTATTGATAGTGTAGTGTTAGGTTTAATTGTAGATAATTGTAGGTATTTTATTTAATTAATTTATTGATAGTTTAGTGTTAGGTTTAATTGTAACTTAGGTTAGGATTTATTTTACAGATAATTTTGTAATTATTTTAACTATTTTAGCTATTGTACCTGGTTAAAATAATTACAAAGTTGCCTGTAAAATAAATATTAATCCTAAAATAGCTACAATATAATTTTAATTTATATTGTAGCTATAGTAGGATTTATTTTACAGGTAAGTATTTAGCTTTAAATAGGAATAATTTATTTAATAAGGTTAATTTATTTTGTTAGATAAAAATTATATTTAACTTAGGGGGGTGTTAGGGTTAGGGTTAGAATTAGCTTTAGGGGTTAAAAAATTTATTATAGTAGCGGTGAGCTCCGGTCGGCAGATTAGGGGTTAATGCTTGAAGTTAGGTGTCGGCGATGTTAGGGAGGGCAGATTAGGGGTTAATACTATTTATTATAGGGTTATTGAGGCGGGAGTGAGGCGGATTAGGGGTTAATAACTTTATTATAGTAGCGGTGCGGTCCGCTCGGCAGATTAGGGGTTAATAAGTGTAGGTAGGTGGCGGCGACGTTGGGGGGGGGCAGATTAGTGGTTAATAAATATAATATAGGTGTCGGTGGTATTAGGGGCAGCAGATTAGGGGTACATAGGGATAACTTAGCTGGCGGCGGTGTACGGAGCAGCAGATTAGGGGTTAAAAAATTTAATATAGTAGCGGCGATGTGGGGGGACCTCGGTTTAGGGGTACATAGGTAGTTTATGGGTGTTAGTGTACTTTAGAGCACAGTAGTTAAGAGCTTTATAAACTGGCGTTAGCCCAGAAAGCTCTTAACTCCTGTTTTTTTTCTGCGGCTGGAGTTTTGTCGTTAGATTTCTAACGCTCACTTCAGCCACGACTCTAAATACCGGCGTTAGAAAGATCCCATTGAAAAGATAGGATACGCAAATGGCGTAGGGGGATCTGCGGTATGGTAAAGTCGCGGCTGTAAAGTGAGCGTTAGACCCTTTCCTTACTGACTCCAAATACCAGAGGGCGGTAAAAGCCAGCGTTAGGAGCCTCTAACACTGGTTTTGACGGCTACCGCCCAACTCGAAATCTAGCCGAAAGTTATTGGTTTAAGTATTTTGAACAGGCAGTGCTGAAAATAGTGGGCAGGATAACGTGACATCATCGGCGAATAAAAGATATAACTTTTAGAACGTTATGAAACTTCGTTTTGGAGAAAATATAGGTCAGTAGGTTTTAATTAATGTTAATTAACTTTAATATGTTAGTTGTTTAGCTTAAAAATTATAACAGAAAGTAATCATTTAATAAAAATCTTTGCAATATGTATTATTCATCATTTAAAAAAGGAGTTTACCTTTTATTTATTTATTTATTTATTTATTTTTTAACTTAATTTGTGCATGGTACATTAATTCCTGCCACAGCCCCATAAGGGGCTGCAGTCTCTACAGGAAGGCAGAGTAGCAGTTTTTCCTTTGAAGTGTTACTAAAAGACATCTAATCTAGCCGCAACCAGTTTATTGTCCATGTTCAGTAGAGGACCTTTGCTGCAAAAATCATGTGACAATAGAACATAAGTTCTATTAACTAGCTTCTGAGCCTACCTAGGTACACTTTTCAACAAAGGATACAAAGAGAACGAAGCAAAAATAATATAAATAAGTTGGAAAGTTATTAAAAACTGCATGCTCTGTAGGAATCATGGAAAAAAAATGTGGTCCATGTCCCTTTAAATAAATAATTTTCATGTATTTAGGCAAACACAGGACCCCCAAGTTAAAAAAATAAATACAAACTTTCAAAAACCACTTCCACCACCCAAATAGTTTGTGACAATGTTTTTTTTTTAATAAGAGACACTATGAAATACTTTATAATCGCAGTTTGTGTAATTACAACTGAAGTTGTTTGTAAAATTTAATGTGAAGCTGTTTTTTAAAAAAAAAAAAAAAAAAATTTTTTTTATTATTTCCAGATCCCCCCCCCCCCCCAGAATTCATTGGTTTAAAAGTTGTTTGTATTATATATATTTTTTTCATACCATACAAAAAGCAGGAATCTCCCCAGGATTGGTTAAAGGGACAGTCTATACCTTAGTAATCTTAAAGTTTTACCTTAGATTAAGCTGCAAACAACCTACTGCAACTTTTCTATATCATGCAATATGAATGGTAAAAAAGTTGTTTAAAATGAATATTGTTTCTGGCCACTTTGAAAAGGCTGCCAAACTCCGCCCACTGATGACATCATGATCTGGGCTGCATATGGCATCCAATCACGAAAGGCTCACTAGTTTAATTCAACGGACTATCAATGCTATTCAGCAGAGTGAATAGATGTAGCCCAGATCATGCTGTCATCAGTGGGAGGAGCTTGACAAACATTTAAAAGTAGCCAGAAACGCTATTTATTTTAAAATAACTTTTTTACCATTCCTGCGGCATAATATAGAAAGGGATGCAGGAGGCTATTTGCAGCTTAATCTAAAGTTAGACTTTAAGATGACTAAGGTGTAGACTGTCCCTTTAAGTGATGATAAAGAGGAGATCAAATCTCTATGCACAGCCTTGGGTTAAAAAAACAAACTTTATTTGAAACTCCGTAATAGTCACATAGATATAAACCTCTGCTCCATTTATGTGACTTTTGTTTTTTAACCCAAAGCTGTGCATAGAGATTTGATTTCCACTTTATCATCATTTAACCCATTCTGGGGAGATTCCTGCATTTTAGATTGTATTACCCACCAAACGGAGATCCGCCAAGCCTTGGCATTCTTCTAGACAAGATGGACATTATAGTGTTTGGACGGCCCTTTCTCCCCGGTCTGAGGTACAACTTGTATCTTGCTGACTTTATTGCTTTGTATGTTATTTTTTATACCAACAGGTTATGCAGCACTGCACAGTGGTATTTGCAGATAAGTTGCATTAAACACACATGCTATATACAATATACTTTTAAAATGAGGTATTATTACTAAGGTTTTATTAAAAAAAATAGAATGAGGGCAGCACAATACCCAAGTTACAAGATTTTATGAGAGGTATGAAAGATGTAGATATGCAGAGGATCAGAGGGGTAAGTGGGATTGCATCTGGAAATACATTTTTTAAGATAGTAGGGGCAGCATTTCTGAATGCTTTAAAGTAATTCTGTGAACCAACATATAAGATCTGGTCTTAATGCTGTAAGGAGCATGATCTGGGGTCTTTGGTAGGACAGGGGGCTCAGAGTTAGGGCTCAATTCTCAAAAAATCACCGACATTGACAGAAATCATCAGCTTATTTTACTGTGCATTATATTGTACAGTATGTATCTTTCCTTTGTCAAAATTAATCGTTCATGATTTAGACAGGGCATGCAGTTATAAACAACTTTCCAATTTACTTTTATCATCAAATTTGCTTTGTTCTCTTTGTATTCTTAGTTGAAAGCTAAACCTAGGTAGGCTCATATGCTAATTTCTAAGCCCTTGAAGGCTGCCTTCAGAATGCATTTGACATTTTTTTCACAGCTAGAGGGCATTAGTTCATGTTTGCAATATAGATACCATTGTGCTCACACTCGTGGAGTTACCTAGGAGTCAGCACTGATTAGCTAAAATGCAAGACTTTCAAAAGAACTGAAATAAGGGGGCAGTCTACAGAGGCTTAGATACAAGGTAATCACAGAGGTAAAAATGTATTAATATAACAGTGTTCTTTATGCAAAACTGGGGAATGGGCAATAAAGGGATTATCTATCTTTTTAAACAATAACAATTCTGGAGTACACTGTCCCTTTAACATAAAACAAATGAGTGAACTACCCTTAATGAGACACACAATTCTTAAGGTAAAAATTGCCTTTAAAGCAATTCCTGAAAGGTCTTCTAATACTGAAGAGGCATCTTATAGAATCTTACCAGACCAGAGAGCTTTAGAGAATCAGACCCTTGGTGTGGGGCTGATTTGGGCTAACATAGTTGTGAATATTTTTAGTTATGTGTATTTGAAAGAGTGGTGTGTAGGAGTTTAGATGCTGTGTGTCTGTGTGGGTGCAGTGTATATGGAAATTGATGCTCTGTACCTGTATAGGTGCTGTGTGTGTGTTTATCTGTATTTGTACTGTGTGTGTGTGTGTTTGTTTGTATGTGTGCATGTTTATGTGTATATACCTGTGTAAGGGTGTTGTTCAGTGTGTGTATGTAAATATATGTGTGTTTGTTTGTATGTATGTGTGCATGTGTATATACCTGTGTAAGGGTGTGCTTCTGCATGTGTATCTTCTGCATCCTGATAAAGGCTTCGGCCAAAACGCGTAGATTTGCCCATTGTTATTGTAAACCAGCTTTCTGGACTATAAACTCAAGGTTCTCGGAACCCTTACAGCTGAATTTGAGCTATTTTGAACAAAATTCTCAAGGTTCTCAGAACCTCTAACAGCTTCAGTGGAGTCATCTAAGCTATAGCACTAACGGCTCTGGATAACTTCATAACTGTGTGTGAGCCTACCAGATTGCATAGCAATTCTGCATGGAAGTGGAACCCCCGTGGAATTGGAAATTTCACCCACTTTTGCAGAGTCACATTTATCCAGATCATCTGGATCCTACCACCTTGGAAAGGTTTGAAAAATTACAGCGATACTCTTTTGGTCCACAAGCTATTACTAATACCACCCAGGATATAACCTGCACATCAACGGTATTGCTAATACCCCATGGACCCTCCTTTCATTTATTTTTCATTGTGTATCTAATTAACGGCACTTCAAGGATCAATCTCAATACAGACATAGAGGTTGAGCGGATTCAACCTATCAGATTACATCTCTGATTCTACTATCGGTGAGTCATAGCAAACGTGACCTGGAAGGATTCAATGCACACAGTTTTCTCCCAGTGTGAGTTACATACAACTAGAAACAGCAGTACAAGATACGCTATTACAGGTACTCTAATCACAGTTTGTTTTGACGAAATCTGTTAGTTTCTATTGACTGTTCTTTAGCCCCTCGGCTACTGCCTAAAGGATCCCTACACAAAGATCCACATTGTGACGCTTATATAACCACAATTTTACGGCGTAAAACGCCACTACAAGTACTATTGTCATTAACCTCCCTGACGAAAAATATCTTTGCTAATTTTTTTGCCCTTTGGCTATTTATTACGGGATCCCTATATCAAGGTTTACCAATTCCTTTTTATCAGTCATTCTTTACAAAAATCTTTTGACTGTATTATTATTATTTATAGCCACTGCAGTGAGATAACTTATCACAAAAAAAAGTTTTTTTAACAATAACTTCTGAGCTCTTACTAACGCCAAGATTTAGAGTTTGGCGTTAGCCGTCAAAACCAGCGTTAGAGGCTCCTAACGCTGGTTTTGGGCTACCGCTGGTATTTAGAGTCAGTCAGGAAAGGGTCTAACGCTCACTTTGCAGCCGCGACTTTTCCATACCGCAGATCCCCCTACGCCATTTGCGTATCCTATCTTTTCAATGGGATCTTTCTAACACTGGTATTTAGAGTCTTGGCTGAAGTGAGCGTTAGAAATCTAACGACAAAACTCCAGCCGCAGCAAAAAGCCAGGAGTTAAGAGCTTTCTGGGCTAATGCCGGTTCATAAAGCTCTTAACTACTGTGCTCTAAAGTACACTAACACCCATAAACTACCTATGTACCCCTAAACCGAGGTCCCCCCACATCGCCGCCACTCTATTAATTTTTTTTAACCCCTAATCTGCTGACCGCACACCGCCGCCACCTACGTTATCCCTATGTACCCCTAATCTGCTGCCCCTAACACCGCCGACCCCTATATTATATTTATTAACCCCTAATCTGCCGCCCCCAACGTCGCCTCCACCTACCTACAATTATTAACCCCTAATCTGCCGACCGGACCTCACCTCTACTCTAATAAATGTATTAACCCCTAAAGCTAAGTCTAACCCTAACCCTAACACCCCGCTAAGTTAAATATAATTTAAATCTAACAAAATAAATTAACTCTTATTAAATAAATTATTCCTATTTAAAGCTAAATACTTACCTGTAAAATAAATCCTAATATAGCTACAATAGAAGAGGATGGATCCGCGCCGGAGGTCTTGAAGATGGAGCCGCTCGTCGTCGGATGGAAGAAGCTAGAAGATGCCGCTTGGATGAAGATGTCTACTGGTCCGGATCTCCTCTTGTGCCTGGATAGGATGAAGACTTCTGCCCGATGATGGACTTCTTCAGCCGCCGCTTGGATCAAGACTTCAGCCAGAGGATGGAAGTCTTCAGCCCCCGCTTGGGCTTGGATCAAGACTTCAGCCAGAGGATGGACGTCTTCAGCCCCCGCTTGGGCTTGGATCAAGACATCGGAGCCTGGACCAATCGGTGATACCCGGCGTGGTGAAGATAAGGTAGGAAGATCTTCAGGGGCTTAGTGTTAGGTTTATTTAAGGGGGGTTTGGGTTAGATTAGGGGTATGTGGGTGATGGGTTGTAATGTTGGGGGGGGGGTATTGTATGTTTTTTTTTCCAGGCAAAAGAGCTGAATTCTTTCGGGCATGCCCCGCAAAAGGCCCTTAAGGGCTGGTAAGGTAAAAGAGCTTTTCTATTTTTATTTTAGAATAGGGTAGGGAATTTTTTTTATTTTGGTGGGCTTTGTTATTTTATTAGGGGGCTTAGAGTAGGTGTAATTAGCTTAAAAGTGTTTGTAATATTTTTCTGTTTGTAAATATTTTTTTATTTTTTGTAACTTAGTTCTTTTTTATTTTTTGTACTTTAGTTAGTTTATTTAATTGTATTTATTTGTAGGTATTGTATTTAATTAATTTATTGATAGTGTAGTGTTAGGTTTAATTGTAAATAATTGTAGGTATTTTATTTAATTAATTTATTGCTAGTGTAGTGTTAGGTTTAATTGTAACTTAGGTTAGGATTTATTTTACAGGTAATTTTGTAATTATTTTAACTAGGTAACTATTAAATAGTTATTAACTATTTAATAGCTATTGTACCCGGTTAAAATAAATACAAAGTTGCCTGTAAAATAAATATTAATCCTAAAATAGCTACAATATAATTATAATTTATATTGTAGCTATATTAGGATTTATTTTACAGGTAAGTATTTAGCTTTAAATAGGAATAATTTATTTAATATGAGTTAATTTATTTCGTTAGATTTAAATTATATTTAACTTAGCGGGGTGTTAGGGTTAGACTTAGCTTTAGGGGTTAATACATTTATTAGAGTAGAGGTGAGGTCCGGTCGGCAGATTAGGGGTTAATAATTGTAGGTAGGTGGAGGCGACGTTGGGGGCGGCAGATTAGGGGTTAATAAGTGTAGGTAGGTGGAGAGAGACGTTGGGGGCGGCAGATTAGGGGTTAATAAATATAATATAGGGGTCGGCGGTGTTAGGGGCAGCAGATTAGGGGTTCATAGGGATAACGTAGGTTGCTGTGGTGTACGGAGCGGCAGATTAGGGGGTTAAAAAAATATGCAGGGGTCAGCGATAGCGGGGGTGGCAGATTAGGGGTTAATAAGTGTAAGGTTAGGGATGTTTAGACTCGGGGTACATGTTAGGGTGTTAGGTGCAGACTTAGGAAGTGTTTCCCCATAGGAAACAATGGGGCTGCGTTAGGAGCTGAACTCTGCTTTTTTGCAGGTGTTAGGTTTTTTTTCAGCTCAAACTGCCCCATTGTTTCCTATGGGGGAATCATGCATGAGCACGTTTTTGAAGCTGGCCGCGTCCGTAAGCACCGCTGGTATTGAGAGTTGCAGTGGCGGTAAATTATGCTCTACGCTCCCTTTTTGGAGCCTAACGCAGCCCTTCTGTGAACTCTAAATACCAGCGGTATTTAAAAGGTGCGGGGGAAAAAAAGCCAGCGTTAGCTACGTGGGTCGTTACCGACAAAACTCTAAATCTAGCCGTTAGTTTTTCATTTAACATTGCCTAATGGTATCGATATTGCTACTCTGTATCATATGTTATTTGCACTGTATCAGTAATAAGATAGATAACTAGGAAATTGTATCAAAATTGTTTTTATATGTATATGTTGTATTTTATACTCCCTATTTTTAGTTAATTTTTTCCTTTGTTATTGCTAGTTTAATATTATTAAAGTTTTTTAGATTGAGATTTGCTCTCAGCCTCATTTATTTTATTCTTATTTATTTTTATTCTTATTTATCTTATTTTATTTCATTTTTAAAAATATTGTACATAAATCACATCTCTTCAACTGTTAGTTATTTTGTTATTTATAAATAGGTTTGAGTTTATCTTGCGCTAAATTAAACACCCATAGAAATTTGGATTTTACTAGGCGCTAAAAATAACTAACATATCGTTGGCTATAATATAACTAGATGTAGATATATTTAACACTCCCCTACCTTGTGCCAAAGCAAACACACGCAGAAATTTGGAATCTACTTTGTGCTTAAATTAACATACATATTGTTGGCTATAATATAAACTTAATGTAGATATACTTTAACCGCAACAACAAAAGTCCAGCGCACCCGGCAGCAATGAGACCCAACAATTCAATATGCCTTGATATATACCTTTAATTCTGTTAGATGTTGATCACAGGGCCAGACAAAGCCAAATATGCCCGACGGCCAAACAGTCCAACACGCTAAAAGTAAGACAGCATATGACAGGCAGCAGTTAGGGAAAAGAAATAATGGTCAGACGCGTTTCCTTATGTTGTTACATAGCAATCCTCAGTGACCATGCATGTTACCCACAATTCATTGCCTTTTATACACACCTGTGGTGCAATCTTTAGCACTTTGAAAAAACCTAATTAGTGAGTAGCCAATAAAAAAGGGGGAAAATAGAAATGTGGGAAAAGGAGATCACTGTGGTAACAATGCAACAAACATTTACAAGTGTATTGTCCAAAATGTCTAATACTTAAATAGATATACAGCAAAACAAAGCACTACTCCTATCTACAAAATAAGTCTAATACATTTAAAAGTGTAATAACTTATACTGGCGTATAAGCATCTGATTTTGCAGAAAATGTATATATTTATTAAATAGAGCAGTGTCCCATTAATTAGTGGGATAATGAAAATAATAATAAAGTGAATAAATTAAAGCAAAAAACTGGATTTAGTGAATCGAGGATATTATAAAAATAATATAAGTAAATAAAAATTAAAAGTCAATAGGTACTAAGAACTCATTGATCTACAAAAAGTCTTACATCCCAATCAAAATTTAACCCTGTCGGCACTCTGGTGCCCAGCTGAAAAATCCAATAAACTTCTCTTTTGCTGAGAATAGTGCCTCTATTCCCACCTCTTGGGTGTCTAGGGATTAATTGAATAGCTTGGAATGTTAGCAATGAACTGTCTGAGTTGTGATATCATTTGAAATGTAATGAAATGGGGGTGGTTGACTCTGGATCCTCAATTGAGCGTAAATGCTCAAGAAAACGATCCTTTAGCGCACGTGTCGTTTGTCCCACGTACTGCCTATGACACCCCCTGCAGGTCAAAAGATATATGACATAGCACGAGTTACATGTCATGTGCTCATGAATTTCAAAAATCTTGTGGCTATTGCTTGATTCAAAGCTTGTGCCAAAAGTAGCATAGGCACATGACTTGCATCTCGTACTGCCACATTTAAAGAAACCAGGTTTAATAGAAAGCCAATTCCTGTGTGACTGTTGCCTAGGCAACATGGAAGGAGACAATATGCTCCCTAAGGTTTGGGCCCTACGAGATACAAAACATACACCCTCTTTGACTATATCCACCAGGGTGTCGTCTGTGGTCAAAATTGGGAGTGCCTTTCTGATTATATCGCAGATTTTGCCATATTCCATGCTGTATGAAGTAATGAATTTTAATTGTTTAAACCTATCTGTATTCTTAGATCTACCAGACACAAGAAGATCTTTTCTATCAAGTAAATCAATATCCCGTTTTGTTTGTTGTAAATGATTAGGAGAATACCCTCTCTGGGCTAACCTTTCAGTTAATTCATTAGAGTGTTTTTCATAACTCAATTGATTGGTACAATTACGCTTCACCCTTAGGTACTGGCTCTTGGGAATAGATTGTATGGTATGCTTTGGATGACATGATTTTGCATTTAGAATGGTGTTTCCAGATGTGGATTTACGGAACAATTCGATGTCGATACACAAAGTCTGAAGATTCGAATGCAACTCAATGTCCAAAAAGGAAATTGAGTGTGCATTACTTTCCATGGTGAACCTTAAATTCAGATCATTGTTCTGTAAATACGCAAGAAACGATTCAAGTAGGTCTGCTGGACCCTTCCAAATTAACAAAATGTCGTCTATGTAACGACCAAAATAATGTATAAACTCTCTGTAGGGATTCCCATCTCCATAGACATGGGACAGCTCCCACCAACCCAAATAAAGGTTGGCATAGGAAGGGGCAAACTTTGCCCCCATTGCTGTCCCACGCCTCTGGAGATAGAAATCCCCCTCAAAAAGAAAATAATTGTGGGTCAACAAATATTCAATGGAGACCTCTATGAATCGCTTCAAAGCAACATCATATGTGGAAAATGTGTCCAAAAAGAACCGAATTGCCTGGCTGCCCTTGTCATGAGGTATACAAGTATACAAAGAGACAACGTCGATAGTTACAAAAATGAAACCATCTTGCCAAACTAGGCTTTCAATTTGAGTGATTACATCAGACGTGTCTCTAATGTAGCTCATAAGACTCAAGACCAAGGGCTGCAAGTAACCATCAATAAGTTGGGAAAGAGGCTCATTTAAAGAGCCTATCCCTGCCACAATGGGTCTGCCAGGTGGGCGTGTAGGATGCTTGTGGACTTTTGGAAGATAGTGAAAAATGGCAGATACCGGGTGCTCAGTGTATAGAAAATCAAAATTGGCTTGTTGAATAATACCATCTTTTAATGCCTGCTCCAAAATAGTCTTAAGAGCCGATTTGTAATAGAACACAGGGTTATTTTTAAGTTTCTCATACACGGAGTCATCCAATAGCTGTCTATAGGCCTCATCCAAGTAGTCCCGGCGATTGAGGACCACTACCTTACCACCTTTGTCTGAGTTGCGAATAACAAGCTCCTGATTATTTTTTAATTCCTGAATAGATAGAAATTGTGCCTTAGATAGATTATCCCTGTGATGTCTTTTTTCAAATTCACATAAACTGAGTTTTTTCAGTTCCATTTCTACTGTTTTCTGAAAGACCTCTATGGAATTGGATCTAGATTTTACTGGATAAAATTTAGATTTACATTTTAATTTAGTGATATCCTGAGTATCCCCAATATCAAGTGGGTTACATTCCTGATTATCTCTATCCAAATCCATAAGGTCTAAAACAGAACAAACCTCTGAAAAATCAAAACCACTTCGAATGGGTGCTGGCTTCCCCCTGACCACTTCATCCTGTGCAGTGTTGGTCACTCCCAAGAAATGTTTCTTGAGAACAAGCAACCTCACAAATTTGTTAAGATCAACAACAGTGTTGAAAAGATTGAAATGTGTGGTGGGGGAGAAACCAAGACCCAAAGACAAAACCTCAATTTGTGTCCTAGATAGAACAAAAGAAGACAGGTTAATAACATTCTCAATGTTCATGCATATTTCTGGAATAGTGTTGCTCTCCTCCTCTGAGGGTAACGCCTGGGCTTGGGTACTTGGTCCTGGCTTGGACTTGTACGATTTTCCTCTTCCCCCTCTGCGTATTTTTTTCGGCGTACAGTGGATTGTGGATGGCTCTTCCCGTTTTTTGACTGTGACACTGTATGAGAATCAAGTGCAAAAGATGTGACTTCCTCTGTGCCTGGGGCAATCTCGCCAGATGTTTCAATATCAGAGGAATCATAGTCGTATTCAGTGTCAGTGTCAGCAAATCTCACTTTTTTATTTTCAGACCCTCGACCTCTATAGGTGCTTCTATATCTCCGTCTAGTATTGGTTACAGTCCATTTATATACTTTGTTTTCCTCATAATCCTGTTTGTCTCTCATAATCTTTTGTTTCTTGAAATTCCAAAGATTATTTTTAAACTCAGTGATAACTTTCTGCAGTTTAGTATCATACTTGGCAAAGTCTGGGTTATCACTGAGAGGACGTAAGAAAGATTGTAATTTCTGTTTTTCATTACCTAATTCTTGACGCAAAGATTTCTTATACTCAATCAGTAGATCAATAAGTGCTAAAGAGCATTCTGTGAGAATAAGGTTCCATTTATCAATGAAAGACTGATCTGATACCTGGAAGGAGGGAAATTTTCTAATACGTAGGCCACGTGGAATACGCTGAGCCTTCTTGTACATTTGAAAACTTTTGATATCCATCTCAATTCTTGTATCATTTTTTAGCAAAGTATCCATTTTGAAAAATAGGATATCTAAGTTAGAATTAGCCTCCTGTTCCATAGTATCAGAACTAAAAAGATCCTCAGTATCACTGACATCTTCAGCAAATTGCTGTAAGACATAACCCCCTGCTGCCATATCAAGCTGAAAGAATCTTTAATTTGAAAGAAAAGGTATATAGTGGCTTAATACGATGCTGCAAGCAATGTAAATCTTTATTGTGGTGTGTATTGCTTTAATTATATAGCGTACATGTATGGTTACAAATGTCTCTGATAGTAGTTTACATCCACAACACGATTCAAGTTTAATACCTCTTCAGGGTGTACTACGACTTATATTATCTCTCAAATAACACTCAGATGTTCATCAACCATGTAGATATAATGTGACACACAGAATGATCCGTGCAGCTTACCCAAAAGATGATGGAGAATCAAACACTCGCAACCAGGGAAGCGCTCAGACACAGCAGCGTGTCGAATCCGATCACGTGACGCTCTTCACGTAGTATACACACCCACTTTCTTGCTAGACATCCTGATGACGTATGTACGTTCACTCATCTGCTCCGGTGCGAAGGAAAAAGGAGCGCTCCATCCACGCCCACCAAAGCAACACCGCAACAACAAAAGTCCAGCGCACCCGGCAGCAATGAGACCCAACAATTCAATATGCCTTGATATATACCTTTAATTCTGTTAGATGTTGATCACAGGGCCAGACAAAGCCAAATATGCCCGACGGCCAAACAGTCCAACACGCTAAAAGTAAGACAGCATATGACAGGCAGCAGTTAGGGAAAAGAAATAATGGTCAGACGCGTTTCCTTATGTTGTTACATAGCAATCCTCAGTGACCATGCATGTTACCCACAATTCATTGCCTTTTATACACACCTGTGGTGCAATCTTTAGCACTTTGAAAAAACCTAATTAGTGAGTAGCCAATAAAAAAGGGGGAAAATAGAAATGTGGGAAAAGGAGATCACTGTGGTAACAATGCAACAAACATTTACAAGTGTATTGTCCAAAATGTCTAATACTTAAATAGATATACAGCAAAACAAAGCACTACTCCTATCTACAAAATAAGTCTAATAAATTTAAAAGTGTAATAACTTATACTGGCGTATAAGCATCTGATTTTGCAGAAAATGTATATATTTATTAAATAGAGCAGTGTCCCATTAATTAGTGGGATAATGAAAATAATAATAAAGTGAATAAATTAAAGCAAAAAACTGGATTTAGTGAATCGAGGATATTATAAAAATAATATAAGTAAATAAAAATTAAAAGTCAATAGGTACTAAGAACTCATTGATCTACAAAAAGTCTTACATCCCAATCAAAATTTAACCCTGTCGGCACTCTGGTGCCCAGCTGAAAAATCCAATAAACTTCTCTTTTGCTGAGAATAGTGCCTCTATTCCCACCTCTTGGGTGTCTAGGGATTAATTGAATAGCTTGGAATGTTAGCAATGAACTGTCTGAGTTGTGATATCGTTTGAAATGTAATGAAATGGGGGTGGTTGACTCTGGATCCTCAATTGAGCGTAAATGCTCAAGAAAACGATCCTTTAGCGCACGTGTCGTTTGTCCCACGTACTGCCTATGACACCCCCTGCAGGTCAAAAGATATATGACATAGCACGAGTTACATGTCATGTGCTCACGAATTTCAATTGTTTTAGACCTTATGGATTTGGATAGAGATAATCAGGAATGTAACCCACTTGATATTGGGGATACTCAGGATATCACTAAATTAAAATGTAAATACAAATTTTATCCAGTAAAATCTAGATCCAATTCCATAGAGGTCTTTCAGAAAACAGTAGAAATGGAACTGAAAAAACTCAGTATATGTGAATTTGAAAAAAGACATCACAGGGATAATCTATCTAAGGCACAATTTCTATCTATTCAGGAATTAAAAAATAATCAGGAGCTTGTTATTCGCAACTCAGACAAAGGTGGTAAGGTAGTGGTCCTCAATCGCCGGGACTACTTGGATGAGGCCTATAGACAGCTATTGGATGACTCCGTGTATGAGAAACTTAAAAATAACCCTGTGTTCTATTACAAATCGGCTCTTAAGACTATTTTGGAGCAGGCATTAAAAGATGGTATTATTCAACAAGCCAATTTTGATTTTCTATACACTGAGCACCCGGTATCTGCCATTTTTCACTATCTTCCAAAAGTCCACAAGCATCCTACACGCCCACCTGGCAGACCCATTGTGGCAGGGATAGGCTCTTTAAATGAGCCTCTTTCCCAACTTATTGATGGTTACTTGCAGCCCTTGGTCTTGAGTCTTATGAGCTACATTAGAGACACGTCTGATGTAATCACTCAAATTGAAAGCCTAGTTTGGCAAGATGGTTTCATTTTTGTAACTATCGACGTTGTCTCTTTGTATACTTGTATACCTCATGACAAGGGCAGCCAGGCAATTCGGTTCTTTTTGGACACATTTTCCACATATGATGTTGCTTTGAAGCGATTCATAGAGGTCTCCATTGAATATTTGTTGACCCACAATTATTTTCTTTTTGAGGGGGATTTCTATCTCCAGAGGCGTGGGACAGCAATGGGGGCAAAGTTTGCCCCTTCCTATGCCAACCTTTATTTGGGTTGGTGGGAGCTGTCCCATGTCTATGGAGATGGGAATCCCTACAGAGAGTTTATACATTATTTTGGTCGTTACATAGACGACATTTTGTTAATTTGGAAGGGTCCAGCAGACCTACTTGAATTTCTTTGCGTATTTACAGAACAATGATCTGAATTTAAGGTTCACCATGGAAAGTAATGCACACTCAATTTCCTTTTTGGACATTGAGTTGCATTCGAATCTTCAGACTTTGTGTATCGACATCGAATTGTTCCGTAAATCCACATCTGGAAACACCATTCTAAATGCAAAATCATGTCATCCAAAGCATACCATACAATCTATTCCCAAGAGCCAGTACCTAAGGGTGAAGCGTAATTGTACCAATCAATTGAGTTATGAAAAACACTCTAATGAATTAACTGAAAGGTTAGCCCAGAGAGGGTATTCTCCTAATCATTTACAACAAACAAAACGGGATATTGATTTACTTGATAGAAAAGATCTTCTTGTGTCTGGTAGATCTAAGAATACAGATAGGTTTAAACAATTAAAATTCATTACTTCATACAGCATGGAATATGGCAAAATCTGCGATATAATCAGAAAGGCACTCCCAATTTTGACCACAGACGACACCCTGGTGGATATAGTCAAAGAGGGTGTATGTTTTGTATCTCGTAGGGCCCAAACCTTAGGGAGCATATTGTCTCCTTCCATGTTGCCTAGGCAACAGTCACACAGGAATTGGCTTTCTATTAAACCTGGTTTCTTTAAATGTGGCAGTACGAGATGCAAGTCATGTGCCTATGCTACTTTTGGCACAAGCTTTGAATCAAGCAATAGCCACAAGATTTTTGAAATTCGTGAGCACATGACATGTAACTCGTGCTATGTCATATATCTTTTGACCTGCAGGGGGTGTCATAGGCAGTACGTGGGACAAACGACACGTGCGCTAAAGGATCGTTTTCTTGAGCATTTACGCTCAATTGAGGATCCAGAGTCAACCACCCCCATTTCATTACATTTCAAACGATATCACAACTCAGACAGTTCATTGCTAACATTCCAAGCTATTCAATTAATCCCTAGACACCCAAGAGGTGGGAATAGAGGCACTATTCTCAGCAAAAGAGAAGTTTATTGGATTTTTCAGCTGGGCACCAGAGTGCCGACAGGGTTAAATTTTGATTGGGATGTAAGACTTTTTGTAGATCAATGAGTTCTTAGTACCTATTGACTTTTAATTTTTATTTACTTATATTATTTTTATAATATCCTCGATTCACTAAATCCAGTTTTTTGCTTTAATTTATTCACTTTATTATTATTTTCATTATCCCACTAATTAATGGGACACTGCTCTATTTAATAAATATATACATTTTCTGCAAAATCAGATGCTTATACGCCAGTATAAGTTATTACACTTTTAAATTTATTAGACTTATTTTGTAGATAGGAGTAGTGCTTTGTTTTGCTGTATATCTATTTAAGTATTAGACATTTTGGACAATACACTTGTAAATGTTTGTTGCATTGTTACCACAGTGATCTCCTTTTCCCACATTTCTATTTTCCCCCTTTTTTATTGGCTACTCACTAATTAGGTTTTTTCAAAGTGCTAAAGATTGCACCACAGGTGTGTATAAAAGGCAATGAATTGTGGGTAACATGCATGGTCACTGAGGATTGCTATGTAACAACATAAGGAAACGCGTCTGACCATTATTTCTTTTCCCTAACTGCTGCCTGTCATATGCTGTCTTACTTTTAGCGTGTTGGACTGTTTGGCCGTCGGGCATATTTGGCTTTGTCTGGCCCTGTGATCAACATCTAACAGAATTAAAGGTATATATCAAGGCATATTGAATTGTTGGGTCTCATTGCTGCCGGGTGCGCTGGACTTTTGTTGTTGCGGTGTTGCTTTGGTGGGCGTGGATGGAGCGCTCCTTTTTCCTTCACACCGGAGCAGATGAGTGAACGTACATACGTCATCAGGATGTCTAGCAAGAAAGTGGGTGTGTATACTACGTGAAGAGCGTCACGTGATCGGATTCGACACGCTGCTGTGTCTGAGCGCTTCCCTGGTTGCGAGTGTTTGATTCTCCATCATCTTTTGGGTAAGCTGCACGGATCATTCTGTGTGTCACATTATATCTACATGGTTGATGAACATCTGAGTGTTATTTGAGAGATAATATAAGTCGTAGTACACCCTGAAGAGGTATTAAACTTGAATCGTGTTGTGGATGTAAACTACTATCAGAGACATTTGTAACCATACATGTACGCTATATAATTAAAGCAATACACACCACAATAAAGATTTACATTGCTTGCAGCATCGTATTAAGCCACTATATACCTTTTCTTTCAAATTAAAGATTCTTTCAGCTTGATATGGCAGCAGGGGGTTATGTCTTACAGCAATTTGCTGAAGATGTCAGTGATACTGAGGATCTTTTTAGTTCTGATACTATGGAACAGGAGGCTAATTCTAACTTAGATATCCTATTTTTCAAAATGGATACTTTGCTAAAAAATGATACAAGAATTGAGATGGATATCAAAAGTTTTCAAATGTACAAGAAGGCTCAGCGTATTCCACGTGGCCTACGTATTAGAAAATTTCCCTCCTTCCAGGTATCAGATCAGTCTTTCATTGATAAATGGAACCTTATTCTCACAGAATGCTCTTTAGCACTTATTGATCTACTGATTGAGTATAAGAAATCTTTGCGTCAAGAATTAGGTAATGAAAAACAGAAATTACAATCTTTCTTACGTCCTCTCAGTGATAACCCAGACTTTGCCAAGTATGATACTAAACTGCAGAAAGTTATCACTGAGTTTAAAAATAATCTTTGGAATTTCAAGAAACAAAAGATTATGAGAGACAAACAGGATTATGAGGAAAACAAAGTATATAAATGGACTGTAACCAATACTAGACGGAGATATAGAAGCACCTATAGAGGTCGAGGGTCTGAAAATAAAAAAGTGAGATTTGCTGACACTGACACTGAATACGACTATGATTCCTCTGATATTGAAACATCTGGCGAGATTGCCCCAGGCACAGAGGAAGTCACATCTTTTGCACTTGATTCTCATACAGTGTCACAGTCAAAAAACGGGAAGAGCCATCCACAATCCACTGTACGCCGAAAAAAATACGCAGAGGGGGAAGAGGAAAATCGTACAAGTCCAAGCCAGGACCAAGTACCCAAGCCCAGGCGTTACCCTCAGAGGAGGAGAGCAACACTATTCCAGAAATATGCATGAACATTGAGAATGTTATTAACCTGTCTTCTTTTGTTCTATCTAGGACACAAATTGAGGTTTTGTCTTTGGGTCTTGGTTTCTCCCCCACCACACATTTCAATCTTTTCAACACTGTTGTTGATCTTAACAAATTTGTGAGGTTGCTTGTTCTCAAGAAACATTTCTTGGGAGTGACCAACACTGCACAGGATGAAGTGGTCAGGGGGAAGCCAGCACCCATTCAAAGTGGTTTTGATTTTTCAGAGGTTTGTTCTGTTTTAGACCTTATGGATTTGGATAGAGATAATCAGGAATGTAACCCACTTGATATTGGGGATACTCAGGATATCACTAAATTAAAATGTAAATCTAAATTTTATCCAGTAAAATCTAGATCCAATTCCATAGAGGTCTTTCAGAAAACAGTAGAAATGGAACTGAAAAAACTCAGTTTATGTGAATTTGAAAAAAGACATCACAGGGATAATCTATCTAAGGCACAATTTCTATCTATTCAGGAATTAAAAAATAATCAGGAGCTTGTTATTCGCAACTCAGACAAAGGTGGTAAGGTAGTGGTCCTCAATCGCCGGGACTACTTGGATGAGGCCTATAGACAGCTATTGGATGACTCCGTGTATGAGAAACTTAAAAATAACCCTGTGTTCTATTACAAATCGGCTCTTAAGACTATTTTGGAGCAGGCATTAAAAGATGGTATTATTCAACAAGCCAATTTTGATTTTCTATACACTGAGCACCCGGTATCTGCCATTTTTCACTATCTTCCAAAAGTCCACAAGCATCCTACACGCCCACCTGGCAGACCCATTGTGGCAGGGATAGGCTCTTTAAATGAGCCTCTTTCCCAACTTATTGATGGTTACTTGCAGCCCTTGGTCTTGAGTCTTATGAGCTACATTAGAGACACGTCTGATGTAATCACTCAAATTGAAAGCCTAGTTTGGCAAGATGGTTTCATTTTTGTAACTATCGACGTTGTCTCTTTGTATACTTGTATACCTCATGACAAGGGCAGCCAGGCAATTCGGTTCTTTTTGGACACATTTTCCACATATGATGTTGCTTTGAAGCGATTCATAGAGGTCTCCATTGAATATTTGTTGACCCACAATTATTTTCTTTTTGAGGGGGATTTCTATCTCCAGAGGCGTGGGACAGCAATGGGGGCAAAGTTTGCCCCTTCCTATGCCAACCTTTATTTGGGTTGGTGGGAGCTGTCCCATGTCTATGGAGATGGGAATCCCTACAGAGAGTTTATACATTATTTTGGTCGTTACATAGACGACATTTTGTTAATTTGGAAGGGTCCAGCAGACCTACTTGAATTTCTTTGCGTATTTACAGAACAATGATCTGAATTTAAGGTTCACCATGGAAAGTAATGCACACTCAATTTCCTTTTTGGACATTGAGTTGCATTCGAATCTTCAGACTTTGTGTATCGACATCGAATTGTTCCGTAAATCCACATCTGGAAACACCATTCTAAATGCAAAATCATGTCATCCAAAGCATACCATACAATCTATTCCCAAGAGCCAGTACCTAAGGGTGAAGCGTAATTGTACCAATCAATTGAGTTATGAAAAACACTCTAATGAATTAACTGAAAGGTTAGCCCAGAGAGGGTATTCTCCTAATCATTTACAACAAACAAAACGGGATATTGATTTACTTGATAGAAAAGATCTTCTTGTGTCTGGTAGATCTAAGAATACAGATAGGTTTAAACAATTAAAATTCATTACTTCATACAGCATGGAATATGGCAAAATCTGCGATATAATCAGAAAGGCACTCCCAATTTTGACCACAGACGACACCCTGGTGGATATAGTCAAAGAGGGTGTATGTTTTGTATCTCGTAGGGCCCAAACCTTAGGGAGCATATTGTCTCCTTCCATGTTGCCTAGGCAACAGTCACACAGGAATTGGCTTTCTATTAAACCTGGTTTCTTTAAATGTGGCAGTACGAGATGCAAGTCATGTGCCTATGCTACTTTTGGCACAAGCTTTGAATCAAGCAATAGCCACAAGATTTTTGAAATTCGTGAGCACATGACATGTAACTCGTGCTATGTCATATATCTTTTGACCTGCAGGGGGTGTCATAGGCAGTACGTGGGACAAACGACACGTGCGCTAAAGGATCGTTTTCTTGAGCATTTACGCTCAATTGAGGATCCAGAGTCAACCACCCCCATTTCATTACATTTCAAACGATATCACAACTCAGACAGTTCATTGCTAACATTCCAAGCTATTCAATTAATCCCTAGACACCCAAGAGGTGGGAATAGAGGCACTATTCTCAGCAAAAGAGAAGTTTATTGGATTTTTCAGCTGGGCACCAGAGTGCCGACAGGGTTAAATTTTGATTGGGATGTAAGACTTTTTGTAGATCAATGAGTTCTTAGTACCTATTGACTTTTAATTTTTATTTACTTATATTATTTTTATAATATCCTCGATTCACTAAATCCAGTTTTTTGCTTTAATTTATTCACTTTATTATTATTTTCATTATCCCACTAATTAATGGGACACTGCTCTATTTAATAAATATATACATTTTCTGCAAAATCAGATGCTTATACGCCAGTATAAGTTATTACACTTTTAAATTTATTAGACTTATTTTGTAGATAGGAGTAGTGCTTTGTTTTGCTGTATATCTATTTAAGTATTAGACATTTTGGACAATACACTTGTAAATGTTTGTTGCATTGTTACCACAGTGATCTCCTTTTCCCACATTTCTATTTTCCCCCTTTTTTATTGGCTACTCACTAATTAGGTTTTTTCAAAGTGCTAAAGATTGCACCACAGGTGTGTATAAAAGGCAATGAATTGTGGGTAACATGCATGGTCACTGAGGATTGCTATGTAACAACATAAGGAAACGCGTCTGACCATTATTTCTTTTCCCTAACTGCTGCCTGTCATATGCTGTCTTACTTTTAGCGTGTTGGACTGTTTGGCCGTCGGGCATATTTGGCTTTGTCTGGCCCTGTGATCAACATCTAACAGAATTAAAGGTATATATCAAGGCATATTGAATTGTTGGGTCTCATTGCTGCCGGGTGCGCTGGACTTTTGTTGTTGCGGTGTTGCTTTGGTGGGCGTGGATGGAGCGCTCCTTTTTCCTTCACACCGGAGCAGATGAGTGAACGTACATACGTCATCAGGATGTCTAGCAAGAAAGTGGGTGTGTATACTACGTGAAGAGCGTCACGTGATCGGATTCGACACGCTGCTGTGTCTGAGCGCTTCCCTGGTTGCGAGTGTTTGATTCTCCATCATCTTTTGGGTAAGCTGCACGGATCATTCTGTGTGTCACATTATATCTACATGGTTGATGAACATCTGAGTGTTATTTGAGAGATAATATAAGTCGTAGTACACCCTGAAGAGGTATTAAACTTGAATCGTGTTGTGGATGTAAACTACTATCAGAGACATTTGTAACCATACATGTACGCTATATAATTAAAGCAATACACACCACAATAAAGATTTACATTGCTTGCAGCATCGTATTAAGCCACTATATACCTTTTCTTTCAAATTAAAGATTCTTTCAGCTTGATATGGCAGCAGGGGGTTATGTCTTACAGCAATTTGCTGAAGATGTCAGTGATACTGAGGATCTTTTTAGTTCTGATACTATGGAACAGGAGGCTAATTCTAACTTAGATATCCTATTTTTCAAAATGGATACTTTGCTAAAAAATGATACAAGAATTGAGATGGATATCAAAAGTTTTCAAATGTACAAGAAGGCTCAGCGTATTCCACGTGGCCTACGTATTAGAAAATTTCCCTCCTTCCAGGTATCAGATCAGTCTTTCATTGATAAATGGAACCTTATTCTCACAGAATGCTCTTTAGCACTTATTGATCTACTGATTGAGTATAAGAAATCTTTGCGTCAAGAATTAGGTAATGAAAAACAGAAATTACAATCTTTCTTACGTCCTCTCAGTGATAACCCAGACTTTGCCAAGTATGATACTAAACTGCAGAAAGTTATCACTGAGTTTAAAAATAATCTTTGGAATTTCAAGAAACAAAAGATTATGAGAGACAAACAGGATTATGAGGAAAACAAAGTATATAAATGGACTGTAACCAATACTAGACGGAGATATAGAAGCACCTATAGAGGTCGAGGGTCTGAAAATAAAAAAGTGAGATTTGCTGACACTGACACTGAATACGACTATGATTCCTCTGATATTGAAACATCTGGCGAGATTGCCCCAGGCACAGAGGAAGTCACATCTTTTGCACTTGATTCTCATACAGTGTCACAGTCAAAAAACGGGAAGAGCCATCCACAATCCACTGTACGCCGAAAAAAATACGCAGAGGGGGAAGAGGAAAATCGTACAAGTCCAAGCCAGGACCAAGTACCCAAGCCCAGGCGTTACCCTCAGAGGAGGAGAGCAACACTATTCCAGAAATATGCATGAACATTGAGAATGTTATTAACCTGTCTTCTTTTGTTCTATCTAGGACACAAATTGAGGTTTTGTCTTTGGGTCTTGGTTTCTCCCCCACCACACATTTCAATCTTTTCAACACTGTTGTTGATCTTAACAAATTTGTGAGGTTGCTTGTTCTCAAGAAACATTTCTTGGGAGTGACCAACACTGCACAGGATGAAGTGGTCAGGGGGAAGCCAGCACCCATTCAAAGTGGTTTTGATTTTTCAGAGGTTTGTTCTGTTTTAGACCTTATGGATTTGGATAGAGATAATCAGGAATGTAACCCACTTGATATTGGGGATACTCAGGATATCACTAAATTAAAATGTAAATCTAAATTTTATCCAGTAAAATCTAGATCCAATTCCATAGAGGTCTTTCAGAAAACAGTAGAAATGGAACTGAAAAAACTCAGTTTATGTGAATTTGAAAAAAGACATCACAGGGATAATCTATCTAAGGCACAATTTCTATCTATTCAGGAATTAAAAAATAATCAGGAGCTTGTTATTCGCAACTCAGACAAAGGTGGTAAGGTAGTGGTCCTCAATCGCCGGGACTACTTGGATGAGGCCTATAGACAGCTATTGGATGACTCCGTGTATGAGAAACTTAAAAATAACCCTGTGTTCTATTACAAATCGGCTCTTAAGACTATTTTGGAGCAGGCATTAAAAGATGGTATTATTCAACAAGCCAATTTTGATTTTCTATACACTGAGCACCCGGTATCTGCCATTTTTCACTATCTTCCAAAAGTCCACAAGCATCCTACACGCCCACCTGGCAGACCCATTGTGGCAGGGATAGGCTCTTTAAATGAGCCTCTTTCCCAACTTATTGATGGTTACTTGCAGCCCTTGGTCTTGAGTCTTATGAGCTACATTAGAGACACGTCTGATGTAATCACTCAAATTGAAAGCCTAGTTTGGCAAGATGGTTTCATTTTTGTAACTATCGACGTTGTCTCTTTGTATACTTGTATACCTCATGACAAGGGCAGCCAGGCAATTCGGTTCTTTTTGGACACATTTTCCACATATGATGTTGCTTTGAAGCGATTCATAGAGGTCTCCATTGAATATTTGTTGACCCACAATTATTTTCTTTTTGAGGGGGATTTCTATCTCCAGAGGCGTGGGACAGCAATGGGGGCAAAGTTTGCCCCTTCCTATGCCAACCTTTATTTGGGTTGGTGGGAGCTGTCCCATGTCTATGGAGATGGGAATCCCTACAGAGAGTTTATACATTATTTTGGTCGTTACATAGACGACATTTTGTTAATTTGGAAGGGTCCAGCAGACCTACTTGAATCGTTTCTTGCGTATTTACAGAACAATGATCTGAATTTAAGGTTCACCATGGAAAGTAATGCACACTCAATTTCCTTTTTGGACATTGAGTTGCATTCGAATCTTCAGACTTTGTGTATCGACATCGAATTGTTCCGTAAATCCACATCTGGAAACACCATTCTAAATGCAAAATCATGTCATCCAAAGCATACCATACAATCTATTCCCAAGAGCCAGTACCTAAGGGTGAAGCGTAATTGTACCAATCAATTGAGTTATGAAAAACACTCTAATGAATTAACTGAAAGGTTAGCCCAGAGAGGGTATTCTCCTAATCATTTACAACAAACAAAACGGGATATTGATTTACTTGATAGAAAAGATCTTCTTGTGTCTGGTAGATCTAAGAATACAGATAGGTTTAAACAATTAAAATTCATTACTTCATACAGCATGGAATATGGCAAAATCTGCGATATAATCAGAAAGGCACTCCCAATTTTGACCACAGACGACACCCTGGTGGATATAGTCAAAGAGGGTGTATGTTTTGTATCTCGTAGGGCCCAAACCTTAGGGAGCATATTGTCTCCTTCCATGTTGCCTAGGCAACAGTCACACAGGAATTGGCTTTCTATTAAACCTGGTTTCTTTAAATGTGGCAGTACGAGATGCAAGTCATGTGCCTATGCTACTTTTGGCACAAGCTTTGAATCAAGCAATAGCCACAAGATTTTTGAAATTCGTGAGCACATGACATGTAACTCGTGCTATGTCATATATCTTTTGACCTGCAGGGGGTGTCATAGGCAGTACGTGGGACAAACGGCACGTGCGCTAAAGGATCGTTTTCTTGAGCATTTACGCTCAATTGAGGATCCAGAGTCAACCACCCCCATTTCATTACATTTCAAACGATATCACAACTCAGACAGTTCATTGCTAACATTCCAAGCTATTCAATTAATCCCTAGACACCCAAGAGGTGGGAATAGAGGCACTATTCTCAGCAAAAGAGAAGTTTATTGGATTTTTCAGCTGGGCACCAGAGTGCCGACAGGGTTAAATTTTGATTGGGATGTAAGACTTTTTGTAGATCAATGAGTTCTTAGTACCTATTGACTTTTAATTTTTATTTACTTATATTATTTTTATAATATCCTCGATTCACTAAATCCAGTTTTTTGCTTTAATTTATTCACTTTATTATTATTTTCATTATCCCACTAATTAATGGGACACTGCTCTATTTAATAAATATATACATTTTCTGCAAAATCAGATGCTTATACGCCAGTATAAGTTATTACACTTTTAAATTTATTAGACTTATTTTGTAGATAGGAGTAGTGCTTTGTTTTGCTGTATATCTATTTAAGTATTAGACATTTTGGACAATACACTTGTAAATGTTTGTTGCATTGTTACCACAGTGATCTCCTTTTCCCACATTTCTATTTTCCCCCTTTTTTATTGGCTACTCACTAATTAGGTTTTTTCAAAGTGCTAAAGATTGCACCACAGGTGTGTATAAAAGGCAATGAATTGTGGGTAACATGCATGGTCACTGAGGATTGCTATGTAACAACATAAGGAAACGCGTCTGACCATTATTTCTTTTCCCTAACTGCTGCCTGTCATATGCTGTCTTACTTTTAGCGTGTTGGACTGTTTGGCCGTCGGGCATATTTGGCTTTGTCTGGCCCTGTGATCAACATCTAACAGAATTAAAGGTATATATCAAGGCATATTGAATTGTTGGGTCTCATTGCTGCCGGGTGCGCTGGACTTTTGTTGTTGCGGTGTTGCTTTGGTGGGCGTGGATGGAGCGCTCCTTTTTCCTTCGCACCGGAGCAGATGAGTGAACGTACATACGTCATCAGGATGTCTAGCAAGAAAGTGGGTGTGTATACTACGTGAAGAGCGTCACGTGATCGGATTCGACACGCTGCTGTGTCTGAGCGCTTCCCTGGTTGCGAGTATACTTTAAGCTCCCCTAATCTGTTCATATCACCTTTCATCATAGGCCTTGTTGACTCCTCTCCAAATGTAGCATTTATGGTTGTGGCCAAAAAGCTAAATTTTGGTCTCATCACTCCAAATGACTTTGTGCCAGAAGGTTTGAGGCTTGTCTCTGTGCTGTTTGGCGTATTGTAAGTGGGATACTTTGTGGCATTTGCATAGTAATGGCTTTCTTCTGGCGACTCGACCATGCAGCCCATCTTTCTTCAAGTGCCTCCTTATTGTGCATCTTGAAACAGCCACACCACATGTCCTGTATTTCACCTGAAGTTATTTGTGGGTTTGTCTTTGCATCCCGAACAATTTTCCTGGCAGGTTTGGCTGAAGTTTTAGTTGGTCTACCTGAGCGTGGTTTAGTTTCAACAGAACCCCTCATTTTCCACTTCTTTATTAGAGTTTGAACACTGCTGATTTGCATTCTCAATTCCTTGGATATCTTTTTATATCCCTTTCCTGTGTTATACAGTTCAACTACCTTTTCCTGCAGATCCTTTGACAATTCTTTTGCTTTCCCCATGACTCAGAATAAAGTATCGTCCGTGCAGCACTGGATGAAAGTTGCAAGGGTCTGTCAGGAGTCCAGAAACTCATTGACCTTTTATACACACACACTAATTACAAGAAAACATATCACAGGTGAGGATGGTTACCTTTAATAGCCATTCAAACCCCTTTGTATCAACTTGTGTGCATGTTATTAGGCCAAAATCACCAGGGTATGTAAACTTTTGATCAGGGTCATTTGGGTAGTTTCTGTTGTCAGTATGATTTAAAAAGAGTAACCACAGTTGATTGATCATAAATGGCTTCAGTCAAACACTAACCAGGAGTGAAAGAAAAGTTTTTGTGTTATTATTCATATTCTCTGAAAAATGGCCAAGAAATCATAAATTCTGCCAGGGTATGTAAACTTATGAGCACAACTGTATGTAAATATATGTGTGTGTTTGTTTGTATGTGTATGTGTGTAACTATATACCTGTGTAAGGGTGTGCTTCTATGTAAATATATGTGTGTGTGTTTGTATGTGTGCATGTGTATGTGTATATACCTGTGTAAGGGTGTGCTTATGTGTGTGTATGTAAATATATGTGTGTGTTTGTTTGTATGTGTGCATGTGTATATACCTATGTAAGGGTGTGCTTCTTAGTGTGTATGTAAATATATGTGTGTGTTTGTTTGTATGTGTGCATGTGTATATACCTGTGTAAGGGTGTAATTCTGCGTGTCTATGTAAATATATGTGTGTGTTTGTTTGTATGTGTGCATGTGTATATACCTGTGTAAGGGTGTAATTCTGCGTGTCTATGTAAATATATGTATGTGTGCATGTGTATGTGTATATACCTGTGTAAGGGTGTACTTCTGCGTGTCTATGTAAATATATGTGTGTGTTTGTTTGTATGTGTGCATGTGTATGTGTATATACCTGTGTAAGGGTGTGCTTCTGCGTGTCTATGTAAATATACATGTGTGTTTGTATGTGTGCATGTGTATGTATATACCTGTGTAAGGGTGTGCTTCTGTGTGTGTATGTAAATATATGTGTGTGTGTATGGGTATGTATGTGTATATACCTGTGTAAGGATGTGCTTCTGCGTGTGTATGTAAATATGTGTGTGTGTTTGTTTTATGTGTGCATGTGTATGTATATATCTGTGTAAGGGTGTCCTTCTGCGTATGTATGAAAATATATGTGTGTGTGTTTGTATGTGTCTGTATATTCCTCTGTAAGGGTGTGCTTCTCTGTGTGTATGTAAATATGTGTGTGTATGTGTTTGTAAACCTTTCACAATCTATATTGTTCAGTCTTCTAGGAGAGACTGCAAGAAGGCAGCGGTCCAGATTTAAAGGAGAGTATTGTTTCTTTGCCATTTGTGCAAGATTATTGTGCATAAGATCGTATCATAATCTTTACTTTTTTTGTGAACATATGTGCATGTGTATATACCTGTGTAAGGGTGTGCTTCTATGTAAATATATGTGTGTGTTTGTATGTGTGCATGTGTATGTGTATATACCTGTGTAAGGGTGTACTTCTGCGTGTCTACGTAAATATATGTGTGTGTGTTTGTATGTGTGCATGTGTATGTGTATATACCTGTGTAAGGGTGTACTTCTGCGTGTCTACGTAAATATATGTGTGTGTGTTTGTATGTGTGCATGTGTATGTGTATATACCTGTGTAAGGGTGTACTTCTGCGTGTATGTAAATATATGTATGCATGTTTATGTATATACCTGTGTAAGTGTGTGCTTCAGCATGCGTATGTAAATATGTATGTCTGTGTGTGTTTGTTTGTATGTGTGCATGTGTACAGGGCCGCCATCAGGGGGTGACAGGGGTGACTCCTGTCAGGGGCCCAATGGGCCAGGGGGGCCCCATGAGTCAATAACTAAAAAAAAAAAAAAAAAAAAATATTTTTTTTAACATTTTAGCAGCCACCAGTGGGTACTACAGCAGAGTGCTAATTGAGCATGGGAAATGTTATTACAAGGAGTAAAGTATTAGTATTTGAGAGGATTTTTGAGTGTGCACTAAACCACGATGCACAGTGTGAGACAGACTTGGCACTTTGTACAGTGTGTGCCTGAGTCAGACGGCAGATCACTTTCATTTGCAGAGGAGGTAGGACTTACTTAGCAATTTTTTTTATTTCTTTGTGGAATTTCGGATTGTAACTTCAGTGTGGTAGTAGTTGTATGGTGGGTCCAGGGGTCCATAAAACACATTTTTTTTAGCAATATGTAGCAGTGTATTTATGATTATTTGACAATGCTGTAGAAATTCTATATTTAAAGCAACGTAGAAATGTTTCCTCCTCAATACACAAATGGTAGGTGCACTTTTGGCAGATATTAGTTTTTTTTTTATTACTATATATATTTTCATTACATTCCAGTTTACTGCCCCTTTATGCAAGGACTTTCCAGATGCAAGGAGGTATTTTATCTAAGATTTTTACATCTGCATAAAATGTTACTCTCAGACTAAGATTGCTCAGTGTTTGAAATGAGACAGGTTAACACTGTTCAGTTTACACTACAGCTGACTTAATTTTTAAATACATACCAACAAGTCTAAATCCTGCATTTAACCAGATCTAATGGTATGAGTATCACAGCTTATGGTTCCACCAAGACCATATAGAGTACAGCATTTTCAAAATACATAAGTACAGCTGACAGATGGGAACATTTGTACACTATATTTGAAGTGGTGCTCTTGGTTGGGTTAAATGGGGGAAAAACAAACAAACATATGTCAACCTTTTAAAATTACTTTTCTTCATCTAGTCATCTACCCAGATCATTAATGTACAATTTTGAATTCACAGAATTATTTTTGTTTACACATTTACAAATATGATTCTTTAAAAAGTGTTCTCTTAATTTCTGCAATTTTTTTTATCATGCATGTCACACACTGTTGATTTAGGGGATGCAAGGTGCATAAATGTTTCCTCCTGTGAGTTTTTCTTTGGGTGTCTGTGTTTATGTCTTTGTGCTTCGGTTTGTGTCTCTATGAGTCTGTATGTATTTTTTTTCTGTGGGTCTCTCTATGAGGGTGGGTGTGTATGTCTTTGTGCATTTTCTGTGGATGTTTGTAAGGGTGTGTGCATATGCCTTTGAGCTTTTTCTATGGGTGTCTCTGCGAGGGTGTGTGTATGTTTGCCTTTGTGTATTTTCTCTGGATGCCACTGTGAGGGTGGGTGTGTATGTCTGTTTTCTGTGGATGTCTCTGTGATGGTGTGTGTATGTATGCATGTCTGTGTTTTCTGTGGATGTCTCTGTGAAGGTGTGTGTTTTCTGTGGGTGTCTCTTTGAGGGTGTGTGTATGTGTTTGTGTGTTTTCTGTGGATGTCTCAGTGAGAGTGTGTGTATGTATGTCTTTCTGTGTTTTATGTGGTTGTCTCTGTGTGTGTGTATGTCTTTGTGTGTTTTCTGAGGCTGTCAGTGTTTCCTTGGGTGTATGTGCAAGTTTGTGTGTGTGTCTATTGTCTGTTCCTTTTTAAGACATTTTGACCTTACTACTGATTATTCACATCTTTCTACAGACTTTGAGACTAATGAGACCTTTATGGAAGTCACCAATCCACCATTTAACCTTTAAATTATTGTTTAGGCAGTTCAGGGCCCTTTCTTTCAGCCACTGCATGCTGTTGTCTTTATTTAGTTGGTATCTTCCTTTACAAAAAGATAATCAGAACTCCATACTTTGTTTTCTAAATCCCCTTTTTTTTTTACAGAACTGTAGTCTACCTCATTACTTGTCAGGTCAATGTAATCAAGTGCTGAGTGTCTGTTTGGGTGTCTGTGTCTGAGTGTGTTTGTGTGTTTCTTTGCGTGTCTGCTAGAGTGTCTATATGTGAATCCTTATGTGTGAGTGTGTGTGTGTATGTTACTACCTTTACAACATTTCCAAGTTTAAATAGACACTTAAGAATAAAGTGCATATACGTTTTAGTCACCTGGTCAAAAATTGCACATATCAAAGGGGGTGGGGGGGGGGCCCTGATCAATGGTTAAGTCAGGGGCCCCAAAATTTCTAGTGGCGGCCCTGCATGTGTATATACCTGTGTAAGGGTGTGCTTCTGTGTGTGTATATAAATATGTGTGTGTTTGTATGTGTGTGTGTGTGTGAATATACCTGTGTAAGGACATGCTTCTGTGTGTTTATGTAAATATATGTGTGTGCTTGGTTGTATGTGTGCATCTGTATGCGTATATACCTGTGTAAGGGTGTGCTTCTGCGTGTCTATGTAAATATATGTGTGTGTGTGTGTGGGGGGTATGTGTGTATATACCTTTGTAAGGACGTGCTTCTGCATGTGTATGTAAATATATGTGTGTGTGTGTGTGTGTGTGTGGGGGGGGGGGGGGTATGTGTATATACCTGTGTAAGGGTGTGTTTCTGCGTGTGTATGTAAATATATGTGTGTCTATGGGTATGTGTGCATGTGCATAAACCTGTGTAATGGTGTGTTTCTGTGTGTGTATGTAAATATGTGTGTGTGTTTGTTTTATGTGTGCATGTGTGTGTGCATACCTGTTTAAGGGTGTGCTTCTGCGTGTGTATGTAAATATATGTGTGTGTGTGTTTGTATGTGTGCATGTGTATATACCTGTGTAAGGGTGTGCTTCTGTGTGTGTATGTAAATATATGTGTGTGTTTGTATGTGTGTATGTGTATATACATGTGTAATGGTGTGCTTCTGCGTGTTTCTGTAAATATATGTGTGTGTATGGGGATGTGTGTATGTGTATATACCTGTGTAAGGGTGTGCTTCTGCGTGTGTATTTAAATATATGTGTGTCTATGGGTATGTGTGCATCTGCATATACCTGTGTAATGGTGTATTTCTGTGTGTGTATGTAAATATGTGTGTGTTTGTTTTATGTGTGCATGTGTGTGTGCATACCTGTATAAGGGTGTGCTTCTGCGTGTGTATGTAAATATATATGTGTGTGTGTTTGTATGTGTGCATGTGTATATACCTGTGTAAGGGTGTGCTTCTGTGTGTGTATGTAAATATATGTGTGTGTGTGTTTGTATGTGTGTATGTGTATATACATGTGTAAGGGTGTGCTTCTGCGTGTTTATGTAAATATATGTGTGTGTGTGGGTATGTGTGCATGTGTATATACCTGTGTAAGGGTGTTCTTCTCCATGTATATGTAAATATCTGTGTGGGTATGTGTGCATGTGTATATACCTGTGTAATGGTGTGCTTCTGCGTGTGTATGTAAATATATATGTGTGTGTGTTTGAATGTGTGCATGTGTATATAACTGTGTAAGGGTGTGCTTCTGTGTGTGTATGTAAATATTTGTGTGTGTTTGTATGTGTGTATATACATGTGTAAGGGTGTGCTTCTGCGTGCTTATGTAAATATATGTGTGTGTGTGTGGGTATGTGTGCATGTGTATATACCTGTGTATGGGTGTTCTTCTGCATGTATATGTAAATATCTGTGTGGGTATGTGTGCATGTGTATATACCTGTGTAAGGGTGTGCTTCTGCTTGTGTATGTAAAAATATGTTTGTATGTGTAGGTATGTGTGCATGTGTATGTGTATATACCTATGTAAGGGTGTGCTTCTGCGTATGTATGTAAATATATATGTGGGTGTCTGTTTGTATGTGTGCATGTGTATATACCTATGTAAGGGTGTGCTTCTGTGTGTGTATGTAAATATATGTGTGTGTTTGTTTGTTTGTATGTGTATGTGTGTATATACCTGTATAAGGGTGTGCTTCTATGTAAATACATGTGTGTGTGTTTGTATGTGCGCATGTTTATGTATATAACTGTGTAAGGGTGTGCTTCTGTGTGTCTCTGTAAATATATGTGTGTGTGTTTGTATGTGTGCATGTGTATGCGTATATACCCTAGTAAGGGTGTGTTTCTGCGTGCGTATATAAATATATGTTTGTGTGTGTTTGTATGTATGTGTGCATATGTATGTATATGCCTGTGTAAGGGTGTGCTTCTGCGTGTGTATGCAAATATATGTGTGCATGTGTATATATATATAAATCTGTGTAAGGGTGTGCTTCTGCATGTATATGTAAATATATGTGTGTGTTTGTATGTGTGCATGTGTATGTGTATATACCTATGTAAGGGTGTGCTTCTGCGTTTGTATGTAAATATATGTGTCTGTGTTTGTTTGTATGTGTGCATGTGTATATACCTGTGTAAGGGTGTGCTTCTGTGTGTGTATGTAAATATGTGTGTGTTTGTATGTGTGTGTGTGTGTGTGTGTGTATACCTGTGTAAGGGTGTGCTTCTGCGTGTCTATGTAAATATATGTGTGTGTGTGGGGGGGGGGGTATGTGTGTATGTGTATATACCTGTGTAAGGGTGTGCTTCTGTGTGTGTATGTAAATATATGTGTGTCTATGGGTATGTGTGCATCTGCATATACCTGTGTAATGGTGTGTTTCTGTGTGTGTATGTAAATATGTGTGTGTTTGTTTTATGTGTGCATGTGTGTGTGCATACCTGTATAAGGGTGTGCTTCTGCGTGTGTATGTAAATATATATGTGTGTGTGTTTGTATGTGTGCATGTGTATATACCTGTGTAAGGGTGTGCTTCTGTGTGTGTATGTAAATATATGCGTGTGTGTGTTTGTATGTGTGTATGTGTATATACATGTGTAAGGGTGTGCTTCTGCGTGTTTATGCAAATATATGTGTGTGTGTGGGTATGTGTGCATGTGTATATACCTGTGTAAGGGTGTTCTTCTGCATGTATATGTAAATATCTGTGTGGGTATGTGTGCATGTGTATATACCTGTGTAAGGGTGTGCTTCTGTGTGTGTATGTAAAAATATGTTTGTATGTGTAGGCAGGGTCGGCTCTAAGGGGGGGGGGCATTGGGGGGCAATGCCCACCCAAATGGAATGCTGTGCCCCCCAGGGCAAAAAAAGTGATTTAAAAAAAATATATATATATTTTTATTTTTTACATTTTAAAAGTGACGGAACGTCCTGGGTCCCAAATGTCGCATAAACCATTTGCAGCCACTGGACCCTGGAGATCCACCACTTAGAGGGCCCAGCTAATCTCTATCCTCTATTTACAACCAGATAACAAATAAAGTTGCATTTCCCTGCTGGTGCTCTCACAGTTAACCTAAGACTTGCACTGCCCCTCCTCCTGCTAGCCCAAGGAGCTGAAGTGTATTATCCCTTCCCTATTGTGCTTTATGTCCTGGCAGCCACAGATAAAGAAGCAAATTGGGGATTCCTTGGTTTCCCCACTGCAGGTCACACAAAACAAGTGTGCATTGTGCCTGCTTTATCTGCAGTCATCAGTGTAAAATGTGTGTCAGATTATAGGAGCTCACATACACACACTTCACATGTAACTGTGGGACAATGAGTGAAATAGCCTTATGTTTATTATTTACATGTTTCAAAATATCTCCTCTTTGTCTCCAAGGTTGTTTTATTTTATATATATATATATATATATATATATATATATATATATATATATATATACATATATATATATATATATATATCTACACAGTGTGTATATATATATATATATATATATATATATACACACAGTGTGTGTATATGTATACACACGCAGTGTATGTGTGTGTATATATATATATATATATATATATACACACACACACCATATACACACAGTGTGTGTGTGTTTATATATATATATACTGTGTGTGTGTGTATGTATATATATATATATATATATATGTGTGTGTGTGTTTATATGTATGTGTGTGTACAGTATATATATATATATATATATATATATATAATTTGTGTGTATATACATACTGTGTATACTGTGTGTGCTGTTAATATCATTAATAATATCTGTACAAGTAATGTACTGCTTGGCACTCAAACTTATTGTCACATGAATGCTTATTTGATCATTAGTAGGGTCATTGGTAGAGCTACACATGCAAACAGTGTCCACTGGCTTTGTCATATGTGGGAGACATTCCTGAGATATGACAAATGTAACCCCTGCACTGCCATAAATCTGGTAAATGTAACTGCTGCGGCACTGCCAGACATCTTATAAATGTAACCCCTACACTCCTTGAGATATGACACATACACTTCCAGAAATATAAACAAATCTAACTCCTGCACAGCCAGAGATCTGATAAATGTAACCACTGGACTGCAACAGTAGGTCTGCTCTTATTTTGACTCTCATACATGCTTTTTAAATGTGTGCTCCCTCGTGAAAAAAAAATGCCCCCCCATTTCATTAGTTCTGGAGCCGACCCTGTGTGTAGGTATGTGTGCATGTGTATGTGTATATACCTATGTAAGGGTGTGCTTCTGCGTATGTATGTAAATATATATGTGGGTGTCTGTTTGTATGTGTGCATGTGTATATACCTATGTAAGGGTGTGCTTCTGTGTGTGTATGTAAATATATGTGTGTGTGTTTGTTTGTATGTGTATGTGTGTATATACCTGTATAAGGGTGTGCTTCTATGTAAATACATGTGTGTGTGTTTGTATGTGCGCATGTTTATGTATATAATTGTGTAAGGGTGTGCTTCTGCGTCTCTGTAAATATATGTGTGTGTGATTGTATGTGTGCATGTGTATGTGTATATACCCTAGTAAGGGTGTGTTTCTGCGTGTGTATATAAATATATGTTTGTGTGTGTTTGTATGTATGTGTGCATATGTATGTATATACCTGTGTAAGGGTGTGCTTCTGCTTGTGTATGCAAATATATGTGTGCATGTGTATATATATATATATATATATATATATATGTAATGTAAAACACAACAAGAGAACTCATCCGGGAAAGTAACCAGGATGAAAAAGGACAGGGATTTCAGCACTCTTTTGAAAATAATCAATATTTTACTAGCACAATATTTTATACATAGATTACAAAGGAGATGGCATATGGGGCCCTCCCTCTGCCCTTGCACTACAAAGAAAGGCAACATTCACAATGTGAAAAAATTCAAAGTCAATTTGCAACAAGAATATATTACAAAAAAATATTGGACCTTACGAGTCCAATAGACTAAACCTGACCGGTCAGGGGATGTGCGGTACAATTTGCCCAGAAACATGGATACAGCAAAATGCAGAGTTGGCAATAGTGAGACCAGTCACACTTTCTACACCCTGCTGCACACAGCACCCCTGTGGAGAGGTTCTCGCTGGGCAGGTTAAACGGTATATGGGATCTAAGAAAGTGGTGACAGCCTTACAATAGACGGTATAGAATTATCAGGCATACCTTGCAAAATGTACAATATATGAAGTATATACAGAGGGAAAGTGTGTTACAAAGATCAACTACACCCTGATGCATCCGACACCTCGCCATTTTCATATGATGATTTAAATGTTTGGCTCACAAACTTATGTACATATCCTGAGGGCGTGTCGCCATTGATCACTTAGATCCCACTTCTATTACCTGCCCGACTGTGCATACCTCCCGGGTGAGGTGTCGGATGCAGCAGGGTGTAGTTGATCTTTGTAACACACTTTCCCTCTGTATATACTTCATATATTGTACATTTTGCAAGGTATGCCGGATAATTCTATACCGTCTATTGTAAGGCTGTCACCACTTTCTTAGATCCCATATACCGTTTAACCTGCCCAGCGAGAACCTCTCCACAGGGGTGCTGTGTGCAGCAGGGTGTAGAAAGTGTGACTGGTCTCACTATTGCCAACTCTGGATTTTGCTGTATCCATGTTTCTGGGCAAATTGTACCGCACATCCCCTGACCGGTCAGGTTTAGTCTATTGGACTCGTAAGGTCCAATATTTTTTTGTAATATATTCTTGTTGCAAATTGACTTTGAATTTTTTCACATTGTGAATGTTGCCTTTCTTTGTAGTGCAAGGGCAGAGGGAGGGCCCCATATGCCATCTCCTTTGAAAGTGTGACTGGTCTCACTATGGCCAACTCTGCATTTTGCTGTATCCATGTTTCTGGGCAAATTGTACCGCACATCCCCTGACCGGTCAGGTTTAGTCTATTGGACTCATAAGGTCCAATATTTTTTTGTAATATATTCTTGTTGCAAATTGACTTTGAATTTTTTCACATTGTGAATGTTGCCTTTCTTTGTAGTGCAAGGGCAGAGGGAGGGCCCCATATGCCATCTCCTTTGTAATCTATGTATATAATATTGTGCTAGTAAAATATTGATTATTTTCAAAAGAGTGCTGAAATCCCTGTCTTTTTTCATCCTGGTTACTTTCCCGGATGAGTTCTCTTGTTGTGTTTTACATTACATTACTCTATAAGGGTCTGCACCACATTTATTTATAAACTAAGGTAGAGCCGATTACAGCATCCTTTGTAATACTAGTCTATAGCAATTGCTTCTCTCCCGTATTTATTTCTTGATTTTTTTCATATATATATATATATATATGAGAAATATAAAGAAGGGATCAGCGCTCAGTTGTTCCACCAAAAGGTAGTTGGAATATTACTGAAAATGTGTGAATAGATTTCTACACCTAGCAGTGCGGTATATACAGGTGAGATGTATATGTACTCTGTGAGTTTGATTGGTGTAGGTATTTGAGCTGCTTGAACAAGTACGATACAGTGTACCCCTAACACTGGAAAAAAAAAATTAGATACAAGCGAAATGTCGAAAGAAGTTCAGCGCTGCAAACACATGGAATACAATGTTACTATGTCAAATACACTAAATGTCTTTCCAATATGATAGACAATTGTTCTGTCTATCCCACTGGTTCTATATGAACCGATTTAAGACAAAGTCCGGTGGATATAATAGTTCGACAATAGTGGTGCAATGATTAGAAATGATAATACTAGATGGAACTCAAAATTCAACAATTGCAACAATGATGCTGGGGGATAAATGGTATACCCTTACCAGAGGGTACCTCAATCTTATGAGGTAATGTCAGCGCGTCAGTTTGGATCCTCTCCAGTCTTTCTTTGGACTTTCCTCCTGTGTATGAGAAGATCCAGGTCTTTATATTCGTGCCGACTTGTGTATGGTGCTTTCAATCTGAGAACCTCCTTGTTCTTTATATCACTGGCTTGGTATCTCCTTGTAGTATGGTCGTTCCGTCTGGACCTTGGCTCTCACCGTATTATAGGGATAAAGCAAAAAAAAAGGAAAAGCACATAGCGTGATACTGTATAATAAAATTTATTACATACAAGAATGAGAAAAGAAATGCACTCACATTCAGCAACCTCAATCCTTATGAGGTAAGAAAGAAGTTGTACATATATTTTTATACACCTTACACAGGTGTTGCTATGCCCAGTATCGTTATAGTTCACTTGATGGTGGTTAATATTGCACTCTGTGTGGGCTGTTAGAGTACATAACAGTAGTGATAAAATAGGATACTGGTGGTTGATGGGGTCTGTCGCCAGGTATCGTGACAGTTCACTTGGTGTTGATTTGCACTTGATTCAGTGTGGACTGTTCAAGTTGAGAACAATAATGATAAATTGGGATATTAGAGCTTGATATGACCCGTTGCTGATAGAGTTACAGCAGCTATGGTCTCCGATATGCAATAAGGAGACTGTATAGAGACAGAGAGCCTTTCCCTCTGATTTATAACATTGGTCAATGCTGTGTTAACCAGTCAAACCGGCAAAGTGAAACCGGAAAAAATGGAATGTATCAGAGCCTATTATATGAAGTAGGTAAATGCTGCTGATTTGTCAGAACCTATCCGGTAATTAAGTAGGCAGGTCAGTGCGTGCAACTTCGATAGCCAAATCAGTGGCTAGGTATGTATTGCATTAGATGTATGTGTATGTGAGTGAGAATAAAATGCCAAATAAAAAAGCAAAGAATCAAAACTCCATCTACTGGTATGTAAGTAGTGGAGAAAAAGCACTCTAGGACGTGCCTCAGGTGCCGGTCAAATGGACGAGCTGTGTGAGTATCGTCAAGGACCGCTGTGAGTCACTGTGCAGATGTCAGCCGCTTCGGAAACAAAGAACAAAGCCACTCTCAAAAAATGTAATCCTTACGCGTTTCGAAGCGTGCAAGATGCTTCTTCATCAGAGGGAGTTTGTGGCTTGTTTGCAGAAGTGGCTGAAATTTAAAGTGCTATGGGTGGGCGTCTTTGATCCGTCTGACGTTGTACGTCATAGCGATTGCGGCTGCGGCGTGACAGAGACTCACGTGTTGTCTTGGAAACCTATTTTGTGTATATGAATTCCGTAAGTGTGCGCACTTCATTGATAAAATAAACTTGTATTTTTCAACTGGGTAGCGAAAGGGAAAATAAATTTTATTGTTGGTGTGTAATATCCCCTTGAAAAGATTATGTCCTACGTCTTATAAGTAAAGACATAAATGAAATGTGATACGCTAAAAAGCGCTTGTGGTGTAAATTGCTAATAGAGATTTATTCATTTTCTTTCAGACAGATGTGAGTATATATATCAAAAACCATAATCATGGGTTTTAGTAGTTACTATGGGGGTTTGCTAAAATTAAAATAGAAATTAAATTCTAGTGGCCGGCTGCCCGATTCATGTTTAAGTCTGTATAAAAACTTATTCTACTTGTACTTTTTCACCCCCCTATTTTGCAAATGCCTCTGGTAGAGTGATTGGAGGAATGTTCTATCAAACAGAAACTTGAGAATGACCACTTGCCGAGAATTGAAGAAGGGGATATTAGGAAATTTTTGACTTATGGGGAGTGTATATTATGTTATACTATACCTATCCCCCTTGCCCAACCCTAAAAATAAATACCATAATTGCAGTATTTGTGTGCTAAAAGATAAAAATGTGCTGTCAAATGGATCAAGAAAAGATAATAATCGGGATATGACCCCTAGAGAGATATGGACAGCATAAAGTTACTAGTAAAAAGTATGATTGTTTTGTGTTGAGAGAATACTGGTTTAAAGTGTGATTAATGTTACTGTTTATAAGAAAGCAGCTAGATCTAAATCTTCATTCATACCCCTTGGGGTCATAGTGCCCATATAGTGTATCCAGTATGATTCTCTTTGTCTTAGTTTTTGGAATCTGTCCCCCCCTCTATCTGGGGCAAAAACCTGTTCAAGAATAGTGCCCTTTAGAAGTGCAGGGTTTTGTTGATGGAAATGCTTGAAATGTCTGGATAGGCTATGGTCTTTATACCCTTCTTCTATGTTTTTCAGATGTTCCAATAGGCGAGTTTTGTAAGTCCTTTTCGTGCGTCCGATATACTGGAGTTTACATGGACATTCCAATAGATATACCACAAAAGTGGTTTTGCAGTTAGTGAGTCTGTTGATATTGCATTTCTTATGTGGAAATGAACGAGACTGTACTACTTTAGTGGGTTTCTTTGGGTCATAAGCATGTTCACATCCCTTGCAATTCAGGCGGTTACATTTGAAAAAACCTTTGCTTTTTGCTGTTAGCCAATTTTCTCCAGACTTCTTTTTAATTTGAGTGGGGGCCAGCATTTGTTTAAAATTTAGATTTTTCCTAAAGATTATTTTTGGTGCTGGACCGATGGCATTTTTCAAGAGTTTGTCCTGCTGTAGTATCGGCCAAAATTTTCTTAGGATCTTTTTAATCTCTGGAGCCGCTTCATTGTATGTTGTGATCAATGAGATCTTTTGGGATTTATCAGAGTTGTTTTTTGATTTACCTTGTAATAAATTTTTTCTTTCTAGTTGTCTCACTTTTTTTCGAGAATTCTCGATCAATTTTTTTGGATATTTCTTTTCGATAAATTTGGTTTTCAGAATGTCTGATTCGGTGTTGTAATCTTGTATCTTGGAGCAGTTCCTTCGTACTCTTTGGAACTGTCCGAACGGAATGTTATTTATCCACGGGCGGTAATGACCGCTGTCGGCTCTTAGATAGCCGTTGCAGTCAGTTTCTTTTGTGTATAATTTTGTTAAAATCTCTTCGTTTTCGTGGAATAACACTAGATCAAGATATTCTATACTAGTATCTGAGATTTTGGATGTAAATTTCAGATTATAGATATTTGTGTTTAGGTGATTGATAAATTCACTGACTGTTTTTTCGTCTCCTTCCCATATGACCACGATGTCATCAATATACCTTCCCCACCAAATCACATTCTGCTGAAAAGGGTTGTTGGTATAAATATATGCTTTTTCCCATTCCCCCATGTATAGGTTTGCATAACTGGGGGCCATGGTGGTCCCCATAGCTGTCCCACTGATTTGTAAAAAAAATCTACTATCAAAAAGAAAATAGTTTTTTTCAAGGACAAACCTAATGCTATCCAAGATGAACTGTTGATGTACATCTGTCAGGGATGTCTCTTTTAATACTTGTGACAATGTCTGTATTCCCAAATTGTGTGGGATACAAGTATATAAGGAAGACACATCTAGTGTCATCCATTTATATGTCTTTTTCCATTCCATTTGTCCCAATTTTGAGATTAAATCCGTGGAATCTCTTATGTATGAGGTTAATTTTGGAACCAAAGGTTTCAAGAAATAGTCGACATATTGTGATAATCTTGCGGTCAGGGAGTCAATTCCTGACACGATTGGACGTCCTGGTGGGTTTTGCTGGTCCTTGTGTATTTTTGGCAGATGGTAAAAAATTGCCTTCCTGGGATGTTGGTGGGTTAAGAATTTTAATTCATTTGTATTGAAAAGTTTGTTAAACTGCGCCGTATCTAAAAGGGAGTCATATTCTTTTAGGAATGACTCCGTAGGGTCTCCTCTAAGTTGGACGTATGTAAGAGGATCATTCAGAAGTCTATATGCTTCTTTGAAATAGTCTGTTTTATCCTGGATGACCAGACCCCCTCCTTTGTCTGCTTCCCTTAGTATAATGTCATCCATATCCATAAGAGTTTTTAGAGCCTCTTTTTCTTTTTTACATAAATTATCATGTCTGATTTTGAAGTTTGTACAGAGGTTGTCTAGTTCTTTGGTTACTAGATCATTAAATGTAGGAATGAAGTTTCCTTTGGATTGTGTCGGATAGAAAATGGATGAGGGTTTAAGATTAGAGTTATTGTTCGTGTTGATAATAGCATCTTCTGGGTTATTATCAATATTGGAGTATAATTCCTCCAGAATGTTAAGTGTTTCGTAGTCCATTTCTTCTAGTTGTTCTCCCGCATTCATGTTGTCCTTTACTTTGATTTTTTCAAAGTGTCTACAGAGGGTGAGTTTGCGGATAAACTTATTGAAGTCAATAAACAAGGTAAATGGATTTGGGCCTCTTGTAGGTGCGAAACTGAGGCCTTTGGATAATATTTCTAGTTGTATATTAGAGAAGTTACTACTGGAGAGGTTAAATATTTTTAGAAATCCCTCTCCTGTTTTCCTCTCTTTGGGGTTCTCGGCACTTCGTTTCTTCCTTCTGGATTCCACCAGCCCTCTTCCTCTTCGTCCTCTTCTGGTCCTTTTCTTTTTCTGTTTTGGTCCCTGGACCATTGTGGTCTGAGATTTACTTCGTAATTTGTGGATTCTATCCTGTTTCTTTTTGGTATCTCTGTAGTATTTTGTCTGGTTTGTGGATGATGGTAGCCTGTCCATTCTTCCTCTAAAAAATTCCGTTTGTATTCTCCGTTATTATATGTTCTATACATGTTATCTTCTTGTCTGTGTGTGGTATACCCACTCGGCCCTGGATTTGAATTTCTCCAGTCACGTTCAGGATTTGTCTGGTATCTATGTTTCTGGTTTTGGTATTGTTGATATGTAGTTTCTTTCTTATTGTCTACATTTTGATAGTGATGTTTATTATATGTGTGGTCCATGTTGCTGATCTGTCCCCTTTGTTTTCCATTCTGATTATTGGGGTTCCATGTAGTTTGTTTCGGTGGGTATTGAAAATTATCTTTGGTTTTATTTTTATTGGGATATTGATCTCGCCGCTTTCCATTGGAATGAAAGGTATCTGAATTAGTACTGTTTGTGCGAGTGTTATATTTAAAATGATTTGTAGAAGCTTTGGTGCTATCTTTTCTTTTTATGCCTTTTGTAGGGAGTTTAAAATTAATTTGTCTGGTACCCTTACGGTTTTGGTTATTATTAGAATGTGGTGTAACCTGGGTGTTTGTTGCGGGATTATCATTACCTGATGTTTCTACAGACGTAATGTCTTCCCATATATTCTCTTCCCCGTCAGGACCCCTGGACTCTTCCCCCTCTTGCATGTCTAAATAGTCTCTCAAAATTTTTTTTCTTTTTTTTGCTTCTAGGGTGGTTTCGAAGCGAGAGATTTTTTCTTTATTAATGTCATCTAGTTCTTTTACCCCTGGGTCCCCTTTGAATTTTTCCAAACTACTTTTTAGTTCTTTTATCTCTTCCGTGATATTCCCTATTTTGTAATTACGGTATTTGGAGGCAATTTTTATTAGAGTGATAGAACACTCCTCCAATGCTGTATCCCATTCAGAGAGATACTCTACGTCCTCAGGATCAAAAATGGACGATTTGTAAAGTTTTAAGCCTTTGGGGACTATCTTATATTTAAGGTATCTTTCTATGTTCAAATTGTCGTACCAGTGTGTTAGTTGTTTTTTACTTAATTTCTCTAAGTTTTCGAAAATTTCTTTGGGATTAGCATTTTGTTCTATTATCAATTGACTTTCATCGTCCAAATTGAACGATAGTTTTTTAACTTTAGTAAGTGGGTCAAAGTAGTTTCCAAATTCGAAGTTATTGGAATTCATAATTATTAGTCGTTGTTTAATTTACCTGTAAGTGTTTCAACGAGCTGCTGATTAGGGTACACCACTCGAAGGTGGTGGATTTGATGAGAAATATAAAGAAGGGATCAGCGCTCAGTTGTTCCACCAAAAGGTAGTTGGAATATTACTGAAAATGTGTGAATAGATTTCTACACCTAGCAGTGCGGTATATACAGGTGAGATGTATATGTACTCTGTGAGTTTGATTGGTGTAGGTATTTGAGCTGCTTGAACAAGTACGATACAGTGTACCCCTAACACTGGAAAAAAAAAATTAGATACAAGCGAAATGTCGAAAGAAGTTCAGCGCTGCAAACACATGGAATACAATGTTACTATGTCAAATACACTAAATGTCTTTCCAATATGATAGACAATTGTTCTGTCTATCCCACTGGTTCTATATGAACCGATTTAAGACAAAGTCCGGTGGATATAATAGTTCGACAATAGTGGTGCAATGATTAGAAATGATAATACTAGATGGAACTCAAAATTCAACAATTGCAACAATGATGCTGGGGGATAAATGGTATACCCTTACCAGAGGGTACCTCAATCTTATGAGGTAATGTCAGCGCGTCAGTTTGGATCCTCTCCAGTCTTTCTTTGGACTTTCCTCCTGTGTATGAGAAGATCCAGGTCTTTATATTCGTGCCGACTTGTGTATGGTGCTTTCAATCTGAGAACCTCCTTGTTCTTTATATCACTGGCTTGGTATCTCCTTGTAGTATGGTCGTTCCGTCTGGACCTTGGCTCTCACCGTATTATAGGGATAAAGCAAAAAAAAAGGAAAAGCACATAGCGTGATACTGTATAATAAAATTTATTACATACAAGAATGAGATAAGAAATGCACTCACATTCAGCAACCTCAATCCTTATGAGGTAAGAAAGAAGTTGTACATATATTTTTATACACCTTACACAGGTGTTGCTATGCCCAGTATCGTTATAGTTCACTTGATGGTGGTTAATATTGCACTCTGTGTGGGCTGTTAGAGTACATAACAGTAGTGATAAAATAGGATACTGGTGGTTGATGGGGTCTGTCGCCAGGTATCGTGACAGTTCACTTGGTGTTGATTTGCACTTGATTCAGTGTGGACTGTTCAAGTTGAGAACAATAATGATAAATTGGGATATTAGAGCTTGATATGACCCGTTGCTGATAGAGTTACAGCAGCTATGGTCTCCGATATGCAATAAGGAGACTGTATAGAGACAGAGAGCCTTTCCCTCTGATTTATAACATTGGTCAATGCTGTGTTAACCAGTCAAACCGGCAAAGTGAAACCGGAAAAAATGGAATGTATCAGAGCCTATTATATGAAGTAGGTAAATGCTGCTGATTTGTCAGAACCTATCCGGTAATTAAGTAGGCAGGTCAGTGCGTGCAACTTCGATAGCCAAATCAGTGGCTAGGTATGTATTGCATTAGATGTATGTGTATGTGAGTGAGAATAAAATGCCAAATAAAAAAGCAAAGAATCAAAACTCCATCTACTGGTATGTAAGTAGTGGAGAAAAAGCACTCTAGGACGTGCCTCAGGTGCCGGTCAAATGGACGAGCTGTGTGAGTATCGTCAAGGACCGCTGTGAGTCACTGTGCAGATGTCAGCCGCTTCGGAAACAAAGAACAAAGCCACTCTCAAAAAATGTAATCCTTACGCGTTTCGAAGCGTGCAAGATGCTTCTTCATCAGAGGGAGTTTGTGGCTTGTTTGCAGAAGTGGCTGAAATTTAAAGTGCTATGGGTGGGCGTCTTTGATCCGTCTGACGTTGTACGTCATAGCGATTGCGGCTGCGGCGTGACAGAGACTCACGTGTTGTCTTGGAAACCTATTTTGTGTATATGAATTCCGTAAGTGTGCGCACTTCATTGATAAAATAAACTTGTATTTTTCAACTGGGTAGCGAAAGGGAAAATAAATTTTATTGTTGGTGTGTAATATCCCCTTGAAAAGATTATGTCCTACGTCTTATAAGTAAAGACATAAATGAAATGTGATACGCTAAAAAGGGCTTGTGGTGTAAATTGCTAATAGAGATTTATTCATTTTCTTTCAGACAGATGTGAGTATATATATCAAAAACCATAATCATGGGTTTTAGTAGTTACTATGGGGGTTTGCTAAAATTAAAATAGAAATTAAATTCTAGTGGCCGGCTGCCCGATTCATGTTTAAGTCTGTATAAAAACTTATTCTACTTGTACTTTTTCACCCCCCTATTTTGCAAATGCCTCTGGTAGAGTGATTGGAGGAATGTTCTATCAAACAGAAACTTGAGAATGACCACTTGCCGAGAATTGAAGAAGGGGATATTAGGAAATTTTTGACTTATGGGGAGTGTATATTATGTTATACTATACCTATCCCCCTTGCCCAACCCTAAAAATAAATACCATAATTGCAGTATTTGTGTGCTAAAAGATAAAAATGTGCTGCCAAATGGATCAAGAAAAGATAATAATCGGGATATGACCCCTAGAGAGATATGGACAGCATAAAGTTACTAGTAAAAAGTATGATTGTTTTGTGTTGAGAGAATACTGGTTTAAAGTGTGATTAATGTTACTGTTTATAAGAAAGCAGCTAGATCTAAATCTTCATTCATACCCCTTGGGGTCATAGTGCCCATATAGTGTATCCAGTATGATTCTCTTTGTCTTAGTTTTTGGAATCTGTCCCCCCCTCTATCTGGGGCAAAAACCTGTTCAAGAATAGTGCCCTTTAGAAGTGCAGGGTTTTGTTGATGGAAATGCTTGAAATGTCTGGATAGGCTATGGTCTTTATACCCTTCTTCTATGTTTTTCAGATGTTCCAATAGGCGAGTTTTGTAAGTCCTTTTCGTGCGTCCGATATACTGGAGTTTACATGGACATTCCAATAGATATACCACAAAAGAGGTTTTGCAGTTAGTGAGTCTGTTGATATTGCATTTCTTATGTGGAAATGAATGAGACTGTACTACTTTAGTGGGTTTCTTTGGGTCATAAGCATGTTCACATCCCTTGCAATTCAGGCGGTTACATTTGAAAAAACCTTTGCTTTTTGCTGTTAGCCAATTTTCTCCAGACTTCTTTTTAATTTGAGTGGGGGCCAGCATTTGTTTAAAATTTAGATTTTTCCTAAAGATTATTTTTGGTGCTGGACCGATGGCATTTTTCAAGAGTTTGTCCTGCTGTAGTATCGGCCAAAATTTTCTTAGGATCTTTTTAATCTCTGGAGCCGCTTCATTGTATGTTGTGATCAATGAGATCTTTTGGGATTTATCAGAGTTGTTTTTTGATTTACCTTGTAATAAATTTTTTCTTTCTAGTTGTCTCACTTTTTTTCGAGAATTCTCGATCAGTCTCCTTATTGCATATCGGAGACCATAGCTGCTGTAACTCTATCAGCAACGGGTCATATCAAGCTCTAATATCCCAATTTATCATTATTGTTCTCAACTTGAACAGTCCACACTGAATCAAGTGCAAATCAACACCAAGTGAACTGTCACGATACCTGGCGACAGACCCCATCAACCACCAGTATCCTATTTTATCACTACTGTTATGTACTCTAACAGCCCACACAGAGTGCAATATTAACCACCATCAAGTGAACTATAACGATACTGGGCATAGCAACACCTGTGTAAGGTGTATAAAAATATATGTACAACTTCTTTCTTACCTCATAAGGATTGAGGTTGCTGAATGTGAGTGCATTTCTTATCTCATTCTTGTATGTAATAAATTTTATTATACAGTATCACGCTATGTGCTTTTCCTTTTTTTTTGCTTTATCCCTATAATACGGTGAGAGCCAAGGTCCAGACGGAACGACCATACTACAAGGAGATACCAAGCCAGTGATATAAAGAACAAGGAGGTTCTCAGATTGAAAGCACCATACACAAGTCGGCACGAATATAAAGACCTGGATCTTCTCATACACAGGAGGAAAGTCCAAAGAAAGACTGGAGAGGATCCAAACTGACGCGCTGACATTACCTCATAAGATTGAGGTACCCTCTGGTAAGGGTATACCATTTATCCCCCAGCATCATTGTTGCAATTGTTGAATTTTGAGTTCCATCTAGTATTATCATTTCTAATCATTGCACCACTATTGTCGAACTATTATATCCACCGGACTTTGTCTTAAATCGGTTCATATAGAACCAGTGGGATAGACAGAACAATTGTCTATCATATTGGAAAGACATTTAGTGTATTTGACATAGTAACATTGTATTCCATGTGTTTGCAGCGCTGAACTTCTTTCGACATTTCGCTTGTATCTAATATATATATATATATATATACCTACCTGTGTAAGGGTGTGCTTCTGCGTGTATATGTAAATATATGTGTGTGTGTGTATGTGTGCATGTGTAGGTGTATATAGCTATGTAAATATATGTGTGTGTTTGTATGTGTGCATGTGTAGGTGTATATAGCTATGTAAGGGTGTGCTTCTGCGTTTGTATGTAAATATATGTGTCTGTGTGTGTTTGTTTGTATGTATGTGTGCATGTGTATATACCTGTGTAAGGGTGTGCTTCTGTGTGTGTATGTAAATATGTGTGTGGTGTTATGTGTGTGTGTGTGTGTGTATATACCTGTGTAAGGACGTGCTTCTGTGTGTTTATGTAAATATATGTGTGTGTTTGGTTGTATGTGTGCATGTGTATGTGTATATACCTGTGTAAGGGTGTGCTTCTGCGTGTCTATGTAAATATGTGTGTGTATGTGTGTGTGTGTGTGTGGTGGGTTTGTGTGTATGTGTATATATCTGTGTAAGGGTGTGCTTCTGCGTGTCTATGTAAATATATGTGTGTATGTGTATATACCTGTGTAAGGGTGTGCTTCTGCATGTGTATGTAAATATATGTATGTGTATGGATATGTGTGCATGTGTATATACCTGTGTAATGGTGTGCTTCTGTGTGTGTATGTAAATATGTGTGTGTGTTTGTTTTATGTGTGCATGTATACTTGTATAAGGGTGTGCTTCTGCGTGTGTATGTAAATATATATGTGTGTGTGTTTGTATGTGTGCATGTGTATGTGTATATACCTGTGTAAGGGTGTGCTTATGTGTTTGTTTGTATGTGTGTATGTGTATATGATGTAGTGTTGTGCTTACTTCCTGGTTTGGTTAGATGGCACATTGAGGCTTCCATACAAAGATGATGTCATCAAGTGGGCTGTGCTTAGAATCAGAACAGTTCAGAGAAGCCATCTTGTGACAGTTTTGTGACGCAGTTATAAAGTACAAGGACTGAACCTCAGGATCAGACAAGTGCTAATAATAATAATAATAATAATAAGTGTAATGTCAGCTACAGATCACTGCAGAGCCAGTCAGGAAGAGTAAGAACTTTCAGTTACACATTATAAGTTATATTACAGTTATACAGTCACCCTGGATTACTATAGTGCTGCATACACAGTGTACAGGACTGCTAATATAAGGAGTGCAGCAGCCAATCATTATAAAGGACTATATATGTGTATCTATCCATATTACTGTGTGCAAATCTACAGGAGCACCTTGTTATGTAATCCAGTAAATAAAGTGCCAGTTTACATTTAGAAGTTGCAAGTGCATCATTCATATAAAGAGTTAATGTTTGCTATGTAAGGACATTACATCTGGCGATGAGTATACTACCACAAACTCACGCTATAATGGCTATATTTGGCACATTGAAAGAATTTGACCCTGACACAGATAACTGGGTTTCCTGGACTGAAAGGCTACAGCAGTATTTACTTGCCAATGACATTGGAGATACTTACGCCTAGATTTAGAGTTCTGCGTTAGCCGTCAAAACCAGCGTTAGGGGCTCCTAACGCTGGTTTTGGGCTACCGCTGGTATTTAGAGTCAGTCAGGAAAGGGTCTAACGCTCACTTTCCAGCCGTGACTTTTCCATACCGCAGATCCCCCTACGCCATTTGCGTATCCTATCTTTTCAATGGGATCTTTCTAACGCTGGTATTTAGAGTCTTGGCTGAAGTGAGCATTAGAAATCTAACGACTAGACTCCAGCCGCAGAGAAAAGCCAGGAGTTAAGAGCTTTCTGGGCTAACGCCTGTTCATAAAGCTCTTAACTACTGTGCTCTAAAGTACACTAACACCCATAAACTACCTATGTACCCCTAAACCGAGGCCCCCCCATATCGCCGCCACTCTAATAAAAATTTTTAACCCCTAATCTGCCGACCGCACACCACCGCAACCTACATTATCCCTATGTACCCCTAATCTGCTGCCCCTAACACCGCCGACCCCTACATTATATTTATTAACCCCTAATCTGCCGCCCCCAACATCGCCGCCACCTACCTACAATTATTAACCCCTAATCTGCCAACCGGACCTCACCGCTACTATAATAAAGTTATTAACCCTTAATCCGCCTCACTCCCGCCTCAATAACCTATAATAAATAGTATTAACCCCTAATCTGCCCTCCCTAACATCGCCGACACCTAACTTCAAGTATTAACCCCTAATCTGCCGACCTTGACCTCACCGCTAAGTCTAACCCTAACACCCCCCTAAGTTAAATATAATTTTTATTTAACAAAATAAATTATTTCTTATTAAATAAATTATTCCTATTTAAAGCTAAATACTTACCTGTAAAGTAAACCCTAATATAGCTACAATATAAATTATAATTATATTGTAGCTATTTTAGGATTAATATTTATTTTACAGGCAACTTTGTATTTATTTTAACCAGGTACAATAGCTATTAAATAGTTAATAACTATTTAATAGCTACCTAGTTAAAATAATTACAAAATTACCTGTAAAATAAATCCTAACCTAAGTTACAATTAAACCTAACACTACACTATCAATAAATTAATTAAATAAAATACCTACAATTATCTACAATTAAACCTAACACTACACTATCAATAAATTAATTAAATAAAATACCTACAATTATCTACAATTAAACCTAACACTACACTATCAATAAATAAATTAAATACAAATAAATACACTAACTAAAGTACAAAAAATAAAAAAAGAACTAAGTTACAAAAAAATAAAAAAAGAACTAAGTTACAAAAATAAAAAAATATTTACAAACATTATAAAAATATTACAACATTTTTAATCTAATTACACCTACTCTAAGCCCCCTAATAAAATAACAAAGCCCCCCAAAATAAAAAAATGCCCTACCCTATTCTAAACTAAAAATTGAAAAGCTCTTTTACCTTACCAGTTCTTCAAAGGGCCTTTTGCGGGGCATGCCCCAAAGAATTCTGCTCTTTTGCCTGTAAAAAAAAACATACATTACCCCCCCAACATACAACCCACCAGTTAAAATAAATACAAAGTTGCCTGTAAAATAAATATTAATCCTAAAATAGCTACAATATAATTATAATTTATATTGTAGCTATATTAGGGTTTATTTTACAGGTAAGTATTTAGCTTTAAATAGCATTAATTTATTTAATAAGATTTATTTTATTTCGTTAGATTTATATTATATTTAACTTAAGGGGGTGTTAGTGTTAGGGTTAGACTTAGCTTTAGGGGTTAATACATTTATTATAGTAGCGGTGAGGTCTGGTCGGCAGATTAGGGGTTAATAATTGTAGGTAGGTGGCGGCGACGTTGGGGGCGGCAGATTAGGGTTAATAAATATAATATAGCGGTCAGCGGTGTTAGGGGCAGCAGATTAGGGGTACATAGGGATAATGTAGGTTGCTGCAGTGTACGGAGCGGCAGATTAGGGGTTAATAATAATATGCAGGGTCAGCGATAGTGGGGGCGGCAGATTAGGGGTTAATAAGTGTAAGGCTAGGGGTGTTTAGACTCGGGGTACATGTTAGGGTGTTAGGTGCAGAATTAGGAAGTGTTTCCCCATAGGAAATAATGGGGCTGCGTTAGGAGCTGAACGCTGCTTTTTTGCAGGTGTTAGTTTTTTTTCCAACTCAAACGGCCCCATTGTTTCCTATGGAGGAATCGTGCACGAGCACGTTTTTTAAGCTGGCTGCGTCCGTAAGCACCGCTGGTATTTAGAGTTGCAGTGGCGGTAAATTATGCTATACGCTCCCTTTTTGGAGCCTAACGTAGCCCTTCTGTGAACTCTAAATACCAGTGGTATTTAAAAGGTGCGGGGGGGAAAAAGCACGCGTAGCTAACGCACCCCTTTGGCTGCAGAACTCTAAATCTAGCGGTAAGTCTGTTGCTGTCTGTCTGACAACTATTGGTGCTAAAACATATGAGATTCTAAAAGATCTGCAACACCCAGAAAAGCCAGCCACCAAGTCTTTGTCTGAAATAATACAGATCTTAACACAACATTTCCAACCACGGCCATTAGAGATTGCTGAGCGGTTCAAGTTTTATAGCAGGCGCCAAGGGGTACAAGAGACTGTATCTACATTTGCAATCAGTTTAAAGACATTGGCCAGCACCTGTACTTTTGGGGAATATCTGAATATGGCCCTTAGAGATCAGTTTGTTATTGGTATCAATACAGAATCTATTCAAAGGCGACTTTTGACAGAGTAGAGCCTGACCTTCCATAAAGCACTAGAGATTGCTTCTGTTTTGGAACAGCCCACACAAGACACTAGTTTACTGCAGACGCATTCCCACACTAAGGAAGAACAGGTATTTTTCTCTAATGTCAAGCAACAGACTAAACCAGCCAGTAAATATTCAGCAAAAGCAGCATCGCCTATTAACTGTTACAGATGGGGAGCACAGGATCAAGTAGCTTCTGAATGCAGATTTAAAGGGACAGTCAACACCAGAATTTTTATTGTTTAAAAAGATAGATAATCCCTTTATTACCCATCCCCCAGTTTTGCATAACCAGCACAGTTATATTAATATATGTTTTACCTCTGTGATTACCTTGTATCTAAGGCTCTGCAGACTGCCCCCTTATCTCAGTGCTTTTGACAGACATACAGAAAAGATTTGACTATGGACTTAGATACTGGTGCTGCAGTTTCAGTTATGACAATTAAAGATTGGAAACAGCTGAAAATTCCAGTATTGCTGCACCCCACTACCTTGAAGCTACAAACATACTCCACTGATGTCTTGATGCCACTGGGGTGTGCATCTGTATCTGTGTGTACAAACAGTAAAACTGCCAATCTTACACTATATATACTAAAATCAGGTGGCCCACCTCTTTATGGAAGTGACTGGATACGGGCCCTTGGCTTGCCTGAGAGCCTCAAAAACAGTGAAGTTCATCATATTGGAGTTGAACGTGCCCAGTGGATTCAGAACATTAAGACCAAATATGCCCCAGTGTTTGAAAATGTTCAGGGAAAAGTTAAGAACAAAAGGGTACGGTTACAGTTAAAACCTGGAGCAAGGCCAAAGTTTTTCAAAGCACAAACTGTGCCATTTGCTTTAAGGGCAGGAGTTGATGCTGAACTGAGGAGGTTAGAAGAGTTAAAGATTATAACCCCAGTGCATCGTAGTGAGTGGGCTTCTCCTATTGTACCGGTAAGAAAGAAAGATGGACAGATCCGAATATGTGGAGACTTTAGGATGGTGTTGAATGAACAGTTAGCAGTGGATAAGTATCCATTACCCAGGACAGAAGAGAATTTTGCTAACTTAGCTGGGGGACAACATTTCACAAAGATTGATTTAAAAAATGCTTACCTTCAACTTGAAGTACATCCAGATTTCCGCAGGTTACTCACCATCAATACTCACCGTGGTTTATTTCAATATAATCGTATGGTCTTTGGTATTGCTCCTGCACCAGCCATCTGGCAACGCACCATGGAAGAACTGTTAAATGGACTACCTCATGTCCAATGCCTTTTAGATGACATGTTAATCACGGGCAGGACGGAGGAAGAACATCGACACAATGTAGAGAGGGTACTGCAGCGGCTAATGACCTACGGGTTGAAGGTCAACTTGGAGAAGTGTGCTTTCATGCGTGACAAATTAGAATTTTGTGGCCATGTTATAGATTGTCATGGTCTACACACTGCTGATGACAAAGTCAAGGCCTTGCAAGAAGCTCCTATACCACAGAATGCATCACAACTACGATCATACCTTGGTCTCCTTAACTATTACCACAGTTTTCTTACCCAGCTAGCCCATACATTACACCCACTACTTCAGCTTCTTGAGACAAATCGACCCTGGTTGTGGAGCAGTGAATGCAATCAAGCCTTCCAGGGATCCAAGAACCTACTCCTGTTTTCCCGCATGTTAATGCACTATGATTTTCAGAAACCACTCATGATAGCATGTGATGCTTCACCTTATGATTTAGGGGCTGTCTTGTCACACACAATGCCAGATGGGACAGACCGACCGGTAGCCTTTGCTTCCCGTTCTCTAACGATAGCAGAGAAGAACTATTCCCAATTAGACAAGGAAGCATTGGCCATTGTAACATCGGACTGAGACGAGAAATGCAAAAATAATCACACCTTTATTAATAACAAAAAAATAATAAAAAGTCCACAAGTCAAATAACAAGCCAGGAGTCAAAACCAGAGCTGGTAGTCAGACGAGCCGAGTCAGGAGCCAAAGCGAATAATCAGACGAGCCGGAATCAGGAACAAGGAAAACAGCAGTATCAGGAATAAGCCAGGGATCAGGAACCAGGAAGGACGTCAGGCAGCCAGGTAATACACAGGAACTCTCACAAACAGGTCTGAGACAACGCAAAGGCAAAGCATACTGAACAGAGGCCCTTTAAATAATAAGTGATGACATCACAATTCTGAGTCTGCATCCTGTCTCACATGGATGATGCACACCAGTCTGGCCATAAAAGGAAGTGCAGGAAGTGAGCAGCATCCCCCACAATGCACCATAGTCAGGAAGAGAAGTGAGTAAAATGGCTGCCAGCAGCACATGGCAAACACAACAGGGAAAAAACCCTGACAGTTCCATAACTATATTTATGGTAGACAATTTACTCTTTTAACTGACCATAAGCCACTGCTGACCATCTTTAATCCAAGGAAAAGAATTTCAACCACTACAGCGGCTAGATTGCAAAGGTATGCTCTAACTTTGGGAGCATATCATTACTCCATCAAATACCGGGCCCATGATTCCCATGGCAATGCTGATGCCATGTCCAGGCTTCCACTAATGAATTCCTCACCAGTTGTTCAAGAAAGCCTTCCAAGTGTGTGTGTTTTACGGGTATAGTACATGCCAAACAAATTGCAAAGGAATCAGCTTGTGGTACTGAATTACAACTTCTGGCAAAGTATTTGAGAGATGGCTGGCCAAGAACTGGCTGTGATGTGCAGCGAGCATACATACTACGAGTGAAGGAACTCACACTCAGAAATGGATGTATTTTATGGGGTGAGAGAGTTCTGGTTCCTAACAGGCTACGGCAAGCTATTTTAAAACTCCTTCATGAAGGACACCCAGGCATTGTCAGAATGAAACAGAAGGCTAGGGGTCATGTTTGGTGGCCGGCCATTGATAAGAGACAAACAATGTTCAGTCAAGCACTACAGCGGTCAGGAGTCTGCAAAGTCACTCGAGAGCCTCACTCAAAGCAATATATTCAAGAATCCACAGATGAGTGACAGCAGAATAAAAATTTATTAGGCTTTACACAGAGACAGGTAGCGAAGTTTCGGAATAAACTTCCTTAATCATGCATACAGGTGAAATGATTTTCTCTATATATATAGACATATACCACTAGGTGGCGCCAAACTGCAGATTATAAACATTAACCCTATAGGTTTCAAAGTATCAAAGTGGTATAGTATATTATTAAAAACAATATTGCAATATAACAAATCTCCTAACTGTTTAGAATACCAAGTTATTTACCTTAATTTAACAACATTGTGCAATATATAAACATTTATCCACAACTTAAAAAAAGAGAAAAACATAAATTTCATAGAAAAGATTTTTCCTTTTCTTTTTCATAAATAGATAGAAAGGTCCCAATCTCTATTGAGACCATTAGGTTCAAGGGTTCCTAATTTGAAAATCCAAAATGCTTCACGCTGTTTCAACAGCTGCTCTTTATTACCCCCTCTGCGAGGTCTAAATACACATTCAATAATTTGGAATCTTAATTCATTAATTTGGTGACCCATTTTAATAAAGTGATGTGCAACTGGAGCTTTCTTATTGCCTGTCCTGATACTACTTTTGTGCTTAATGATTCTGTCTTTGATATTTCTAGTTGTCTCTCCGATGTAGCCACGCCCACATGGGCATTTGATCATATATACAACGAATTGGGTATAGCAAGAATGGTAGCCTTTAATACTGAATTTTTTCCCTGTTGTCGGATGATAGAAAAATGGGCCTTTAGACATATTGTTACAGCAAGTGCAATTAAGACATGGGTAGCATCCTTCTTTTTTGCTACCTATTACTGTTTGTATAACAGACTTACTAGAGCCAATATCAGCCTTAATCAGTTGTTTCCTTAAGCTCAAGCCTTGTTTATAAGCTGGTATAGGGGGAGATTTAAATTCTTTAATCTCAGGATTACATTCAGCTAAGATTGGCCAATGCTTTTTAACGATTTTTTTGTATATCAGCTAATTGTGAATCATATTCTGATACAAAAATAATACGAGGATCATTTATTGACTTTTCATTCTTTCTTCTCAACAGTGTTTCTCTAGATAAAGACCTAGCATATTGCAATTCTCTATCAATTAATGCAGGTGGGTAACCTCTATTTAAGAATCTGTTACTCATTTCTTTAAGTCTTAGATCTAGGACACCTTCGTCCGAAACAATTCTACGTGCTCTAAGGAATTGGCTACGGGGAAGGGCCCTGAGTAGAGAAGGAGGGTGGGCACTATTAAAATGAAGAAGCTATTTCTATCAGTGTTTTTTCGGTATAAATCAGCCAATAGTGTGTGCCCATTTTTAATAATCTTAGTGTCAAGAAATGAGATGTTATCCTCGCTCCATGTGAGTTTAAATTTAATGCTACCAGTGGCACAGTTCAATTAATTGACAAAATCACAAAGGGATCCAACATCACCCCTCCAAACCCCAAAGATATCATCGATATAGCCCCACCAACAGGCGCCATACCGATGAAATCCCGGGTTTGTATAGATAAATCTCTCTTCAAAAATATTCATAAAAATATTAGCATAATTAGGGGCGACGTTGGATCCCATTGCAGTTCCATGGGTTTGTAAGAAATAGTCGTCTTCAAACAGGAAATAGTTACAGTAAAGAATAAGTTCTAATAGTTGTGATATAAAGTCAACATGTTGTTTTAAATATTTATTCTCAGAGCTTAATACTGCTTAAACGGCACCAATTCCACTTTTATGAGCTATTGAAGTGTAGAGACTTTCTACATCTAAGCTGAACAGTATATATTTATCAGATTCCAATACCAATGCATCAATCTTTCTAAGGAAATCACTTGTATCTTGTAGAAAACAGTTGGAATTTTCAACATATGGTCTTAAAATTCGGTACTTGACATACGTGTTTCAACTCTCTTTGGTTATCAAAAATAGGGTTACATGAGAATTTTTTTATATACTCCATCAGTATTAAGTAGTTGTCTAATTTCATTAGTGTAATATGATTTATTAAGGGCCACAATGGCTCCTCCTTTATCCGCTCTCTTTAAAATCATATTAGTTTTTGCTTTTTTTTAAATTTGTTTTTATTATTAACAAGCATCAGGAGTTTTGTTACAACTTAAATTCATATGAAAAGAAAAAATAAACAACAAGATCAGCTCTTGTAATGACAAAGCCTAGTGTAAAGTATACAATAAGTTCCTAGTTTTAACATTCAATGATTAAACAACTTAACACTTTTAACCTGTCTACCTGATGCCCCTTTTTTCCATTTTATATATTTTATATAACCTAAACCATTAAAACTGGGAATTAAATAAAGCAAAAGCAGAAAAAACATAAACAACAAACAAAAAACGAACAAACTTACAAACAAACAAACAAAAAAAAAAGGGGGGGGAGGGAAGAGAAGAGGAGGAAAGAAAGGAAGAGACAGAGTGAAAAAAAAGGGAGGACCAAAGCTTTATCAATTTATTTGTTGACTGCGAGAGACTACCAGATTCCCAAGAGAACCAATTCCGTATTTCTGAAGGGATAAAGCAAATGTTTAATTTCCCTTGGGAACAGAGCCTTAATAAAGTTCGACCACTTGGAGAAGAAACTCCTCACCTCTTGATCATTCTGTAGGTTAGTATCTAATTGTTCTATTATACACTGTTTCTTCAAACAGTTCTTTACCTCTAATATACTTGGGGTTGCTCGCGATTTCCATTTCTTCAATATTAAATATCTAGCAGCAAGGATTGCCAAAGTGACTATTTTAAGTTTATCTCGAGGGAGGCCTAAGTCCTCCAGAGGAAAAATTATATTTAAAGGGGAAAATATGAGGGAGGATATTCCCACTGAATTAATAAGCCAATATTGTATCTTTAACCAGCAATTCCTGATTTTTGGGCAGTACCAGAACATGTGGATAAGATTAGCCGAGGCATATGAACATTTTTGGCATTTATTAAAGGTAGCACTTCGACATTTAGTTCCCTTCTCTGGGGAGAAGTACGTCATATGTAGTAGCTTAACATGTGTCTCCCTCCACGTAGCGGAGAGAGTGGCACATGCGATTGCTTGAATTGATAGAGTTATTACGGGAGTCGCTCCTAAATCTTCCGATAGTGTTGCTGTCCACTTAGCCTGCAGATTTTCTAATATTTCTGGGCCTTTGAGAGAAATCAGTCTTTGATATATATAAGAAATCGATAAGAAGCGATTCCTGGCTAGTGAAAGCCAGTTTTCGAGTATACCTAGGGACCATTCCCAGCCAAAATCGTTTACTAGTTTAAGGGCGAAATGTCGTGCTTGGAGATAAGCGAAAAAGTTTTTATTAGGAAGGTGGAAGTCTTTTTTGAGAGAGTCAAAGATGTTGATACATTTATTTGGAAAGTCAAGTAGTTGGGAGATGTTCAGGAGGCCCAGAGATTCCCATTTGGTGAAAAGGGCGGATTGTATCCCAGCTTGGAATTGTGGATTGTTTAGAAGTGGTAGGTATTGTGAGACTCTAACTTGGATATGTAACATAGAACATATTTTTTTCCACATCTGAATTAGGTTATAAATAGACTTTATTTTCTTTTGTGTGGGCGGGATTATATTGTTATTACAATGTAATAGAGCCACCAAGGAGTGTGGGTGGGCTATATTTTTTTCAAGATCAAGACTTGTTACATAGTTAGCATTTGTTAGCCAGTCCACTACTACCCTAGCCTGAAACACTACATTGTATAAGCGGATGTCTGGTAACGAGAGTCCCCCCTGCTCTACAGGAAGCATTCATTTAAATAAAGAGATCCTGGGTTTCTTATTCTGCCACAGGAAGGAACGAAGTGCTGAGTTAAAAGATAAAATATCTTTTGTTTTCAGGATAAGTGATGTGTTCTGAAGTACGTACAGGATTTTGGGAAGGAGAGTCATTTTATAAAGTGCAATACGTCCTGACAGAGATAAGGGGAGTTTTGCAAGTTTTTGAAAGCTTCTCTAACTCTATTAAGTACTAGGATTAGAGGAAATCCAGATACCCAAGTACCTAAATGCACCTTGAACTATGGAAAATGGGATGGTTGTACAGGAATCCTTGGTATGTTTAAGCCAACAGAGCTCTGATTTTAAAACATTTACTTTGTATCCGGAGAAGGAGCCAAATTGGTCTATGATAGCAAGAGGTTTTGGGATATTTCTAGCCGTGTTAGATATATAAAGCAATACATTATCTGCATATAGTGCAATTTGCAGTTCTTTCCCCTTAATTTTAATCCCTTCGAGTTGATGGCGAATCTGGATAGCAAGTGGTTCGATAGCCAGGTCAAACAAAAGAGGAGAGAGATGACACCCCTGCCTGGTCCCCCTCCCCAGTCTTATGTCGTGGGTCATATCCCCATTAACTAGAATTCTTGTATATGCATTGCTATATAAATTGTTAAAAGAATGAAGGAAATTGCCTCCAAGGCCAAACTGCTATAGCGTGAAAGACAGATGATCATAATGTACCGAGTCAAACGCTTTTTCAGCATCGATGGATATAATCGCCATGTCAGGGGTGTCCTCCTCCCCCCGAGTCCAGCATCTTAAGATATTCTATTATCGTGAGTACCTCTCTTATCTTGGCAGATGAGTTTCGCTTTAAAAGAAAGCCTGCTTGGTCACTGTGTATAATAGTGGAGAGCAGAGGTTGAAGCCTATTAGCTAAGATAGAAGTGAAAAGTTTGTAGTCCGTATTTAAGAGCGCTATGGGTCTGTATGACTCCTTTTTATCTGGATCTATCCCCTGTTTTAAAATGAGAGTTGTATAGGACGCCGTGAATTCCTTAGTTGGGGTGTTGCCTGAGATATATATATCATTAAAGAGTAAAGTTAAATGTTTTGTTATCTCAGGTGCTAATATTTTATAGAATTCATTTGGGAGTGCATCAGGTCCCAGGGCCTTATTAGAGGACATACTTTGGATCGTTGTAGCAATTTCTGCTTCAGTAAAAGGAGATTTTAATGTTACCAGTAGATCAGGAGTTAAGGTTGGAAAGGTTATATGGTTCCAAAAGTTTTCCCTCTGTGTGGTATTAGAGTTTTTAGAAGTATACAAAGACTCATAGTATTCTGTAAATACTCTACATATTTCTTCCGGGGAATTAAAGTTTTTGTTACCATATGTTATAGTTTTTATTATAGAAGAACCTCTTTCAATCTTAACTAAGTTTGCCAGGAGCTTCCCTGTTTTATTACCATAGCGATATAGTTTGGCCTGTAACCTGAGATCTCTTTGAGTACTTTTATAGAGCAGGAGGGAGTCTCTTTCCACCAGTGCTGTGTTGTATCTAGACCAATTTATATAAAATATAACGATTATATGCATTAGTGACGGCCTTCAGTACCTCGCTCTCCCTTTTTTAAATTTTTTTAGACCTAGAAATGCTATACGCTAGTATTTCCCCTCGGAGGACCGCCTTCAGTCTCCCAAAACAGAGCAGGTTTAGAGATATGTTGTTGGTTAAAAAGTGCATAATCGGGGGGCGGAGCCTGATAGCAAGGAGAGCAGACGTGTGTGTCTGGAGCTCCTCTGACATAACTTGTTCAAAAAGGGGTAAATATCCAACTTTTGCAACAGCATTATCTTCAATACACTCTGGAAGTAAAGATAACCATGTTTACCAGCCCCTTGGTGATTAGACTAGTGATCTAGGAACTTTGAGCTACCCCAAAGGCGATACGTTCTGAGGCCTTTAGTAGCTGCCTGGATTGTATAAACGCGATCTCTCCAAATATCTACGGAGTGTTCTACTCTTAACATATACCAAATGGATCCGGAGGCTGCATTAAACAAATTTGAGGCTACAGTTTGTGAGATGCTGGAGGAGCATCACTCTGAGATTAGCCTGTCATTTGCACAGCTCCTTGAACGGATTTGCACCCTATACGGTGCGCAAGATGGCGGCGGCAAATTAGGAGTCACAATTGCAACGCACCTGAATCCCCTGCAGATGCAAGATGTCTATACACCTCTAGAAGCAGTGGATAACTGGGCAGAAGTGAGCAAACATTACTCCGGAACAAGTGAAGAGAGATCGCAAGCCGGCATGAGAAGATCAGCTCTCTTATATAACGCACCAGATTTAGAGGAAATGAATGTACACGCGGAGGCCCCAGGAGGAGTAACAATGCACGGCCTCAACTGTGTAGCTGATCTGCACACTGCACCCTACCTGCTAGAAGATGACCACAGCTCCCCAAGTTTGCATCATAAGGGAGTGAAAAGGAGAGAGACTATCGATGGCCTGCCAGCAGTAATAACATTCCCTGAGCGATACGGTATGCAGGTAACACCTAGTCTCATGGTTCTAGTAAGCTTAGACGCTTCCCACAGATGTTCCTCCCCAGTCACCGGAGTCGGCTAAAGCAACAGAGCTCACTGCTGTTAAGGAGCAATGCAAATTCAATACTCCAGAGACTCTCCTTTATTGAATTTACAATCCCGACACTCATTTAATTCCTTAGTGCCTAGTGGACTTCTCATATGGAGGCTGCCCATTATATTCCCTTGTACTTATGTGTCCCACTATTAGGTAGACCATAACGAAGTGTTTTGGCTAGCACACTCTTGTATACAATTAACATAATTAATTAATCTTGGTACCGCATAAGTTTAAGATCTATATGGCACATGATATGTTACTCTATAGATGCTCCATGTTCCTGTGTTTCAGCAGCTTAGAGACACCAATGTCTGCAGCCTTTTCTCTGCCACTATAATTATTATGCTAATTTTCATGTATGTATAAATTCCAAGTGTTCATGTTTGTTTATATATAGTTCTGCGCAACTGATATCTGCCATGTTGTTTACTGTTCTAGCCATCTCACATATTTCTTTTTATGACCTCTCTGTAGTTAAACTATGTAATTTTATGCCATATAATTATATCTACAGTCTTTAGTTTCCCAAAGAGCAGGATATCTATTCTTATGACACTATTTTTACTACTGCTGAATGCCACATACTGGCTCACAACATATAAATCTACCACAATAGGTATTAGCCAGGGTTGTATTGACGTTCTGAAATACACATGGTACTGCAGACCTTGGCCTACACCGGACATATAGCAATTCCCTAATATTGTAGATTATTATAATCTATCTTAAAGGTACACTTATATATAAGACCACAGAGCTGGCTGGTTCCTGCACTAGTAGGGAGGATCATATTCTCTTGTTCGTATATTTATTGTATAATATTTTCTATACCTACATAATATGTTAATCTGAGTCTATAATTTAGATATAGTTTTATATCCCATGGTAATATTCTTTATATACAATCTGTCCTAATTGTTTTGTCCCTATTGTTTTGAGTGCTTATTCCAGTCTATTTATTAAAACTGTCTACTTAGGTCCCATAATAATAATATATAGATTGGACATTTATTATCAGATTTAGGGACTAGGTAGGAATCAACACTCCAAGGTTGTTCCTAGAATACCTAAATATAGGCCCTACTACCCAAGGAACACTCCTGAAAGTAGCGCTGTCACTGCATGACATTTCAGGGGTTGCTATTTTACATAGTTCACTGGAACCTTTTCATTAACCCTCAAGACACATAGCACTCCCTTCTCTAGATATGGCTATATATACCCTGGCAAACTTTGACGGCTTACAGTGTCCTTACTACGACTGACTTAAATCTATCCTAACTACTGTTATATATCTAACCCTTATTTTAGCTCACTATAGGTTTGCACTTTTGAGGGTTATATAGCTTTCTAAATGCAGATTCTCCTCTTTAAGAGGCTATGTGTATACATAACCAAACTGTACCTATACTGACTTACCACTATAATAGCATCTTATATTTTCAGAATAATGGTGCTCTTGGTCCTATTACCACTGTATGATTGCTGAGCTGCTGATGAAGTCTACATTGTTTATTATACTTAGCATATCTATCTTCCTATACTTCGTATTGCAGTGTATATGTGTGTAAAGTAGGAGGCACTTACTTACCTTAAATATTAACACGCTACCCAGCCCATGGCACCTATACACCAGGCACTATATATATCCTGGCAAAATTTGCCTATTTAAAGTATTAGTACTACTGCAGATCTATACGTAGGGGTATATGCTTTCACCTTCACATACTTCATTTAATGTATATAGCTCAAGACATATATGGATGTTGTTCATTATCTAAAGGTATACCTGTGCTCATATTAGGGGCACTACCAACAACCTCTTATATACCCCGATTTCACAAAGGTCTTACACAATAATGCCCTACTAGGGGAAAACCCCAGCTTTTGTTACTCACTTATATGATACGTGATATCTGTATATTTATCCTTGGTACCATCTTGCTATGAACACTTATATTCCTATTGGAAATTTTCTCTTTTGTATTATATTATATTGCATCATATCTATGCATGATACTAGTCTGTAGTGTGGCCTCATGCAGTCCCCCTAGCAGTCTACGACTATTAACCCATGTGTATGTGATAGTTAGTATTGTACTCAGGTTATAGCCGCATGCAGTTTAGGCTACATGCATAGTATGCTTTTAGTTAAATTTAATCACTGTTATATTTTACATGTCAGTTTCGCTCTATATCCCATTTACACTACAAGATCTACTCAGGGCATTTTGTATGGCTCTTGATTGGACTCATTTGTGTATTCTTACTTCTTATCTATTCTAAATATTCCAGGGCTTCTTCTCTATGGAGCCGCTAGCTCCCATGGCATTTTCTTTACAGACTGTATCTCCCCTCATCCTCTCCCACTCTTTATCTGCGAACGGGTCATATCCACTATCCTCTAACAGTCTCTGTCCAGTGGTGACAATTTACAAGATACTGCATAAATGCTCCAATAATGATTCATGGGCCTCATCCTAACCAGGCTGGAGCTATATCTACCCTTTCTTGATACCCATTACAAATTACATTTAACTCTCGCATAGCGCAGTCCTACATGCCATATGTTATACAACGATAAATAAGTGACCATGTTCATTAACATTTCTATGGTCTCTCGCCCCCCCACAGTAGTTGACCATAGCTATTTATATTGCTATAGTTTCTAGTTCCATCAAATCCTACCTGGATGACTTCATAGAGGAGTTTCTTCCCCAAGAGGATCGCAACCCCACTCTTTCTTTTTGCAGTAGAGGAGAAAAAACTTCTTTATCCCAGGAAGATTTGAGTTTTAAAACTTCCTCAGGTTTTAAATGTGTTTCCTGTATGAAGGCTACGTCAGTATTGATCTTTTTAAATTGAAGAAGTATTGCCTTCCGTTTAATCGGAGAGGTGAGACCTCCAATATTCCATGAGGTCATTTTAAGGTTGCCCCTCGCGGCCATTTTTTTTATACGAGAGGGAGGAAGATGAAAAAAATAAGGGAAAAGAAGAAGGAAGGGGAGAGGAGAGGGAAGGAGAAAAAAAAAAAAAAAAAGGGGGGAGGGAAAAAGAAAAAATACAAAAAACAACTATGTACAACATAAATAACTGTACCACCCATGGCAACTACCACTCTAAACTGAAGGAGCCCAGACATTAATTTCTTTTAAAGGGGACAGTTCATAGAGTAAAACTTTTCTGCTTCAGCAGCTGTATCAAAAAAGTGTGTGGTATTGTCAATCACCAATCTAAGTCTAGCAGGGTGCATAATAGTTGCGCGAAACCCTTGTTGTATGAGTTTTGTGCACATTGGGGCCAGTTCTCTTCTTTTCTGGGCCGTTTCTGCTGCATAGTCCTGAAATATAAGGACTTTGGCATCTCCAAACATTAAAGGTTGATGTTTGCGATAATGTTGCAAGAACATGGTTTTATCTTGATAGTTCAAGAATTTGACTATGATAGGTCTTGGCCTCTTATTAATATTAGCAGAAGAAACTGGTCCTATCCTATGTGCACGTTCTATAGTTATTTTAGGGTAGCTATCGGGTATCTGTAGTAGTCGTGGAAGAGTGTGTGTGAGTAATTTGTTAAAATCTTCTGGCTGTTTTTCCTCGGGGATACCAATTAATCTTAGGTTGTTTCGCCTTGAGCGATTCTCAAGGTCTTCAACTCTATTCTGTGCTTTAGTGAGAGCCAGAGATATAGTTTCAAGTTTATCATTCTGAGCTGAGACAAGATCTTCAAGATCCGAAACTCTTTGCTCAACCTCTGAGAATCTTTCTGCAAATTGTTTTACTTCTGAAGTTAAGCATGCAATGTCTTGTTTGAGCTCTTTTTTTAGAGAGTCAAATTTAGGTGTGAGGGCATCAGAAATTTTAGAGACTAAGGACTGTACATCAATGGATTCTTGCAAATTTAAAGAGTCACAGGCGGGTAACTGTGTCTCTGCTGGGGCCTCGGGGGCAGGTTTATGCTTCTTATCCCTTTGTCTGACTGACATGGCCGCTGGTGAGGTTTAACTGTGAGAGTGGAAATATTTATCCATATTCTCTTGAGTGAAAAAAGGTGACGTGAGAATTAGTTATTACATTAAAAAGAAAGAGCTCAATCGAAAGAGAAAAAAAAAAAAAAGGAAAAGGAAAGCAGGGGACAGGAAGTGGGGGACCAAAGTGAAGGTGAAGTGCTAGAGTGAAAACAAATTTGCTGGAAGAAAAACAAAAAAACAAAACAAAAAAAACAGAAAAAAAGTGAAGTTAGTGAATCAGGCAGCCATGTCAGGGAGACAAGGGAACATTCTTAGCTAACCTAAAAAAAGAGAAAAATAATTTTTTTCTCTCTCCTTTCCTTCCTTTTGCTCCCCTCTTCCTCTCCTAGGTTTTCTTCAACCTGTAGGAATGTATAGTGTAGCCCTTTTACAGTTACCTTTAATATGTTTTAAGTCTGTTAAGAGTTCAAAATATTTAATGCTGAAGGGGTTAGGCCCCAAGAGTAAAAAAGTAAAGAATTCAGGTAGACCTATGGGTCGATTTTAGATAAATTGCCAAGTGTGAGTTAAGATAATTTAGCCTCTAAGAAAGTGTGGTGGTGTAAACATATGTAAAATGATATAAGCTTTTGGGGCTAAAGATATTTTAGAATGATTGATCTCTAATAATTATACAGTGAAGTCCAACTACTTTTTTGGTCTTATAAGAAAAAAAGGAAAGGCTTTGGGATACCTTCTAGGTCAATACAGGCAGTTCTTCTCAATTATGCTAAATACACTAGTAGTACACCCTAAAATTTAGGATTACAATTAGACAGTCAGAAATCCTATACAAACAGCAGTTTTTGCAGATATTTGTTAAGAAGACCCCTTTAAGGGGGTTTACGATACCCTGTTTTCCTCAGTTCCCTTTAAGGCAGGATCACATAGATATAAGACTGCTCTCTATGTGGTAAAATTTTCTATTTTAGTTTCTGCAGTGTGAGCCATCCCCAAAGTGTTTCAAAGATTAAATACAAGGGTGACTTTATGCAAACACTAAATAGGGATCTTCTAGTAAGATCTAAATAGCCACCTTTCCCAAAAAAAAACATAAAAAAAAAGAAAAAAAAACCAAGAAATTTATAAAGGTTAAGGTTGGTAGAACTACGTCTATAATGCACTTTTAAGGGTATCTATTGTACTTTGTAGAACTCCTTAAGCTATGAACCTTCTAAGAGCTAAAAATGCCTTTATAGTGAGTGTTTATCTCACTTAATAATGGTTGGTATCCCACTTCTATTTAGGGTTAATTCTATTGCTCTCAGCAGTTTCTTTTTAGGATAGAAGTTTAAGGTGGCTTAGAGGAGGTTTCTGAAAGAAAATATAGCGTTAATATTTAATCTAACAGACCCCCTTCTCCTTAATTATGTATATTTAGTAACAGTATACCCTGGGGAGAGGAAAATACAGATTGAGTAGCATTTAAAAAAAAAACAAAAAAAAAACACACTTTCCATTCTAATAGGCAAAGCTACACACAATAGAGTGTTACATTTTCCTGTTCTCAACAGGGTTTTTAAGCATTTTGATGAGAGAACCTTCCTTTATCTATTTGGTGTAAATAACAATTTGTTACAAAGGTCCAGTTTAGGGCTTACTCAATGAATGCAAAAGTCAGGTCTATGCACTCCTGTGGTCTTAAAGTATATTAAACTATGTACTACATATATAAGAATTGTAGATTATTTAACAAAGTAGCTTTATAGTCCCCTGACATTGATGTAGCTTGAAACAATGTTTATTTTCCTCCTTCTCCTCTGTGTTTCCTTTTACTTACTAAATTCACCTCCTCCCACGCAGCACCGGTGGGGGAGGAGGGGAGGCAAGCACTGAGAGGTGGACAAGTTGCAGTCAGGCCAAGGGGGCCGCGGGCAGCTCAGGTATATGTGATTCAGCGTTTGCAGCTGAGTTGTTAGCAGGTGCGGCGGCAACCGAGAGAGGCAAAGGAAAAAAACAAGTAGATAGGTTGGGTAAGTCCTCGCTAGGGTGTAGTTAGGGGAGATACCTTTCAAGTTTGTGGAATAGGTTTTACATCACTTTTGCCCCTTTTCTTACATCCTCAGAAAAAAGCGGGGATAGTCAGTAAGTAAGAAAGCCATTTAGATTCATTAAGCCAACTGTTATAATAGTTGGGCTAAGTTCCAGGTCCCTCCAGGTGGATTATTTGCCAAAACAGTGAGATGTAGTTTCACTGTTGCAGGTTCCCGAGATGATGTCTCAATCTATCCAAGAAAGCAACCTCACAAGTGGGGTAGGGCGCGAGCATTCACCGCCAAAAAGCTATGGGACTGGAGTATCGAGCCAAGCAGCAACAGCAGCACATACTTTGCTCCTCCTCCACCGGAACCTAGAACATACAGTTTTTCAGAACAGACAATTTTACATATTAGTTTTTGCTTTAATTGACTTAACAGCACATAGAATTAGAGCACGTAGAATTGTTTCGGACGAAGATGTCCTAGATCTAAGACTTAAAGAAATGAGTAACAGATTCTTAAATAGAGGTTACCCACCTGCATTAATTGATAGAGAATTGCAATATGCTAGGTCTTTATCTAGAGAAACACTGTTGAGAAGAAAGAATGAAAAGTCAATAAATGATCCTCGTATTATTTTTGTATCAGAATATAATTCACAATCAGCTGATATACAAAAAATCGTTAAAAAGCATTGGCCAATCTTAACTGAATGTAATCCTGAGATTAAAGAATTTAAATCTCCCCCTATACCAGCTTATAAACAAGGCTTGAGCTTAAGGAAACAACTGATTAAGGCTGATATTGGCTCTAGTAAGTCTGTTATACAAACAGTAATAGGTAGCAAAAAAGAAGGATGCTACCCATGTCTTAATTGCTCTTGCTATAACAATATGTCTAAAGGCCCATTTTTCTATCATCCGACAACAGGGAAAAAATTCAGTATTAAAGGCTACCATTCTTGCTATACCCAATTCGTTGTATATATGATCAAATGCCCATGTGGGCGTGGCTACGTCGGAGAGACAACTAGAAGTATCAAAGACAGAATCATTGAGCACAAAAGTAGTATCAGGACAGGCAATAAGAAAGCTCCAGTTGCATTATTGTGGATAAATTTGTATATATTTCACAATGTTGTTAAATTAGGGTAAATAACTTGGTATTCTAAACAGTTAAGATATTTGTTATATTCTTATTTTGTTTTTAATAATATACTATACCACTTTGATACTTTGAAACCTATAGGGTTAATGTTTATAATCTGCAGTTTGGCACCACCTAGTGGTATATGTCTATATATAGAGAGAAAATAATTTCACCTGTATGCATGATTAAGGAAGTTTATTCCGAAACGTTGCTACCTGTCTCTGTGTAAAACCTAATAAATTTTTATTCTGCTGTCACTCACCTGTGGATTCTTGAATATACGGCCATTGATAAGGACATTGAGAACTATGTTATGGCATGCAAAGGGTGTGTTCAGGCTCAAGGACAGCTTCCACGAGGAGCTGTACAACCATGGGACTGGTCTACTACTCCTTGGGAGAGACTACATTTGGACTTTGCTGGTCCTATTGATGGAATCTCATACTTAATCATAATTGATGCACACTCTAAGTGGCCAGAAGTAATTCCAATGACAAGGACTACAACTACTGAAGTCATATCAGCATTAGAAAGACTGTTTTCAGTATTTGGGTTGCCAAGAAAACTGGTCACAGACAATGGTCCCCAGTTTGTGTCACAAGACTTCCAGAATTTTTTACATACGAATGGAATTCACCATCATCGGACGGCACCATATCACCCAGCCACCAACGGGCAAGCAGAGAGATTTGTCCAAACCTTTAAAAGGGCACTAAAAGCTCTAAAAGAAGAGAAGCAGGTTAATACTAAAAACATTTTACAATTTTTGCAACAATATAGGGTTACTCAACACCCCACCACGGGAGTTGCCCCAGCTCAACTATTGTTTGGCAGGAAGATCCTTACAAAGCTGGATTTAATCACACCAGATGTAGCAGAAACAGTCCGCATCATGCAAGATAAAATGAGAGTGGGAAAACTTTCACGGACCTACACAGAAGGAGACTTGGTTTGGTATAGGGTGTACCATACAGAGGAAAATTGGGCACCAGGTGTTGTTGCCCAGGTTGAGGGCCCAAAGATGTATGTGATAACCACTCAACCAGGTGTGTGTCGCCGCCATGTGAACCAACTACGACCACGGCTAGAGAGGAGAGAACAGGCTGGTGATGACCATCACATACAAATGCAATCAGACAATGACTTTGATATCTGGGGTGGTGTTTGGCATGATCCAAACACAGGCTCTGACTCAACTACAGAAGATGTCTCAGAAATACCAGCCTCAATAGAAGAACCTTGTAATGATGAGTCAGGAAATTCTATCCAGGACCACAATAGTCAAGCTCGTACTCCCAGGCAACGAACACCTGTTCTTCGTTGGTCTCCTGAAGTGAATCTCAGAGACACTCGCCGGAGACAACATGCAACCTATCAGAGAAACTTTTGTCAACGGAAGAAACAAGAAGCAGATTTCACGTCCACAATACAAGAGGATACTGGAGAAGACTGATTTCTCTTACGGTTGTAGTTGTGCAGTTAAGTTTATTTAAAAAAAAAAAAAAAAGTAGGAAAGGAGATGTAGTGTTGTGCTTACTTCCTGGTTTGGTTAGATGGCACATTGAGGCTTCCATACAAAGATGATGTCATCAAGTGGGCTGTGCTTAGAATCAGAACAGTTCAGAGAAGCCATCTTGTGACAATTTTGTGATGCAGTTATAAAGTACAAGGACTGAACCTCAGGATCAGACAAGTGCTAATAATAATAATAATAAGTGTCATGTCAGCTACAGATCACTGCAGAGGATACAGCATCAGCCAGTCAGAAAGAGTAAGAACTGTCAGTTACACATTATAAGTTATATTACAGTTATACAGTTACCCTTGATTACTATAGTGCTGCATACACAGTGTACAGGACTGCTAATATAAGGAGTGCAGCAGCCAATCATTATAAAGGACTATATATGTGTATCTATCCATATTATTGTGTGCAAATCTACAGGCGCACCTTGTTATGTAATCCAGTAAATAAAGTGCCAGTTTACATTTAGAAGTTGCAAGTGCATCATTCATATAAAGAGTTAATGTTTGCTATGTAAGGACATTACATATACATGTGTAAGGGTGTGCTTCTGCGTGTTTATGTAAATATATGTGTGTGTGTAGGTATGTGTGCATGTGTATGTGCATATACCTGTGTAAAGATGTGCTTCTGCGTTTGTATGTAAATATATATGTGTGTGTGTGGGTATGTGTGCATGTGTATATACCTGTGTAAGGGTGTTCTTCTGCATGTGTATGTAAATATCTGTGTGTGTGTGTGTGTTTGTGGGTATGTGTGCATGTGTATATACCTGTGTAAGGGTGTGCTTCTGCGTGTATATGTTAAAATATGTCAGTGTGTGTTGGTATGTGTGCATGTGTATATACCTGTGTAAGGGTGTGCTTCTGCTTGTGTATGTAAATATATGTGTGTTTGTGGGTATGTGACGTGTGCATGTGTATGTGTATATACCTGTGTAAGGGTGTGCTTCTGCATGTGTATGTAAATATATGTGTGTGTGTGGGTTTGTGTGCATGTGTATGTGCATTTACCTGTGTAAAGGTGTGCTTCTGCATTTGTATGTAAATATATGTTTGTGTGTTTGTGGGTATGTGTGCATGTGTATATACCTGTGTAAGGGTGTGCTTCTGCTTGTGTATATAAATATATGTGTATTTGTGGGTATGTGACGTGTGCATGTGTATGTATATATTCTTGTGTAAGGGTGTGCTTCGGCATGTGCATGTAAATATATGTGTGTGTGGGTATGTGTGCATGTGTATATACCTGTGTAAAGGTGTGCTTCTGCATGTAAATATATGTTTGTGTGTGTGTAGGTATGTGCGCTGCACATAATTTTAACACTTTATAAATAAACAATAGTAACATACACACCTGTACTTTGATGGCTGATTACAGACTTTTTTTTAACATTTAGAATTCATTGGCCTTTGAATGTTATTCTCTGCTGAACTCTATGGCCTCTAGTTATCAAGCCTTCAACCGCAAATACGCTGGAATTCCGCAGCGTATTTGTGGCGAGGCTGATTCGCCATAGCTATCAAGCCCTACAGACTGGCAAAAGTAGAATCTAGTGACGTAACATACAATCCGCCGGACTCAGTCCGACACAGATCGATGGTTACGTCACTACAGATGTTCCGAACGCAAGTTCGGCACAATCTGACAACTTTTGGAAGTTATCAAACTACATCCAGGTATGCTCGGCACTATTCCGGCCCAGCGTACCTGGTTTTCAATCTGCCACCCTGGAGGCGGCGGATTCCATAGGAATCAATGGGAGTCTGACAGCAGTCAGAGCTCATGTTCGCTGCTGCCCGATATCCTATTGATTCCTATGGGAAGTGTCTGCACCTAACACCCTAACATGTACCCCGAGTCTAAACACCCCTAATCTGCTCCCCCTACACCGCCGCCACCTACATTATACTTATTAACTCCTAATCCGCCGCTCCCGGACCCCGCCACAACTAAATAAAATGTTTAATCCCTAAACCGCCGCTCCCGGACCCCACTGCCACCTACAATATACCTATTAACCCCTAATCTGCCCCCCCTATACCGCCACCACCTACATAAAGTTATTAACCCCTATCCTGCCGATCCTGGACCCCGCTGCAAATAAATTAATTGTTTAACCCCTAAACTGTCGCTCCCGGAGCCCACTGCCACCTACATTACATTTATTAACCCCTAATCTGCCCCCCTACACCGCCGCCACCTACATTATATTTATTAACCCCTAAACCTAAGTCTAACCCTAACCCTAACCCCACTAACTTAAATATTATTTAAATTAATCTAAATAAATATTCCTATAATTAAATAAATTATTCCTATTTAAAACTAAATACTTACCTATAAAATAAACCCTAAGCTAGCTACAATATAACTAATAGTAACATTGTAGCTATCTTAGGGTTTATTTTTTATTTTACAGGCAACTTTGTATTTATTTTAACTAGGTACAATAGCTATTAAATAGTTATTAACTATTTAATAGCTACCTAGTTAAAATAAATACAAATATACCTGTAAAATAAATCCTAACCTAAGTTACAATTATACCTAACACTATACTATTATTAAATAAATTTAATTAATTAATTAAATACAATTACCTACAATTAAATAAAAATAACTAAAATTAACTAAAGTACAAAAAAAATCAAACTCTAAATTACAGAAAATAAAAAAAAATTACAAGAAGTTTAAACTAATTACACCTAATCTAAGCCCCCTAATAAAATAAAAAATCCCCCCAAAATAATAAAATTCCCTACCCTATACTAAATTACAAATAGCCCTTAAAAGGGCTTTTTGCGGGGCATTGCCCCAAAGTAATCAGCTCTTTTACCTGTAAAAAAAGAAATACAACCCCCCCAACATTAAAACCCACCACCCACACCCAATCTTACTCTAAAACACACCCAAACCACCCTTAAAAAACCTAACACTACCACATTGAAGATCACCCTACCTTGAGCCGTCTTCAACCAGCCGGGCCTAAGTCCTCAACGAATCCGGGTGAAGTGGTCCTCCAGATGGGCAGAAGTCTTCATCCAATCCGGCCAGAAGAGGTCCTCCAGATGGGCAGAAGTCTTCATCCAAGAGGCATCTTCTATCTTCTTCCATCCAGCGAGGAGCGGCACCATCTTGAAGACATCCGACGCGGAGCATCCATCGATCCCGACGACTAAATGAAGAATGACGGTCCTTTTAAATGACGTCATCCAAGATGGCGTCCCTTGAATTCCGATTGGCTGATAAGAATCTATCAGCCAATCGGAATCAAGGTAGGAGAAATCTGATTGGATGATGAAATCAGCCAATCGGATTGACCTCGCATTCTATTGGCTGTTCCAATCAGCCAATAGAATGCGAGGGCAATCCGATTGGCTGATTGGTTCAGCCAATCGGATTGAACTTCAATCCGATTGGCTGATTTCATCAGCCAATCGGATTTTTCCTACCTTAATTCCAATTGGCTGATAGAATCCTATCAGCCAATCGGAATTCAAGGGATGCCATCTTGGATGACGTCATTTAAAGGAACCGTCATTCTTCGTTTAGTCGTCGGGATCGATGGATGCTCTGCGTCGGATGTCTTCAAGATGGTGCCGCTCCTCGCCGGATGGAAGAAGATAGAAGATTTCACTTGGATGAAGACTTCTGCCCATCTGGAGGACCTCTTCTGGCTGGATTGGATGAAGACTTCTGCCCATCTGGAGGACCACTTCGCCCGGATTCGTTGAGGACTTAGGCCCGCTGGGTGAAGACGGCTCAAGGTAGGGTGATCTTCAATGGGGTAGTGTTAGGTTTTTTTAAGGGGGGGTTTGGGTGAGTTTTAGAGTAAGGTTGGGTGTGGGTGGTGGTTTTCAATGTTGGGGGGTGTATTTCTTTTTTTACAGGTAAAAGAGCTGATTACTTTGGGGCAATGCCCCGCAAAAAGCCCTTTTAAGGGCTATTTGTAATTTGGTATAGGGTAGGGAATTTTATTATTTTGGGGGGATTTTTTATTTTATTAGGGGGCTTAGATTAGGTGTAATTAGTTTAAACTTCTTGTAATTTTTTTTATTTTCTGTAATTTAGAGGTTTTTTTTGTTGTACTTTAGTTAAATTTAGTTATTTTTATTTAATTGTAGGTAATTGTATTTAATTAATTTAATTTATTTAATGGTAGTATAGTGTTAGGTGTAATTGTAACTTAGGTTAGGATTTATTTTACAGGTATATTTGTAACTAGGTAGCTATTAAATAGTTAATAACTATTTAATAGCTATTGTACCTAGTTAAAATAAATACAAAGTTGCCTGTAAAATAAAAATAAACCCTAAGATAGCTACAATATAACCATACCAGCAACTGTTCATGTTATATCAGTACTAGAAATGACTACATCTACCATACTAGTGGAATACAGAGACATTTGGCATTAAAGGTGTTTCTGATTTAAAAGCATTTTTAGCTTAATCTCTGTCACTGTTTAACAAATGAAATAAATATTACATACAATAGTACAACAAATATCACGGTAAGACTTAGAAAGATGGGCGACCAAGCGCTAACACAGAGATATGCCTTAAGCTTACTCTCAAATTAGCCTCCTAGCCGTCTAACAGAAACTAAGTACAGATCAGGTGTGAGAGTATGCGCTAAAAATCTTAAAAGGCAGAGGGATAACTAAGTTATAGCATAAAAGTGTTTAATACAATGATAAAACAATAAAATCTATGTATCTAAAACAACAACAATACAACACATGGATCCATGTTTAGAATAAATATAACAGTATCATAAAACAAATATTCGCAGTGGTGAGAGACGGTTGACAGGGTAATGGCAACTAAAGAATGGATTATATCTATAGATAATATAGAAATGGAAACAGTGAATGCTCTAAATGATGTATAGGATAGCAAAAAACGTCACAGAGATCAAATTAGAACATAACACATTAGCAAAAGTAATATTGAACAATATAAAACATTCAATAATAAAAAAAGTCACAGTGGAAAGTACACATGCATCCAAACTCCAAGTGAAATGTCTATCCTCCAAACAGAAAACTTCTTAGGGGTGTGGAAAATGTTAGTGTAACAATGAAAAAACAAAAATGTTGAAAAATATGTGAAGATGTGTGTCAAATAAATCCAAAGGAATCCAAAAAAGAAATCCAAAAAAGTGTGTGAACCGGGTAGTGAATGTCCAAAAAAATAACCTCAATGCAAAAAATATATATAACAAAAAGAAGTAAAAATAATGGCCAAAGTTTAGGAGTGGTATCTGTGGCAGATGACCAAAAATAAAAATAAAAATAATAGCAATAAAAACAACAAAAAATAGACAGTCAGAGATCCATACTGACAGACAACAATAAACCAGTATGTCAACGCGTTTCGGCCTTAGTTAGGCCTTTCTCAAGACTACTATTTGTTATATATATTTTTTGCATTGAGGTGATTTTTTGGACATTCACTACCTGGTTCACACACTTTTTGGATTTCTTTTTTGGATTCCTTTGGATTTATTTGACACACATCTTCACATATTTTTCAACATTTTTGTTTTTTCATTGTTACACTAACATTTTCCACATTTTCTGTTTGGAGGATAGACATTTCACTTGGAGTTTGGATGCACGTGCATTTTTTTGAAGATTACACTTTCCACTGTGACTTTTTTTATTATTGAATGTTTTATATTGTTCAACATTACTTTTGCAAATGTGTTATGTTCTAATTTGATCTCTGTCACGTTTTTTGCTATCCTATACATAATTTAGAGCATCCACTGTTTCCCTTTCTATATTATCTATAAATATCACGATAACCATGTTAACTGTAAAACAGAGCTATGGATGAAGCCAAATGCTGGATATAGAGTTCCTCTATCTTCAAATAATTTTTTTGCCAGTAATCTGTATTCAGTGGTTCCATCGTCATCTTTTGTAGCGCCATTTACCAGCTTCAAGGGCAAGCTTTGCCTCTCATGTTGCAAATGCATTATAGATGAACGCTGCCAGACTTTCTTTACAGAAATAATCAAATGGCTGCTATCCACCCGTGCATGATTTATCTGATCTCATGACATTTAAAATGATCTATTCTTGCATTTGTTTAGAGGTTTTCTTCGTTAGTAATACTGTAAACACATAACCAGGGACAAATGAGTTCAGTACAGCTCTTTCATGGCAGCTTTTACCATCATTCTTATAATTTATATTCAAGTAGGTTCACAGTTTTACCCCTTAATATATTTCGAAATAAAATTAAGTAAATTAGCTTCCTAATATTTCTGTCAAACTTGAAGGGCCATAATAGTAAAAAAAAAATACATGCTCTAAATCCGTCAGAGCATGTAATTTTAAGACTATTGGCCCTAAACAACTTTGTGTTTAACCCCCGCAGAGCACTGCTGATCCTCAGCCGAAACTACTGCTGATCTAATCAGCAGCGCTAATCACACAACTCAGATGTGCAACTGCGCTGCTGATTGGATGAGCAGTGATTTCCGTATCTGGGACCAGGAGTGCTTCACAGGTCTCTTTGTGGGAGTTAAACACACAGGGCTAGATTACAAGTGGAGTACTAAATTATCATGCGCCCGCAAATGGGTGAAATTGCCCGTTTGTGGGCGCACGATAAACAACCAGCCATTACAAGTGGCTGGTTATTACTACTGCGAGCTTGCAGTAGCAATTAGCACTCCGAAAATTAACCAGAGCCCAGACCTCTGTTTAATTTTCTTAATGCCTCCCAATTGCCCCCAAATTTAAGTGTTAGTTATCTTTTATTTTTTTTTTAAACAAATGTAGCATTTAAAAAAAAACAAAAAAAACCCTGCACTTAGCAGTTTTTGTGGGCTAAAGTTAGTGGCTGTTAGAAAAAATAACCCGGCACTTTACATAGCGGTCTATGGGAACTGTGTGTTCCCTGTAAATATATATGTATATGCTTATTTACATATTTATTTATGTGTTAATATGTGTACAGTATATACACATATTAACACATAAATATCTATGTATATATTCATATACATGTATATTTAAAATTGCTGCCCATCGCTGCGTGACGTACCCCCTTTCCTGGGCTAGTTCTCAAGCAGTGTCTGATGGCAGGAGAATGAGGCTCCCATTGGAGCCTATGGAAGCGTGCTGGTATTATAAAGTGGAGTGCAAATATTGATTTAGCAAAAGTGATATTTTATGCTCCACTTATAATCTCGCCCACAGTAGTTTAGGGTTGATAGTCTTAAAATTACATGCGCTAGCAAATTTAACTTGTAATTTTTCTACTATTGTTTCCATGTAACCCCTTCTGCCAAATGTTACATAGCCCATCGTACCGCATAATGTAGAGCTACATCCATTACCATATGAAGGCAGATTGACAGATCGTTACAGAGGTGGGTGGGCGGCACAAACGCAGAGGGGCTTTACGCTGAAGAAAGCTTCACTATGGGATAGGAAGCTACACTACCACAAAAGGGGGGTTGCAGGGGGGGCACCCTAACTAATGTTCATGGGGAGGTAGGGGGCAAACTACATTACAAAAAAAGATGAATAAATAATTTAAAAACAAACATTTATATGGGTACTAGAATCTAAGATAGCCGCCACTACAGGGAGGGGGGGGGGGGGTTAAAGAGCTGTTTGTGGGGGACCAGGGAGGTGGGTGGGTGGAGAATGGATCACTCCACTGAAGAATAAAGTAATAATAAAAAAAGTCCTAAACTGCATACTGGCAGGTTGTCTGTCAGTACCTAAAGGGTAGTGACCAGTGGGGGTGAGGAAGGAAAGAGAGCTGTTTGGGAGAGATCAGGTAGGGATCAGAGAGTGGAAGGTGTCAGGCGGGAGGGTAATCTCTACTCTGCATAAAAAATTAACCTTAAAAGATAAATGATTAACCTCTTCAATGCCGGGAATTTCAAGTAAGGTGGGCAACTGCAATTAGAGGCCTTCTAATTGCCGAAAAGCAATGGCAAGGTCATGTATGTCTGCTATTTCTGAACAAAAAGGATCCCAGAGAAGCTTTTATAACCATTTATCATATGACTGCAATAGTTGTGTGTAAATAATTTCAGTGAGGAACCCAAATTTTGCGATAAAGTTATACAGTTTATTTTATATGATTAAATCTGACTGCCAAATAGTAACATCAAATATACCAAAATGGGCCTAGATCAATAACTTGGTTTTCATAGCTAAATCAAAAAATCAAAAGCTCCATTTCTGTTTAAAATGAGTGATAGCAAAAATGCTAAAAATTCTCTGGTACTTTGGGCAAGTTTTGCTCTGAAATTCCAGGTCGAGAAGGGGTTAAACTTTCATAATTCAGACAGAGCAATCAATCTTAAACAACTTTCCAATTCACTTCTATGATCTAATTTGCTTCCTTCTTTTGGTTTCCTATGTTGAAAAATTTAACATTTTTAAATTGTATGCTCTATCTGAAAGAAAAAAATATTTAAAGGGACAATGAACCCAATTTTTTTTTTCGTGATTCCGATAGAGCATACAATTTTAAGCAACTTTCTAATTTACTCCTATTATCAATTTTTATTCGTTCTCTTGCTATCTTTATTTGAAAAAGAAGGCATAAAAGCTAAGGAGCCAGCCAATTTTTGGTTCAGACCATGGACAGCACTTTTTTATTGGTGGGTTAATTTATCCACCAGTCAGCAAGAACAACCCAGGTTTCTCACCAAAAATGGGCTGGCATCTAAACTTACATTCTTGCTTTTCAAATAAAGATACCAAGAGAATGAATAAAATGTGATAATAGGAGTAAATTGGAAAGTTGCTTAAAACTGCATGCTCTATCTGAATCGCGAAATAAAAAAATTGGTTCAGTGTCCCTTTAAAGGGATATAAAACCCAAAAAACAATTATTTTGTGATTCAGACATACCATTTTAAAAGGTTTCCAGTTAACTTATATTATCAAATTTGCTCTGTTCCTATGATATTCTGGCCTAGATTTGGAGTTTTGCGGTAGAAGGGCTGTTAACGCTCCGCTGGCTTTTTTCTGGCCGCACCATCAATTTAACTCTGGTATCGAGAGTTCAAACAAATGCTGCGTTAGGCTCCAAAAAAGGAGCGTAGAGCATTTTTACCGCAAATGCAACTCTCGATACCAGAGTTGCTTACGGACGCGGCCAGCCTCAAAAACGTGCTCGTGCACGATTCTCCCATAGGAAACAATGGGGCTGTTTGAGCTGAAAAAAAACCTAACACCTGCAAAAAAGCAGCATTCAGCTCCTAACGCAGCCCCATTGTTTCCTATGGGGAAACACTTCCTACGTCTGCACCTAACACTCTAACATGTACCCCGAGTCTAAACACCCCTAACCTTACACTTATTAACCCCTAATCTGCCGCTCCCGCTATCGCTGACCCCTGCATATTTTTTTTAACCCCTAATCTGCCGCTCCGTAAACCGCCGCAACCTACGTTATCCCTATGTACCCCTAATCTGCTGCCCCTAACACCGCCGACCCCTATATTATATTTATAAACCCCTAACCTGCCCCCCACAACGTCGCCTCCACCTGCCTACAATAATTAACCCCTAATCTTCCGACCGCAAAGCGCCGCCACCTACGTTATCCCTATGTACTCCTAATCTGCTGCCCCTAACACCGCCGACCCCTATATTAATCTGCCCCCCACAACGTCGCCGACACCTGCCTACACTTATTAACCCCTAATCTGCCGAGCGGACCTGAGTGCTACTATAATAAAGTTATTAACCCCTAATCCGCCTCACTAACCCTATCATAAATAGTATTAACCCCTAATCTGCCCTCCCTAACATCGCCGACACCTAACTTCAATTATTAACCCCTAATCTGACGACCGGAGCTCACCGCTACTATAATAAATGGATTAACCCCTAAAGCTAAGTCTAACCCTAACACTAACACCCCCCTAACTTAAATATAATTTACATCTAACGAAATAAATTAACTCTTATTAAATTAATTATTCCTATTTAAAGCTAAATACTTACCTGTAAAATACATCCTAATATAGCTACAATATAAATTATAATTATATTATAGCTATTTTAGGATTAATATTTATTTTACAGGCAACTTGGTAATTATTTTAACCAGGTACAATAGCTATTTAATAGTTACCTAGTTAAAATAATAACAAATTTACCTGTAAAATAAATCCTAACCTAAGATATAATTAAACCTAACACTACCCTATCAATAAATTAATTAAATAAACTACCTACAATTACCTACAATTAACCTAACACTACACTATCAATAAATTAATTAAACACAATTCCTACAAATAAATACAATTAAATAAACTAGCTAAAGTACAAAAAATAAAAAAGAACTAAGTTACAAAAAATAAAAAAATATTTACAAACATAAGAAAAATATTACAACAATTTTAAACTAATTACACCTACTCTAAGCCCCCTAATAAAATAACAAAGCCCCCCAAAATAAAAAAATGCCCTACCCTATTCTAAATTACTACAGTTCAAAGCTCTTTTACCTTACCAGCCCTGAACAGGGCCCTTTGCGGGGCATGCCCCAAGAAATACAGCTCTTTTGCCTGTAAAAAAAACCCCAAAAATACCCAAGCCCCCCAACATTACAACCCACCACCCACATACCCCTAATCTAACCCAAACCCCCCTTAAATAAACCTAACACTAAGCCCCTGAAGATCTTCCTACCTTGTCTTCACCATCCAGGTTCACCGATCTGTCCTGAAGAGCTCCTCCGATGTCCTGATCCAAGCCCAAGCGGGGGGCTGAAGAGGTCCATGATCCGGTCAAAGTCTTCATCCAAGCGGGGCAGAAGAGGATCTTCCATCCGATTGAAGTCTTCATCCAGGCGGCATCTTCTATGGTCTTCCATCCGGAGCGAAGCGGCAGGATCCTGAAGACCTCCAGCGCGGAACATCCATCCGGCCCGACGACTGAACGACGAATGACTGTTCCTTTAAGGGACGTCATCCAAGATGGCGTCCCTCAAATTCCGATTGGCTGATAGGATTCTATCAGCCAATCGGAATTAAGGTAGGAATTTTCTGATTGGCTGATGGAATCAGCCAATCAGAATCAAGTTCAATCCGATTGGCTGATCCAATCAGCCAATCATATTGAGCTCGCATTCTATTGGCTGTTCCGATCAGCCAATAGAATGCAAGCTCAATCTGATTGGCTGATCGGATCAGCCAATCGGATTGAACTTGATTCTGATTGGCTGATTCCATCAGCCAATCAGAATATTCCTACCTTAATTCCGATTGGCTGATAGAATCCTATCAGCCAATCGGAATTCAAGGGACGCCATCTTGGATGACGTCCCTTAAAGGAACCGTCATTCGTCGGGAGACAACGGAAGAAGAGGATGGATCCGCGTCGCCTGCTTCAAGTTGGACCCGCTCCGCACCGGATGGAAGAAGATCGAAGATGCCGCTTGGAGAAGATGTTTGCCGGTCCGGATGTCCTCTTCTTGCCGGATAGGAGGAAGACTTTGGAGCCTCTTCTGGACCTCTTCAGCCACCGGATGATGGATCGCCAACCCCCGCTTGGGTTGGATGAAGATGTTGGAGCCAGGACGGATCGGTGATACCTGGATGGTGAAGACAAGGTAGGAAGATCTTCAGGGGCTTAGTGTTAGGTTTATTTAAGGGGGGTTTGGGTTAGATTAGGGGTATGTGGGTGGTGGGTTGTAATGTTGGGGGGGGGGTATTGTATGTGTTTTTTTTACAGGCAAAAGAGCTGAAATTCTTGGGGCATGCCCCGCAAAGGGCCCTGTTCAGGGCTGGTAAGGTAAAAGAGCTTTTAACTTTTTAATTTAGAATAGGGTAGGGCATTTATTATTTTGGGGGGCTTTGTTATTTTATTAGGGGGCTTAGAGTAGGTGTAATTAGTTTAAAATTGTTGTAATAATTTTCTTATGTTTGTAAATATTTTTTTATTTTTTGTAACTTAGTTCTTTTTTATTTTTTGTACTTTAGTTAGTTTATGTAATTGTAGTTATTTGTAGCAATTGTATTTAATTTATTTATTGATAGTGTAGTGTTAGGTTAATTGTAGGTAGTTTATTTAATTAATTTATTGATAGGGTAGTGTTAGGTTTAATTATATCTTAGGTTAGGATTTATTTTACAGGTAAATTTGTTATTATTTTAACTAGGTAACTATTAAATAGTTATTAACTATTTAATAGATATTGTACCTGGTTAAAATAATTACAAAGTTGCCTGTAAAATAAATATTAATCCTAAAATAGCTATAATATAATTATAATTTATATTGTAGCTATATTAGGATTTATTTTACAGGTAAGTATTTAGCTTTAAATAGGAATAATTTATTTAATAAGAGTTAATTAATTTTGTTAGATGTAAATTATATTTAAGTTAGGGGGGTGTTAGTGTTAGGGTTAGACTTAGCTTTAGGGGTTAATCCATTTATTATAGTAACGATGAGCTCCGGTCGGCAGATTAGGGGTTAATAATTGAAGTTAGGTGTCGGCGATGTTAGGGAGGGCAGATTAGGGGTTAATACTATTTATTATAGGGTTAGTGAGGCGGGTTAGGGGTTAATAACTTTATTATAGTAGCGCTCAGGTCCGCTCGGCAGATTAGGGGTTAATAAGTGTAGGCAGGTGTCGGCGACGTTGAGGGGGGCAGATTAGGGGTTAATAAATATAATATAGGGGTCGGCGGTGTTAGGGGCAGCAGATTAGCGGTACATAGGGATAACGTAGGTGGCGGCGCTTTGCGGTCGGAAGATTAGGGGTTAATTATTTTAAGTAGCTGGCGGCGACGTTGTGGGGGGCAGGTTAGGGGTTAATAAATGTAATACAGGGGTCGGCGGGGTTAGGGGCAGCAGATTAGGGGTACATAAGTATAACGTAGGTGGCGGTCGGCAGATTAGGGGTTAAAATTTTTTAATCGAGTGGCGGCGATGTGGGGGGAGCTCGGTTTAGGGGTACATAGGTAGTTTATGGGTGTTAGTGTACTTTAGGGTACAGTAGTTAAGAGCTTTATGAACCAGCGTTAGCCCAGAAAGCTCTTAACTCCTGCTATTTTCCTGCGGCTGGAGTTTTGTCGTTAGAGCTCTAACGCTCACTTCAGAAACGACTCTAAATACCAGCGTTAGGAAGATCCCATTGAAAAGATAGGATACGCAATTGACGTAAGGGGATCTGCGGTATGGAAAAGTCGCGGCTGAAAAGTGAGCGTTAGACCCTTTAATCACTGACTCCAAATACCAGCGGGCGGCCAAAACCAGCGTTAGGAGCCTCTAACGCTGGTTTTCACGGCTAACGCCAAACTCCAAATCTAGGCCTCTGTGTTGAAGAGTTACCTAGGTAGGCATTTGGAGCACTGCATGTCACTAAATAATGCTGCCTATCTAGTGCTCTTGCAAATGGATAACATTCTTGCAAAACTGCTCCAGAAATGGGGCGGCTCTTAAGCATACATCCCTGCTTTTTAACAAAAGATACCAAGAGACTGAAGAAAAATTAATAATAAAAGTAAATTCAAAAGTTGTTTAAAATTGCATCCTCTACTATCTAAGTCATGAAAGAAAGAAAAAAAAAATTGGGGTTCATATCCCTTTAAGATTCTGCTACAGAGCTTTGTAAATTTTATGTGTAGACCAGAAAGTTTTGACACAAACACACTCAGATACCAATGCATGTTTACACAAACACACACACACACACACACACACACACATACACACAAACACACATACACACAAACACACATACACACACACATACACACACACACACACACATACACACACACACACACATACATACACACACACACACACACACATACACACACACACACACACACATACACACACACACACACATACACACACACACACACACATACACACACACACACACACACACATACACACAAACACACATACACACACACATACACACAAACACACACACACACACATACACACAAACACACATACACACACACACACACACATACATACATACATACACACATATACACACACACATACACACAAACACACATACACACACACATACACACAAACACACACACACACACATACACACACACACACACATACACACACACACACACACATACACACACACATACACACAAACACACATACACACACACATACACACAAACACACACACACACACATACACACAAACACACATACACACACACATACACACAAACACACAGATAATATATACTGCATATTTAAAACAATTGGGTGGAAAAATCATGTGAGATGCTTAGAATGTTTAATTTGACATGCCATTTAAAAGTTTCAGACAAATTCTGCCATGTCATTGCACGATGTGGTATGAGCAGTGGGCACACAGTATTCTTTACACACAATTCAGTTAATTTTTGCTTTACAGACGCCTAGATTACAAGTTATGCGCGCTATAGGGAAAGTAACGAACGCAAGAAAAGTTGCGTTATTTAACCCCCTATAGTGCAGCCATTACAAGTTTTTTAAAACCCGGTTTGTGAGTGCGAAATGGGGTTTTTAAGATCCATACCACACACAAAACAAGCGCTGGTTTGATGTGCTTGTGTATGCTTTCCCCATAGACATCAATGGGGAGAGCGGGTCAGAAAAAAGTCTAATACCTGCGATCGCGGAAAGAAAAGCTCCGTGACGCAGCTCCATTGATGTCTATGGGGAAAAGAAAAGTTAAGTTTAAACCTAACACCCTGACATAAACCCTGCATCTAAACACCCCTAATCTGCAGCCCCCAACATCGCTGACACCTACATAATGTTATTAACCCCTAATCTGCCACCCCAACATTGCCGACACCTACTTAATGTTATTAACCCCTAATTTGCCACTCCCGATATCGCCGCCTCCTAAATAAAGCTATTAACCCCTAATCTGCCGCTGCCGATATCGCCGCCACCTAAATAAAGTTATTAACCCCTATTTCGCCGCCCCCAACATCGCCGCCACTATATTAAAATTATTAACCCATATTCCGCCTCCCACATCAATACCACTAAATAAACCTATTAACCCCTAAACCGCCAGCCCCCCACATTGCAACAACCTAAATTAAACTATATATTAACCCCTAAACCTAACACTAACCCTAACGTAACCCTAACAAAACCCTAACGCCCCCTAACTTTAACATAATTTAAATAGAGGTAAATTAAAGTTACAATTATTAACTAAATAATACCTATTTAAAACTAATTACATACTTACCTGTGAAATAAAACCTAAGCTAGCTACATTATAACTAATAGTTATATTGTAGCTAGCTTAGCTTTTATTTTTATTTCACAGGTAAGTTTGTATTTATTTTAACTAGGTAGACTAGTTAGTAAATAGTTATTAAAGTGAATGTAAATTTTGATGCTAAAGTGCCCGGTTTTTCAAACTTCGATTAAAAACAGGGGCACTTTAATTCATCAAAATGTACATTTCACTCCTGTTGTGAAAAGAAAAGTACCTTTTAAACTTCACAGCAGCTATAGCTTCCTCCACCCGTTTCAAAGCCTCTTCCTGGGTCTAAAATGAGGCATCCAGCTTCCTCCAATCACAGCGTTGAATCAGACACTGATTCCCCAGGGGGGGAAGCTGTGATTGGAGGATGACCTATCAATCATTTCTGACATCAGAAATGGCTTGTGAGATCGGAGGAAGCTGGAGCTGCTGTGAAGTTTAAAAGAAGTATTTTTTCACAACAGGAGTGAAATGTAAATTTTGATGAATTAAAGTGCCCCTGTTTTTAATCGAAGTTTTAAAAACCGGGCACTTTAGAAACAAAATTTACATTCACTTTAACTATTACTAACTACCTAGTTAAAATAAATACAAACTTACCTGTCAAATAAAACCTAACCTGCCTTTCACTAAAACCTACCATTACAAAAAATAACAAACACTAAAATTACAAAAAATAAAAAACCTACCATTACAAAAAAAAATATCCAAAGCAATAAAAATTATTCCTTTTCTAATACCCTTTTAAAAATAAAAAACCCACCCCAAAATAAAAAACCACAATCTTTAATAAACTACCAAGGGCCCTTAAAGGGCCACTAAACCCAAAATCTTTCTTTCATGATTCAGATAGAGAATACAAATTTAAACAACATTACAATTCACTTCTATTATTTATTTTGCTTCATTTTTTAGATATCCTTAGTTGTAGAAAAAGCAATGCACATGGGTGAGCCAATCACACGAGGCTTCTATGTGCAGCAGCCAATCAGCAGCTACTGAGCATATCTAGATATGCTTTTCAGCAAAGAATATCAAGATAATAAAACAAATTAGATAATAGAAGTAGATTAGAAAATTTTTTAAAACTGCATTCTCTTTCTAAATCATGAAAGAAAAAATGTGGGTTTCATTTCCCTTTAAAAGGGCATTGCCCTAAAGTTAACAGCTGTTTTGATACAAAAACAAACAAACACCCCGTAACAGTATACAAACCCCCACCCCACAAACCCACAAAATAAAAAGGAAGTAAAACCTAATCTACCCATTGCCCTGAAAAGTGCATTTGTATGGACATTGCCCTTAAAAGGGCATTTAGCTCTTTTGCTGCCCAAGCCCTAATCTAAAAATAAAAACCCACCCCAAAATGAAAAAATACATTAATACATTACATTTTTCAATTCAAAATTTTCAGCCAATAGGAATGCAAGGGATGCCATTTTGGAACTTTTAACCACGCTTGGGATTTCATTGTGCAGCAAAGGTTTTTAAGCCAAGCCCCTGTGCGCTACTGCACATGGGATTTTATATATATATATATATATATATATATATATATATATATATATATATATATATATATATACTGTATATATATATATATATATATATATATATATATATATATATGTCTAAATATGTGTGTGTATACATGTCTGCATATATATGAATATAGGTGTATACGTGTGTATTTATTTTTATATATATATAGGTATATAGATATATATGGTACCAAAATACCGTCAGGCATATATAGAAATGTATATTTATGAATAAATAGAAAATATTCTTCTATGTGAAGAACATTAAAATGTGAAATATTCATATTTTCTTATCGGTTAGCACACTTGAGAATATGTGTTCGGGTTAGCGCATATGAAAATATGCGATCGGGTTAGCGCATAGCGCATATAAAAATATGCAATCGGGTTAGCGCATATGAGAATATGAGTTTGGGTTAGCGCATATGAGAATATAAGTTCGGGTTAGAGCGTGAGTAGTGTGTGAGTTTTTTTTCCACTTTTTTTTCTCCATTGACTTCTATAAAGGAAGACAATTTTTTTACTTTCAACTCCTAATACGAGCTCAACCCGACATGCAGAAAAAGTTTACTTCTAGCGCAATTAGCGCTCTAGTGTAGGAGCTAAATAGCGTTCCACTCGTAATCTGGCCCTTAATTGGTAAGCGCTAATAGGATACTGGAGTAGGTAAAGGAAAGGTGGGCTCTGGGAGAGGTAACATTCAGTAGGGCTCAATAGAAGGAGAGACAAGTCAGCAGAGAAGAAACAGCTATAAGGAATGATTAAAGGGATATAAAACATATATTAGGTAGATTGCGATGTGGGTGGCGGGTTAGGGGTTAATAGTTTTATTAGGTAGATTGCGATGTGGGTGAATGTCGAATTAGGGGTTTATAGTTTTATCAGTTATTGTGGTGGGGGTTGGCGGTTGACAGGTATATAGATATTGCGCATATGTTAGGTGTTAGTTATTATTTCAGGGGGTTATGCTGCTTACATTTTCAGTGCAAGGCTTGCTGGGCCTGCCTATGTGTGGTGAGGTGAAAATGGAGTAAAATTTCTCAATTTTCACTGCGTAAGTCCTTCCGCAGAATATGTGATACCGATTTGCGATGCGGTTCTATGTTAGCTTATGGGAGTAATATTAGGGGGCGACGGGTGAAATATATATATTCATATGCGGTGCCGTATATATGATAGCAAAACCGGACTAAAAATCAGCTTTTGCAGGCGACGCCGCATATGCAATCTTGCCCTCACTGTCTATCTAGCATTATCTGAATATTAAGCCAGCTCAAGTTACTCTAGAAGATTTATGCCTTCAAGCTAGATATGCCTTCCTGTAGAGACCCCAGCCTCCTTGTAAAGATGTTTTAGGAAGTATGAGACACTGTACACATGAAGTAAAAAATAAATAAATGGTATAATCCTTTTAACATGATGAATAATGTATGTTGCAATTATTTCTATTAAGTATAACCAGCTGCTTAGTGTTTCTTTTCTTACAACAATGAAACAGACAACAGGTAAAGCCTAAATAACCAAAACAAAAATAATACAACAGTGTGTATGGCCAGCAGATAACAAGATTCAGATAATGATGAACAGACAGGCAGCCGGTATAACTAGCATTTAATAATTTAAGGAATTGATGAACAAGATAGACCAGTGGGACAAAGCGGCAGAAAAAGCACAGCAAAGACTAGATGACAAATAAGGATATGACAAGAAGCAATCAGAACAAGCTTTCAGCAGACACCTGCATTGTTCTTATATAGCAAATCAATATTTCAAAGGAATTCCACTATGTTGGGCAGCACTGCATAAACTGCATCATAAAGCAGGAGGCCCATACATAGCCCTCAGTAGGAGTAAGCACCTGTATAACAGACTGGTGTTACAGGAGGGGGATAAAGATGCAATATCTCCCTGCGCTCAGTGACATAGTGTTTTATGCAGCTGAACAACATATTGACGTGTGATCATCTGTCTCTCTGACATTGGGTTATTAAGGATTGCTTCCATGTTCTTGCCTGAAAAACATAATCCAAATATGTTATTTTCCTTGGCATTGGAGGTCGGAATTGCAGATATGTTGTGCTTATCAATTATGTTTATAAATGGTGTTAAAGGGATAGAAAGGGCAAAACTGAAATATGCATTGGTGCATTCTAACGTGAACTAGAAGCATTTTTGCAATATACTTTTCTAGTAAAAGGTATTACTGTTTTTATAGGCACATATCCTGTAAGGGCCCATGCACCCGTATTAAAACACCACACCTTCTCAGTGGTGGCTGGTATGACACAAATTATGTCTTCACAGAAGTAATACACACCATCTTCAGCTCTCTGAGCTTAAATACAGGTGCAAGGCTCTCACAGCATATGTGCATATGCCACAGAAAAACAGTAATCATTTTACTAGAAGCATTTTTGGTAATGAAAGTCTATTGCAAAAATGCTTCTATTTGAAACTGAAATGCCTTTATGCATATTTCAAATTTGACCTTTCTATCCCATTAAGTATAGGACCAGTAAATAGAGTAGATTTGCATAATCAAGAAATGCATGATAAAAAGACAATGCAATAGCACTTAGGGCTCTATGATTGAAAGCTCTCTGGGCTGGTGAGATTATTAAAGAATGCTCGCCAGTCCTTCTATTTCCCTGGTGGAATGATCTAAAGCCACTTTATACCCTGATAACAGGGTGTCTTGCTAAGGGGCCTATACTGCATTTTCATATGAAATGTGCACAACAAAATTTGTATTTTAAACATCATGTAAAACAAATATTTGAACCATTCACATAAAAATAAGCAGGGAAAAATTGTTAAGGTTCATCAAAAATAGTAACAAAATTCTTCACCAAAAATCATATGTTAACAAAAAAGTAAAATTTGTTTGTAATTTACACAGGAATAAATCAAATTAAATATGCACAGCGTAAATCGTAATTGTAGTACACTGGATGTGCAAAAACCACACAGAAATTTGAACTTATAAATACAAAATGCAAAGCGTAATTGTTGTTTTTTCGTAAAATGGGCTGAACATGGGCGTTCCATGGGCGTATATGAAAATGTCTCTCTAATCCCAGCGTAATTCTATAAAGATTTTCACACTGCAGATCTCAAAGTTTTTTCTCACCAACTAAAAGGTGGCAAGCTTTTCTCAAAACAATACGAACACTTATAACCCCAATAGAAAAACAAATGCATACTAAAATATAGGCAAATGTAAGATGCTATAAGCAGAAAGCAGCGTAATGTGAGTTATATTGGCTGCAGGATTTTTATTTTAAAGTGCTCCCCCTGCTCCCTGCTAACTTTGCACTAAGGAGCGAATTGTCCCTATCCAGCGACTCAAGCTTGATTACTTTTAATAGGAGCCATTTCGCCACTCGCAGGGACTGCTCCTTTTTTACGATCATTGCACCGGGGCAGCCCTGTGAGAGTCAACAAGAAAAAGTAGGTTTGAGCTAGCGAAGATTATATCATTGGGCCCTTAGGCCTCTATGTATCAAGCTGTCGACTTTCTTGCATTCAACGGCACCAAAACACTTGCCTAAGTTCGCCTAACATCGCCGCCGCGGACCTGAATACGTTCTCCAAAATTATCAAAAAAGCTGTCAAAAAGCTGCGCACCAAGTACGGAGGGATGAGCAGCGGACTGTTGTTAACTAACAGTCATCAATCTCGCTGCTCTTCGGCTTTTTTACAGCTTTTTTGGTACCCTGTCAATAAACACTGCCACTATACTAAACTATACCGCCGCTCCCGGAGCCCACCGCAACTAAATAAAGTGTTTAACCCCTAAACTGCTGCTCCTGGAGCCCACCAAAAGTCTAATAAATGTATTAACCCCTAAACCGCCGCTCACGGAGCCCACCGCCACCTATATTATACATATTAACCCCTAATCTTCCGCTCCCTATACCGCCACCACCTACATAAAGCTATTAACCCCTATCCTGCCGCTCCCGGATCCCGCCGCAACTAAATAAAGTGTTTATCCCCTAAACCGCTGATCCCGGACCCCGCCACCACCTACATTATATTTATTAACCCCTAATCTGCCCCTCCTACACCGCCGCCACCTACATTATATTTATTAACCCCTAATCTGCCCCCCCTACACCGCCGCCACTATATTAAATGTATTAACCCCTAAACCCCTAAGTCTACCACTAAACCTAACACCCCCTAACTTAAATATAATTTAAATAAATTTTAATAAATTATTACTATCATTAAATAAATTATTCCTATTCAAAACTAAATACTTACCTATAAAATAAACCCTGAGATAGCTACAATATAACTAATAGTATTATTTTACAGTCAACTTTGTATTTATTTTAACTAGGTACAATAGTTATTAAATAGTTATTAACTATTTAATAGCTACCTAGTTAAAATAAATACAAAAGTACCTGTAAAATAAAACCTAACCTAAGATACAATTACAACTAACAGTACACTATAATTAAATTAATTACCTACATTAACTACAATTAACTACAATTAAATAAAATTATCTAAAGTACAAAAAAAACAAACACTAAATTACAGAAAATAATAAAATAATTACAAGTTTTTTAAACTAATTACACCTAATCTAATCCCCCTAATAAAATAAAAAGCCCCCCAAAATAATAAAAAGCCCTACCCTATTCTAAATTACGAATAGCCCTTAAAAGGGCCTTTTGCGGGGCATTGCCCCAAAGTAATCTGCTCTTTTACCTGTAAAAAAAGTACAATACCCCCCCACCAACATTAAAACCCACCACCCACACACCCAACCCTACTCTAAAACCCACCCAATTCCCCCTTAAAAAAACCTAACACTAACCCCTTGAAGATCACTCTACCTTGAGACGTCTTCACCCAACCTGGCCGAAGTCCTCCACGAAGCCGGGCGAAGTGGTCCTCCAGACGGGCAGAAGTCTTCATCCAAGCCGGCCAGAAGAGGTCCTCCAGATGGGCAGAAGTCTTCATCCAGGCGGCATCTTCTATCTTCATCCATCCGGCGCGGAGCGGTTCCATCTTCAAGACATCCGACACGGAGCATCCTCTTCCAACGACAGCCAACGACTGAATGACGGTTCCTTTAAATGATGTCATCCAAGATGGCGTCCCTTGAATTCCGATTGGCTGATAGAATTCTATCAGCCAATCGGAATTAAGGTAGGAAAAATCCTATTGGCTGATGCAATCAGCCAATAGGATTGACGTTCAATCCTATTGGCTGATCCAATCAGTCAATAGGATTGAGCTCACATTCTATTGGCTGATTGGAACAGCCAATAGAATGCGAGCTCAATCCTATTGGCTGATCAGATCAGCCAATAGGATTTTTCCTACCTTAATTCTGATTGGCTGATAGAATTCTATCAGCCAATCGGAATTCAAGGGACGCCATCTTGGATGACATCATTTAAAGGAACCGTCATTCAGTCGTCAGATGTTGATGGAAGAGGATGCTCCGCGTCGGATGTCTTGAAGATGGACCCACTCCGCGCCGGATGGATGAAGATAGAAGATGCCGTCTGGATGAAGACTTCTACCCATCTGGAGGACCACTTCGCCCGGCTTCGTGGAGGACTTCGGCCCGGTTGGGTGAAGACTTCTCAAGGTAGGGTGATCTTCAAGAGGTTAGTGTTAGGTTTTATTAAGGGGGTATTGGGTGGGTTTTAGAGTAGGGTTGGGTGTGTGAGTGGTGGGTTTTAATGTTGGGGGGGTATTGTACTTTTTTTACAGGTAAAAGAGCTGATTACTTTGGGGCAATGCCCCGCAAAGGCCCTTTTAAGGGCTATTCGTAATTTAGTATAGGGTAGGGATTTTTATTATTTTGGGGGGCTTTTTTATTTTATTAGGGGGATTAGATTTGGTGTAATTAGTTTAAAAAAACTTCTAATTATTTTATTATTTTCTGTAATTTAGTGGGGTTTTTTGTAGTTAATGTAGGTAATTAATTTAATTATAGTGTAGTGTTAGTTGTAATTGTAACTTAGGTTAGGTTTTATTTTACAGGTACTCTTGTTTTTATTTTAACTAGGTAGCTATTAAAAAGTTAATAACTATTTAATAACTATTGTACCTAGTTAAAATAAATACAAAGTTGCCTGTAAAATAAAAATAAATCCTAAGATAGCTACAATGTAACTATTAGTTATATTGTAGCTATCTTAGGGTTTATTTTATAGGTAAGTATTTAGTTTTAAATAGGAATAATTTATTTAATGATAGTAATAATTTATTTCGATTTATTTAAATTATATTTAAGTTAGGGGGTGTTAGGTTTAGTGGTAGACTTAGGTTTAGGGGTTAATACATTTAATATAGTGGTGGCGGTGTAGGGGAGCAGATTAGGGGTTAATAAATATAATGTAGGTGGCGGCGGTGTAGGGGGGGCAGATTAGGGGTTAATAAATATAATGTAGGTGGCGGTGGTGTAGGGGGGGCAGATTAGGGGTTAATAAATATAATGTAGGTGGCGGCGGTGTAGGGGGGCAGATTAGGGGTGTTTAGACTCGGGGTACATGTTAGGGTGTTAGGTGTAGACATTCCCATAGGAATCAATGGGATATCGGGCAGGAGCGAACATGAGCTCTCCCTGCTTTCCGACTCTCATTGATTCCTATGGCATCTGCGGCCTCCAGGGCAGCGGATTGAAAACTAGGTACGCTGGGCCGGAAAAGTGCCGAGCGTACCTGCTAGTTATTTGATAACTAGCAAAAGTAGTCAGATTGTGCCGAACTTGCGTTTGGAACATCTGGAGTGATGTAAGGATCGATCTGTGTTGGACTGAGTCCGGCGGATCGTATGTTACGTCACTGAATTCTACTTTTGCCGGTCTGTAGGGTTTGATAACTAAGGCGAATCAAGTTCGCCACAAATACGCTGCAGAATTCCAGCGTATTTGCGGTTGACAGCTTGATAAATAGAGGCCTTAGTCTGAACTTCAAATGAGTAGTAGATTTTTTTCTGACAAATTTCAGTTATGTCTATTTCCACTCCCACTGCATCATGTGACAGCCATTAGCCAATCACAAATGAATATACATATATTCTGTGAATTCTTGCACATGCTCAGTAGGTGCTGGTGACTCAAAAAGTGTAAATATAAAAAGACTGTGTACATTTTGTTAATGGAAGTAAATTGGAAAGTTGTTTAAAATTGCTGCTCTATCTGAATCATGAAAGTTTAATTTTGACTTGAGTGTCCCAGATCAGTGACAAATGGACTGATTAATTGTGTTGAATTATCTGTGTTTTGCAGAGTAATGATTATTGGACACATTAAGAAGTAAGATTTAAATCTAGACCCACTTTGGAAATTTGCAATCTATATTTAAAAAACATCATTATGGAATATTTTGTGTGCACGTCTAGAGATTTTACAAAAGATCTAAATACTAAATTTACCATTACAGTCTGAAATATTTCCCTTGCATATGTTGTTCCCTTGAATATTATTAACATAATATCATCTGATCTACTTACTGTAATCTTTTAAAATTATTTTTTTTAAATGACACATTTTAGTGGTTTATTGCCCTTTTAGCTCTTATTCCTTTATTTATTTAGTACCTTTTGTACAACAGTTTGCAAATGCTAATCTTTCTTTTTTTGATTATCAGATATTGTATAAGGGCAAAATAACGAGCGTGATTATAACATTCACATTCTCATTGCCAGGTGTCCAGTATTCAACCAGACAGTCCAGTATTTTAGCGGGCTGTCCATTAAATTCTTCACAAAAATACTGAGCAATTAAATGTTCATTTTTTTTTTTAAATCCCTGGGTTGTAGCTAAATATAAAATGGCCTCAAATGCCTAAACGCATTAAAAATATGGGGAAGAAAGAAATAAGGTACAGTCAAGGGAGTCAAATCCCTTCTGTTTACTTGTGTTGCTGTCAGTTGTCAGAGGAACAATTATTTATGTTCATTTTACTGGCAGCCAAGGGGTAAAATGACTGCTTAGGTTTGAAAAATATACATGGTGGGATCAGGAGTAGGAGCTACGGTACAGCTTTTGGGGGAGCATTGTGTGACCCCACCTACCATTATACAGTGGGGAAAAAAAGTATTTAGTCAGTCACCAATTGTGCAAGTTCTCCCACTTAAGAAGATGAGAGAGGCCTGTAATTTTCATCATAGGTATAACTCAACTATGAGAGACAAAATGTGGAAACAAATCCAGACAATCATATTGTCTGATTTGGAAAGAATTTATTTGCAAATTATGGTGGAAAATAAGTATTTGGTCACCTACAAACAAGCAAGATTTCTGGCTCTCACATACCTGTATCTTCTTCTTTAAGAGGCTCCTCTGTCCTCCACTCATTACCTGTATTAATGGCACCTGTTTGAGGTTGTGGACAGGTGTCTTTTATACTGATAACAAGTTCAAATAGTCACACTCCCAACTCCACTATGGTGAAGACCAAAGAGCTGTCGAAGGACACCAGAAACAAAATTGTAGACCTGCACCAGGCTGGGAAGACTGAATCTGCAATAGGCAAGCAGCTTGGTGTGAAGAAATCAACTGTGGGAGCAATAATTAGAAAACGGAAGACATACAAGACCACTGATAATCTCCCTCGATCTGGGGCTCCACGCAAGATCTCACCCCGTGGGGTCAAAATGATCACAAGAACAGTGAGCAAACATCCCAGAACCACATGGGGGGACCTAGTGAATGACCTGCAGAGAGCTGGAAAAACGTAACAAAGGCTACCATCAGTAACACACTACGCTGTCAGGGACTCAGATCCTGCAGTGCCAGACATGTCCCTCTGCTTAAGCCAGTACATGTCTGGGCCCATCTGAAGTATGCTAGAGAGCATGTGGATGATCCAGAAGAGGATTGGGAGAATGTCATATGGTCAGATGAACCCAAAGTAGAACTGTTTGGTAGAAACATAACTTGTCGTGTTTGGTGGAGAGAGAACACCATACCTACTGTGAAGCATGGGGGTGGCAACATCATGCTTTGGGGCTGTTTCTCTGCAAAGGGAACAGGATGACTGTTCCGTGTACATGAAAGAATGAATGGGGCCATGTATTGTGAGATTTTGAGTGCAAGGGCATTGAAGATGAAATGTGGCTGGGTCTTTCAGCATGACCATGATCCCAAACACACTGCCCGGGCAACGAAGGAGTGGCTTCGTAAGAAGCATTTCAAGGTCCTGGAGTGGCCTAGCCAGTCTCCAGATCTCAACCCCATAGAAAACCTTTGGAGGGAGTTGAAAGTCCGTGTTGCCCAGCGACAGCCCCAAAACATCACTGCTCTAGAGGAGATCTGCATGCAGGAATGGGCCAACATACCAGCAACAGTGTGTGACAACCTTGTGAAGACTTACAGAAAATGTTTGACCTCTGTCATTGCCAACAAAGGATATATAACAAAGTATTGAGATGAAATTTTGATATTGACCAAATACTTATTTTCCACCATAATTTGCAAATAAATTCTTTCCAAATCAGACAATGTAATTGTCTGGATTTGTTTCCACATTTTGTCTCTCATAGTTGAGGTATACCTATGATGAAAATTACAGGCCTCTCTCATCTTCTTAAGTGGGATAACTTGCACAATTGGTGGCTGACTAAATACTTTTTTTCCCCACTGTACCTAGACATCATCAGATTGTCTAGTATTTTTCTGGAGGACAGCTGGGAACCCTAACTGTTTATAACAGTAAATGATCCCCCTCAACAGTTTTCTTATTTGAGGAAACAGACATATAAATAGAGCAACTAAACAAAAATTTCACACAGTAGGGCAGTTTGTATATCTGTTTCAGATTGGAAGGAATATATTGAGTTACAGTGGTCTGTATGCGCATACTCATAACGTAGTGGCCCCTTCTGACTGCGTTTCATTGGTAGCAAGTTCCTGTTTTTAGATGGAAAATGTTACTCGCTAGATTACGTTGATGAGAGACTTTGCAAACTTGTAAAAGTGTCAGATTGTGTTATCATCCTTGGTGTTAATGCTAGTTTAGTGATTTAAGTGTCCTTGTTTTATGTATATAACATGCACATGATAGCTTGAAGTATATTAGATTGCAATGAATACACATAAACAGATGCCCGCATATAGCAGACACAAATTATCTATCCACTCACTCTGTGGCCTCTATTTAACAAAGTCTGGCGGACCTGATCCGACAGTGCGGATCAGGTCCACCAGACCTCGCTGAATACGTATTCAGCATTGCACCAGCAGCTCACAAGAGCTGCTGGTGCAACGCCGCCCCCTGCAGACTCGCGGCCAATCAGCCGCCAGCAGGGAGGTGTCAATCAACCCGATCGTACTCGATCGGGTTGAATTCCGGCGATGTCTGTCCACCTTTGTGACCGCTGCTTCATAACTGCTGTTTCTGGCGAGTCTGAAGGCTTGCCAGAAACACGGAGCATCAAGCCCCTATCTCACAAACACCCCTAACTCTCTAGTTCCTTCCCCCACATACAGCCCTTCCCACAACAAGTATTAACCCTACCAATACCATTGGGTCAGGAAATAGTATGGGTCAGACACAATAGCTGAGGAAGAGAGCGCCATTTCACATGTAGGAGACCATGAGAAGTGCAAAGTCAGAGAGAACTGTTACTCAGTAAAGGCTCTAGTAGAGGCCCACTATGTATGTATTTATGGAGGAGGCCCTTCAAGAAAAATACCTCAGAATACATTTCCAGCAAACAGCCATCAATACTAGATATGCAGGGAAGGGACTTAGCGGAGAGCCTAAAATGCAGCCAAGTTATGTAGCTAAGTATAATAGCCCTTTAAAGGGACAGTCTAGTCAAAATTAAACTTTCATGATTCAGATAGAGCATGCAATTTTAAACAACTTTCCAATTTACTTTTATTATCTAATTTGCTCAATTCTTTAGATATCCTTTGTTGAAGAAATAGCAATGTACATGTGTGAGCCAATCACACAAGGCCTTTATGTGCAGCAACCAATCAGCAGCTACTGAGCATATCTAGATATGCTTTTCAGCAAGTGATATCAAGAGAATGAAGCAAATTAGATAATAGAAGTAAATTAGAAAGTTGTTTAAAATGACATGCTCTTTCTAAATCATGAAAGAAAAAAATTGGGTTTCATGTCCCTTTAATAATTTATATATTTATTTAACACTAAAATGTAGCAAATATGCCTAACAGTTTATGCCTTCATGATACATCTGTATGTTCCAGCACTAAATATTCAAATATGTAATCACTAAGCTTAGAAAGTAACATACAATAAAGAATAAAAAAACAAGTTTTTTGTACTTATATTGCAAATGCTAAAATGCAGTGTTACAATGCATGTCTGAGTTTAATAACACTCAATACCATCAGTCAAATGTATAGCAACCCAGTTCTCAAGAAATTATAAAAACACAAGCGCATCCCTGAGTCAAGGGAAATACATTTATTCACTTAAAGGAATAGTCTAGTCAAAATTAAACTTTCAGGATTCAGATAAAGCAGGCAATTTTAAGCAACTTTCTAATTTACTCCTATTATCAATTTTTCTTTGTTCTCTTGTTATCTTTATTTAAATGTAAGCTAAGGAGCCGGACCTTTTTTGGTTCAGAACCTGGGTAGTGCTTGCTGATTGATGGCTACATTTAGACACCAATCAGAAAGCGCTACCTAGGTGCTGAACCAAAATGGGCCGGCTCCTATGCTTACATTCCTACTTTTTCAAATAAAAATATCAAGAGAACAAAGAAAAAATAATAGGAGTGAATTAGAAAGTTGCTTAAAATTGCCTAACCTATCTGAATCATGAACGTTTGATTTTAAATAGACTATTCCTTTAAGAACACACTAAAATATGCACTTACAAGGTAACAAATCATAAAGGCTTTGCAATCACACACTCAGGTTATATACGTCCACCTGTGCATCCGGTTTCACTGGTGCCCGTAATGCAGTACAGTCTAATCATATTCTGAGGATTCTCTGCAGCCACCTGGCGATTCCCTGTGATGGTTCCACTGTCTTATATACGGTGCAAATATCTGTAATTTCCTATGCGTTTCGTCTGCGCTGTTACAGACTTTATCAAGGGAAGCTATGTTATAATAGTTTGAGCCTTTAAGACTCCGGAAATTGAATTTGACTTTCGGTGTTATGGACTTTGCAATTCCAAATGAAAGGGGATTTTTAAACCTACTTTTTAAGTGTTATAAGGGAGTTTATTAACACCAAGAAACTATTAAATTTTTTGATCTTATTAATTTTAGATTTCTACAATATATATCATTTTTAAGACTTTTATCATTATTAGTAATCTAATTTTGTCTGCACAGCACAGGCTACTACAGTGGTTGCGCTAAATGATTTCTTCTTTTTACTCCCATCTTTAAATGGTATAAAATGGGTACAGCACTCTTTGGTTTCTCTGCAGCAAACTCCAGCAGACCCACATACATATTGGGCCCTAGACAGAAGACCCAGCAAGGGTTTTGCTTTTTGGCATATTGAGCAGAGTTGGACAGCAAAGGGTGAAGCCAAGATTCTCTGAGGTAAGTGTAAGATTTCTGATCCCCTCAGTAGAGAGTACAGTATATCCTCATGTAGGGACTGCACTCACCACTCTGCTTGGAATCCCCTCAGAAGCCAACAAGGGGAAGATACCACATCCCCAGACTTATTCAGAGCTATTTCATGAGCCATCACAGAGTTGGCCAAACCAGACTCATAGCCCAGCTCTGTCTGAGCCTCTGGTAGACAATTGGTATTGGGGGGTCTCAGCAGAGATAGGTTGCTCCTTTCTTGGCACATGCAGATCAGCGACTGTCCAGTATTCTCTTGACATTCCAATTGCCTGTGTTCCGGCATCTGATATTTAATAGTAGTCAGCTTGTGTCAGCTTTGGAACTTCTAGTGGTGTTTCTGATAATATTCTCATGTAAAAACATGTAATGCCTGATTTATCTTGGCCAAAAGTTTCTATATTTCTCAAGGAAAGAAACGAGTTAAGTGAAAATGTGAGCATTCTCCATAACATTTGTACATATTTATAAGTATTACAGCTAGATATCAGTGACACTGCATTACTTTAACCCTTTTACTGAGGTATGAGGGATGCCACAGGCCTCAATACTCCGGATCAGTTTAAATGTGCAGCTCCCCTTAAAATTTAACATCAGATGACCAAGTACAGTCTGCTGAGCTGTAATATATTAGATTTAAGAGTGGATGGCTCCAGTATTCACTGATAAGTTACGGTTTTACAGCAGCCTGCATGCAACTACCAATTTTGCTTCCATTTAATGTGCTGCTCATTTAAAGTTATGGATAATGTTGCACGTATAGTCCTGTGGACATTCGTTTTGAACAATCGAATGTTGATAAGAATGAAAATTCATTAATATGTGGTAATCAAATGTTATTTCCGGATGTTCATAATTAGATTGAATATCCACATTTGAAATTCCTAATGTAACATTCGATTTAACAAATACTGTACTATTTAGAAGTACTATAGTTCATGAGGTAGGGAATTTAGTAAATTGATACATATTAGATACAACAATATCAATCTGAATGTTTCTATTTTTAATATTGCATAATTTGAATATGGCATTTAAAGAATGCTTTAGAAATGCTATTAAAAATATATTTTGAATTATAATATTTCATAATTCGAATTGAATTATTAGAAAAAATGTGAATTGAATAATACATTTAAAGAAAGCATTAGCAATACTATTGCAAAACATTTGCCTATCCCTTCTCACAAGACACCTGCTCATTGGCTGAGGGTGAAGCAAATAATATATCTGCTATTTTCCTCTATATATTACGACACCTATGACAGTTTATAATTACTTATATTCTAATGTAATTTGAATCGTATGAAGAAATGTTTTTCCATGTGCATCCCTATTACAGTGTTATAATTATTATGATTTTGAAATGTTTTATGGAAATGTTTGTGATTGTGACACGCTGTGGATATTCCAGGGCATTTAAAGGTGTGAGTGGGATTTTTACCTACTCTTAGGTTTAGCATGCAGAATTCATACAGATAATTGCCCTGTGAAGTATCACATCTTGTGGTTGCGTCTCACGTTGAGGTTTTATTATTCTTTTCTATTTTGCTTTAAAGGGACATAATACTCATATGCTAAATCACTTGAAATTGATGCAGTATAGCTGTAAAAAGCTGACAGGAAAATATCACCTGAGCATCTCTATGTAAAAAAGGAAGATATTTTACCTCTCTATTTCCTCAGCTCACCAGAGTAAGTTCTGTGTAAAAAGTTATGCTCAGCTGTTGCTCAGCTGCAGGTAAAAAAAAAATAATAAAAAAATGAAGAAATGAACAGCAGCCAATCAGCATCAACAGTGCTGAGGTCATGAACTCTATTACTGTGATCTCATGAGATTTGACTCAACTCTCATGAGATTTAATTGTAAACTTCCTTAAGCTGAATAGGGAAATAAGATGAGAGTGCACGTAAGCTTGCTCCTTCCGCTATCCCGGGGCAGATGTACTGATTTTTTGCTTAGAAGTCCTTTACAATGGGATGTGGCTACTGAGAAACTTTTGAGGCAAAATATCTTTCTTTTTTACATAGAGATGTTCGTTCAGGTGATATTTTCTAGTCAGCTTTTTACAGCTATACTGCATCACTTTCAAGTGTTTAAACATTTGGGTATTATGGCACTTTAACTGTTTTTTCCATATGTTAGTGTGGACTGTTTTTTAAAAAAGCTATTTTCACTCTCATTTCTTAGTTTTATAATGTTTTGAAAGTGTTTTTCACATTGGAGATTTTCTATGTGCTGAAGGGGTAACAGTTACAAGCTAAATTCAGCTCCATTAGTTATAATAGAAAGTAACAGAGGAGCAGGGTAGAAATCTTTATGAATTCCACAATTTTTAAGTTTTGATGTTGCATTGTTTTTTTTTATGCAAGATTAATTTCACAAACTGTTCTTATTGGATCTAAGTAATATGTGGATGCACATGCAAACAAAACCCCTTCCTAATACTTTAAATGACCTATTCACATTAATAGGTAATTCATTGTAAATGTCAAGTTTGACCATGTCATTATTAAAGTCAAAATTAAACTTTCATGAACATGTGCACAAGTTCACACTGTATACATATATGAGTCTGTGATTGGCTGATAGCTGTAACATGATACAGGGGGGCAGGCAAATTGAAATACATTTTGAAATTTGTCAGAAAAAAATCTACTACTCATTTATAATTGAGAGTAAGTGATATTGCATTGTTTTTTATTATATACTTGCTAATTATGCAATTCTATTGTATTTAATGTATGCACTTCTGGATTTTGATTTAACCCAGTGTTTTTACAGAAATATATAATTGTGGTCAAATAAGAATAGTGGAAATCTAGTATTTTGTTTACTTTGTTTACAGAAGCAAATACATACAACTATACTAGGTGGTTCCACCCATTTCACCACGCGTATTTTAAAGGGACACTGGACCCACATTTTTTCTTTTGTGATTCAGATAGAGCATGCAATTTTAAGCAACTTTCTAATTTACTCCTATTATTAAATTTTCTTCATTCTCTTGGTATCTTTATTTGAAAAGCAAGAATGTAAGTTTAGATGTCGGCCCGTTTTTGGTGAACAACCTGGGTTGTTCTTGCTGATCGGTGGATACATTCACCCAGCAATAAACAAGTGCTGTTCAGGTCTGAACCAAAAATTGGCTGGCTCCTTAGCTTAGATGCCTTCTTTTTCAAATAAAGATAGCAAGAGAACAAAGAAAAATTGATAATAGGAGTAAATTAGAAAGTTGCTTAAAATTGCATGCTCTATCTGAATCACGAAAGAAAAAAATTTGGGTTCAGTGTCCCTTTAATTCACACCAAGAGCTGGAAGAATAAAGCAAATGAGAAAAACATACATAACACAATTCAAATAGGAAACTATTTAGCATCATATGTGCAACTAGTCTGTTAACACACCAGATACTAATAGTCCACTCCTACCTCCCTAGTCTTTGTAGGCTCTACAGCTAAACCAATGACTGTGTTATTCTATTCCTCTAAATTACTTTAGAACAGAGAGATGAGAGAGCAGTCTGTTTCTACAAACTCAGACTTAACCAGTGCCATCAATTCATACAATCTGACCTTATTCCTCCTGCTCTCATGGTAAGAGGCATTCTCAAAGGCTGACATTGAGCAGACAAAAGTCTCCTCTAATAGTTTTCCTGTAGGCAGAGAGCCTGTCTGCTTCCCTTCCGAGATCAGAGTTCAGATCAAATCACCCAAAGTGTTAGCCAATAATTGCAGGCATAGTGAGGAAGGAAAGCTAGGCATAATAGACTTGTTTTAGTTTAATGTCCTTTTAAAGTCTAATGATTCTATTAAGATTGACAAATATGGCAATAGAAGTTTGAGAGAAGCATTGATTGCTTTTTGTTGTTTTTTTTTTTAAATCAACATAAAAAACATTAGTTGTGATCGGCAGAACACTAAAGAAGATATTGTAATCTTGCATGTAATTATTATCATAGCTCAAGAGATGAAGATAGGAGGTGGACATCATATTGAATTGAGAGTCCTAAAGATTAGATAGATAGTTTTATTTCAATGCTGTCTAGCCAAGAAGAAAATATTGACCTAGACAAACACACAAACATTGTCACAAACAATAATAATACAACACAGCCATGAAGTTCTCGTCTTGTGAGGCAGGAAGGGGCTACATAAAAAGCGAGTACCAAACTGAGGTCGTGGGAAATATGTTGTACTACCTTGAGATATGACTAACACAAAGCACTTCAACCCCTGATAAGATTAAAAAGGCCAAGAAAGGCAGTTAAATTGCATTTAATTATTTAATCTCCCTTATAATAGATAAGGAGGCAGTGATATTATTAGACAAAATTGTTTTGCAACAAAGTGCTTCCAGAATGTATCACTTCCATCAGTAGGATATTCAATTCAATGGCCTCTATTTATCAAGCTGTCAACAGCAAATACACAGGAATTCCGCAGCGTATTTGTGGCGAGCCTGATTCGCCTTAGTTATCAAAGGCTAGAGACCGCCAAAAGTAGAATTTAGTGATGTAACATACGATCCGCCGGACTCAGTCCGACAGAGATTGATGGTTACGTCATTACAGATGTTCCGAACGCACGTTTGGCACAATCTGACTACTTTTGGAAGTTATCAAAGAACTACCAGGTACGCTCGCCACTTTTACAGCCCAGCGTACCTGGTTTTCAATCCGCCGCCCTGGAGGCGGCGGATGCCATAGGAATCAATGGGAGTCTGACAGCAGCGAAAGCTCATGTTCGCTGCTGCCCGATATCCCATTGATTTCTATGGAAAAAGTCTACACCTAACACCCTAACATGTACCCCGAGTCTAAACATCCCTAATCTGCCCCCCCTACACTGCCGCCACCTACATTATACTTATTAACCCCTAAAACGCCGCTCCCGTACCCCGCCGCAACAATAATAAATATATTAACCCCTAAACCGCCGCTCCCGGACCCCGCCGCCACCTACATTATACCTATTAACCCCTAATATGCTGCCCCCTATACCGCTGCCACCTACATAAAGTTATTAACCCCTATCCTGCTGATCCCGTACCCCGCCGCAAATAAATAAATTGTTTAACCCCTAAACCGCTGCTCCCGGAGCCCACTGCCACCTACATTATATTTATTAACCCCTAATCTGCCCCCCCTTCACCGCCGCCACTATAATAAAGTAATTAACCCCTAAACCTAAGTCTAACCCTAACCCTAACACCCCCTAACTTAAATATAATTTAAATAAATCTAAATAAATATTACTATTATTAACTAAATTATTCCTATTTAAAACTAAATACTTACCTATAAAATAAACCCTAAGATAGTTACAATATAACTAATAATTACATTGTAGCTATTTTAGGATTTATTTTTATTTTACAGGCAACTTTGTATTTATTTTAACTAGGTACAATAGTTATTAAATAGTTATTAATTATTTAATAACTACCTAGATAAAATAAGAACAAAATTACCTGGAAAATAAAATGTAACCTAAGTTACAATTACACCTAACATTACACTATCATTAAAATAATTATATAAATTAACTACAATTAAATAAAACTAATTACAATAAAATAAAATTAACTAAAGTACAAAAAACAAACAAACACTAAATTACAGAAAATAAAAATAAAATACAAGATTTTTAAACTAATTACACCTAATCTAAGCCCCCTAATAAAATAAAAAAGCCCCTCAAAATAATAAAATTCCCTACCCTATACTAAATTTCAAATAGCCCTTAAAAGGGCCTTTGGCGGGGCATTGCCCCAAAGTAATCAGCTCTTTTACCTGTAAAAAAGAAATACAACCCCCTTAAAACCCACCACCCACACACCCAACCCTACTCTAAAACCCACCCAAACTCCCCTTAAAAAAACCTAACACTAACCCCCTGAAGAGGCACAAGTGGACCTCCAGACCGGCAGAAGTCTTCATCCGATCCGGGCAGAAAAGGACCTCCAGACCGGCAGAAGTCTTCATCCAGGCAGCATCTTTTATCTTCTTCCATCCGGAACGAAGCGGGTCCATCTTCAATGCATCCGACGCGGAGCATCCTCTTCCATCAACGTCCTAACACTGAATGAAGGTTCCTTTAAATGACGTCATCCAAGATGGCGTCCCTTGAATTCCGATTGGCTGATAGGATTCTATCAGCCAATCGGTATTAAGGTAGGAAAAATCCTATTGGCTGATGCAATCAGCCAATAGGATTGAGCTCGCATTCTATTGGCTGATTGGAACAGCCAAAAGAATGCGAGCTCAATCCTATTGGCTGTTCCAATCAGCCATAGCTGAAGGGACAGCATTGCACTACTGACAGGAAGCTGAAAATATCTAGGGCCTGAGTTAGACTAGTCGACTAATCGATTAGTCGATCGGTCTCTGATTGTTCAACTAGTACGGCATTAGTCGATTACTGATATATTAAATATTGCTATATTTTTAAAGTCAAAAACAGCCCGTAGCCAGCCTACCAGCCCGTAGCCTAAGCCTACTACCTGTCAGCCGCTCAGGAATCAATCCGGGATGTAACCCAACTGCTAGCGTGAATTGAAAGCACACGCTAGCACACTGAGAAATATCCAGGACGTGACCCACTCAGGAAGCAGATTAGAAGATAACAAAAATGAATATTGTTCCCGAATGCAGGAAAGCCACAAAGGATAAAACGTCCCTTTAAATAGTTCAAAGAACAAAAAGGAAATGCTCTTACTTGAAGCTTCTGAAAAAGGTCCTCTTTAGCAGGCTTGAAAAACAAAGGAAAAGTTCTCTTTTGCAGCTTGTAAAAGTATAATGTCCCTTTAAGCAGGTTTATAACAAACAGAAAGGCAAAGTTCTCTTTTGCAGCTTGTAAAAGAAAATGTCCCTTTTAAGCAGGTGTATAACAAACAGAAAGGCAAAGTTCTCTTTTGTAGCTTGTAAAAGTATAATGTCCCTTTAAGCAGGTTTATAACAAACAGAAAAGCAAAGTTCTCTTTTGCAGCTTGTAAAAGTAAATGTCCCTTTTAAGCAGGTGTATAACAAACAGAAAGGCAAAGTTCTCTTTTGTAGCTTGTAAAAGTAAATGTCCCTTTTAAGCAGGTGTTGTTTAACAAAGAATAGGTTTAAAGGTAAAGGCCAAAGCAAGGTCAGGCAGGCAGAAGTCGGCATCCAAATATCAGCAAAAGGTATTGGCAAAAGACAGGGTCAGGCAAGCAGAAGTCGGCATCAAAGTATCAGCAAAAGGGTAATAGCTACAGGCAAGGTCAGGCAGGCAGAAGTCAATGTCCAAATATCAGCAAGTAGGGATTAGGCAAGAGGCTTGGTCAGGCAGGCAGAAGTCGGTACACAGAAGAACAAAACTGATAAGGTACTCACAATCCAGGGAAACAACAAACGGGCCCAGATTCAGATCTCCCGCCGAGATTTAAAGGGCAGAGCGTAACCGTCATCAGAGGGGTGTGAGAGAAAGCGTCATGTTGCTAAGCAACATGACGTCAGAGACACAGAGGAGTTCCGGGAGCCGCGGCGACACGGCGATGAACGGAAGCGCTCATGACACTACCAATTGTGGATTGTCTCACTTGGCGGCAGTTATGATGACGTGTTATTTTGTACTCCTAGTAGACAAAACAAATTTTGCAAAAAATGGCATATTCAACAAAAAGTCCTGCTTGGAAATATTTTGAAAAACTACATGAAAAGGCAGTTAAGTGCAACATTTGTGGCGAGGAATTGCAGTAAAATAAATCCACGACTTCCATGTTAAGCCACCTAAAAAACAAACACCCGTCTGCATTGGTAGCGACAGAGAAAGGAATAGGACAGCAACAAACATCCATTGCAGCTTTTACAGTAAGACAACGGCAATGTGACACTGTGCGTGCTGAAAAAACGTTGACTCTGATATGAGCTAATATGAGTTGATGTTTTTGTTAAATAAAAACTTGCATGGACGCGCTTTGCAGATTTTATTTTTTGTTCACATATTGGGATTGTTGTGTAGACTAGGTTTTAAAAGTAAATAAAAAAAAGAACATTTTACAATTGCATTAAAAATATTTCGCATATTATTACCTATTTTCTGGCAAGAGGGGGTGCTTTCGATTAGTCAACTAGTCGATTGCAAAAATATTAGTCATGCACACCCCTAGTATACATGTATTTACAGACATATATACACATATATATATATATATATATATATATATATGTATATATACATATATATATATATATATATATATATATACATACATACAAACATACAGTGCCCTCCACTAATATTTGCACCCTTGGTAAATATGAGCATACAAGGCTGTAAAAATTTGCCTTGATTGTTTAACATTTTGATCTTTTGTTACACAAAAATATTCTGCTCTCGTGGATATCAAACAATTGCAAACACAACACATGTTTATCCAAACAAAAGTCTTTGTTAAATATATGTGCATCACAATTATTGGCACCCCTATGAATTCATATGAGAAATATATATTTGAACTACATTCCCATTGCTATTTTAAACTTTTTAGTACATCTGGGTGACTAGGAACAGGAAATTGTTGAACCATGACTTCCTGTTTCACAGTGGTATAAATATGAGGTAACACATAGGCCAAAATCCCTTAGTCAATCATCACAATGGGAAGACCAATGAATATAGCTGTGATGTGCTGCAAAAGGTTGTTGAACTTCACAAAATGGGAAGTGACTATAAGAAAACAGCAAAAGCATTGAAAATGCCCATTTCCACCATCAGGGCAAGAATTAAGAAGTTCAAGTCAACTGGAAATTTTGTTAATCAACCTGGAAGAAGTGTGTCTAAATTGTCTCAGTGCACTGTGAAGAAGATGGTCCGAGTGCCTAAAATATCTCCAAGGATCACAGCTGGAGAATTGCAGAAGTTAATTGCGCCTTGGGGTCAGAAAGTCTCCAAAACTACAGTCTGACGGCACCTACATCACCACAAGCTGTTTGGAAAGGTTCTGAGTGGAACCTGTCCTGTGAAACTGCTGTATGGTCTTGCCCACAATGCTGCAGCTCAGTTTCAAGGTCTTGGCAATAATTTTATAGCCTAGTCCATCTTTATGTAGAGCAACATTTCTTTTTTTCAGATCCTCAGAGAGTTCTTTGCCATGAGGTGCCATGTTGAGCTTCCAGTGACCAATATGATAGAGTGTGAGAGTGATAACACCAAATTTAACACACCTGCTCCCCATTCACACCTGAGACCTTGTAACCCTAATGAGTCACATGACACCGGGGAGGGAAAATTTCCAATTGAGCCCAATTTGGACATTTCCACTTAGGGGTGTACTCACTTTTGTTGCCAATAGTTTAGACATTAATGGCTGTGTGTTGAGTTATTTTGAGGGGACAGCAAATTTACACTGTTATACAGGCTGTACACTCACTACTTTACATTGTAGCAAAGTGACATTTCTTCAGTGTTGTCCCATGAAAAGATATAATAAAATATTTACAAAAATGTGAGGGGTGTACTCACTTTTTTGGGATACTATATATATATATATATATATATATATATATATATATATATACAAAACATGGGGTGGGGTCAGCACTCTCAGGCCGGACCGGGTACACATCCTATGACCCTGCAACATGCACAGCCCTGGGTGCAAACCAGCACTCTCAGGAAGCTGCACTGCCACCAGAGTCACAGGCAGTTAACCCCAGTCAGGCCTGGGTGCAAGGCCCAAACAAGGAAAATTACAAAAAACAATATTTTTTAATATAAACACACAGAAAAAGTCCAGCACTCACTCACAAGCTCTCAACTAAGATAAAAAGCAGCAATGGAAGAATTAGTTACCGCATCTGGCCAAATGGGAAAAGCCCAGGTACCTCGTCAAGGTTTCTTCCAAATACACCTGGGTCCCTAAACAGCCACACAATGCAGGCTCACAATCAAACAACTGTGAAAAAAAGCAACTGTGAAAAAATGGAGGGTGCACAGGCTTATGTAATTTCCCAAACATATACAAAACATGGAGTGGGGTCAGCACTCTCAGGCCGGACCGGGTACACATCCTATGACCCTGCAACATGCACAGCCCTGGGTGCAAACCAGCACTCTCAGGAAGCTGCACTGCCACCAGAGTCACAGGCAGTTAACCCCAGTCAGGCCTGGGTGCTAGGCCCAAACAAGGAAAATTACAAAAAACAGTATTTTTTAATATAAACACACAGAAAAAGTCCAGCACTCACTCACAAGCTCTCAACTAAGATAAAAAGCAGCAATGGAAGAATTAGTTACCGCATCTGGCCAAATGGGAAAAGCCCAGGTACCTCGTCAAGGTTTCTTCCAAATACACCTGGGTCCCTAAACAGCCACACAATGCAGGCTCACAATCAAACAACTGTGAAAAATCAAACAACTGTGAAAAATGTATATATATATACATATATATATGGGTGCATTGGAGCCTTTTGCAGTCAAGTAGCTGAAAACATGAAAAATCATTTATGCAATATTCATACTTAACAATGGTTTTAACTATGTAGTTACTGTAAAATCTCACATTCCAATGTTCTTCACATATGGAAATATGTTCTAAGTATTTTTAAATATATATATATATATATATATATATATATATATATATATATATATATATATATATATATATATATAAAAATTCAAATGTAGAGCGCACTCTCACCTAAAGGGCAGCTACCAGGGTGCAGGCAAATATACTCATAAAAATAGAAAAAGGCATGCACTCTCTGGATTTGTGCAAAATAAGTGTTTAAATGGCACATCAAACAGGTTTGATGTGCCATTAAAGCACTTATTTTGCTCAAATCCAGAGAGTGCATGCCTTTTTCTATTTTTCTATATATATATATCTGGGTGATTACATATACCTGTGCACCCCTCCTTTGTTCCTAGTTTATTTGGCTTTGTAAGCGCGCATTGTGTGGCTGTGTTAGGGACTCAGGCAGTGGAAAGGACCTTGATGAGGTGCCTGACCTTTTCCCATTTGGCCAGATGCGTTAACTAACCTTTCCAGTTGTGTTTTTAAATCTTAGCTGTGAGCTAGCTGGTGAGTGCTGGGTATCTCTATGTGTTGTATTAATATTTGTTTGTAATCCGCCTATGTTTCTTGCACCCATTCCAGACTGGGGTTAACTGCCTGTGACTCTGGTGACATCACAGCTTTTTGGGAGTGCTATTTAAGCACCCAGGGCTGGGATGTTGCAGAGTCATTGGATATGTACCCGGTCCGATCTTGGAGTGCAGTTTCCTTCCATGTCTTATATATATACAGGTGGCCCTCGGTTTACGCCGGTTCAGTTTGCGCCGTTTCAGAATAACAACCTTTTTCAGTAATGTGACTGCTATTGAAAAGCATTGAAAAGCAGTGCACTAATTAAAATAGCCAGTAGGTGGAGCTGTCCGCTTGTTTTGCAGCAAAGATATGCAAGCACACAAGCAGGCTGAAATTAATCTGTGTACACAGAACAGACCTGAGCTATCAAGCAACAAGATCTAGCAGCCACTTCCCTATTATCTTCCTGTCCATCTGCTTGATGTGAGGGTGCCTAACTGCCTATTAACCACTCCAGATTGAAATGCATAGAATAGATGCAGACCCAATATTATCTAACATGCTAACAATGCAGAGAACTGTTTGCAGAAAAATGCAAGTAAAACAATGTTTTAGTTCATTAAACTTAGTCTGATGATAAAGTCTGTTGTGTGATTATTAGCAAATGTTTTTGTTCACTAAACTAAGTTTGATGATACAGTCTGTTGTGTGATTATTTAATTAGGTTTATAATGCTGTTTAGCTTTTAAAGTCTTCATTTCAAAGCTTTAAAAATAATGTATTAGGTGTTACTTATGTCAATTTTGAGAGGGGCCTGGAACCTAACTCCCTCACTTCCCATTAAATACATTATAAACTAGGTTTCAATTACAACGGTTTCGATTTACAACCATTCCTCCTGGAATCTAATCCCGGTGTAAACTGAGGGCTACCTGTATATATTTTATGTCTCTATGTTGGTATATTTGTAAAGTGCTTTGAGTCTCACCGGGAGAAAAGCGCTATATAAATCGCAAATTATTATTATTATTATATTATTATATCCTATATTATAAAAGGCCAAGTGTGTTTGTCTGAAGCCGTCATGCGCAGCCGCAGTAGAGACAAACACACTTGGCCTTAGATCCCAGACACCTCGCACGCACAGCTATCAGCTCACACATCCACACACCCACAAACTTGGCCGCACGCACACCCTCGCACCCACACACAGCAACCCTTAACACGCAGCCTATAACTTGGCCGCACGCGCACCCTAGCACCCACACACAGAACTTGCCCGCACGCGCACGCAGCGCAAGATGAAGGCCGCACGCGCATTAACACACAGCCTATAACTTGGCCGCACACGCACCCTAGCACCCACACACAGAACTTGCCCGCACGCGCACGCAGCGCAAGATGAAGGCCCCATGCGCATGCGCACCCTCCACAAATGACTCGCCCGCACGCGCACCCTCGCACCATCGCAGCGCGAGATCAATACACACCGGCGCGAGTAGTCGCGTGACTACCATTTCAAAGCGTTGCGAGCCTAACAAAACTTAAAACTGCGCAACACACTCCAACACACTCCATTGAAAGCTCCGGAGTTATCTGTGCTAGACAGAACTTTCTACACAGCGCATAATATTTTAGTTTTAAAAAAAAAAAAAAAATGGGTCTGGACTTATATGTATAGAAAGGTCTTGCTCTGTACTTATGTATGTGCTACACAGCACTTAATATTTTAGTTTAAAAAATACGTTTGTTCTAGAAAAAAAATTGCCTCACGATTTATGTATGTGCTACACAGCACATAGAAAAAACATATTTTGCACATAGAAAAAACATATTTTAGTAAAAAAAAAGTAAAAAAAAAAAAAGTTTGATTAGGACTTATGAAAGTGCTACACAGCATATAGAATTTTTTTTTTTTACTTTTTTAAAAAAAAAAAGGCTGGATTAATAGGCTCATAAAAGAGCCCAACACTGTGCTACACAGCACATATAGGCTCATAAAAGAGACCAACACTGTGCTATATTTTAGATTAAAAAAACATTTGCTCTGTACTTATGTATGTGCTACACAGCACATAATATTTTAGTTTAAAAAACATTTGTTCTAGACTTATGTATAGAAAAAAAATATTTTAGTTTAAAAAAAAAAAAAAATAATTGCCTCAGGATTTATGTATGTGTTACACAGCCCATAGAAAAAAAACATAAAAGGCTGGATTAATAGGCTCATAAAAGAGACCAACACTGTGCTACACACCACATATAGGCTCATAAAAGAGACCAACACTGTGCTACACAGCACATAGGACCATAAAAGAGCCCAACACTGTGCTATAAATTCCTTATAGCACTATTTAAGTTTTAAAAAAAAATAAAACATCACTGCTGGCTTATTAGGTTCATAAATGAGCCCAACACTGTGCTGCACAGCACATATAAAAAGTCCCTGTAGAACTTTTTTAGTTTAAAAAAAAAATTATAACTGCTGGCTTAATTGGGTCATAAAAGAGACCAATACTGTACTACACAGCACATATAACAAGTTAATTCCTTATAGCACTATTTTAGTTTTTTTATAAAATAAAACATCACTGCTGGCAACTGAAAGGTTCACTATTTGCTTTTATTAAAATAAAACATTACTGCGTAACTGCTGCCTTTAACAGGCTCATACAAGAGCGTAAGACTGCGCTACACAGCACACATAAAAATTGCCAGTAGAACTGAAAGCTTCACTATTTGCTTTAAAAAAAAAATAAAACATAACTGCTGCCTTTAAGAGGCTCATACAAGAGCGTAAAAGTGCGCTACACAGCACACATAAAAATTGCCAGTAGAACTGAAAGGTTCACTATTTGCTTTTAATAAAAAAAAAAAAAAGCATAACTGCTGCCTTTAAGAGGCTCATTCAAGAGCGTAACAGTGTGCAACACAGCACACATAAAAAATAGCCTGTAGCACTATTTGCTAGCATAACAGTGTGCTACACAGCAGACATAAAAATTGTATGTAGCACTATTTGCTTTATTTAAAGAAAAAAAAAAAATATGCATAAGTGCTGCCTTTAACAGGCTCATACAAGAGTGTAAAAGTGCGCTACACAGCACACATAAAAATTGCCAGTAGAACTGAAAGGTTCACTATTTGCTTTTAAGAAAAAAAAAAATTCTTGCATAACTGCTGCCTTTAAGCGGCTCATAAAAGAGCGTAACAGTGCGCTACACAGCACACATAAAAATTGCCAGTACAAATGAAAAGTTCACTATTTGCTTTTAATAAAAAACAAAAAAAAAAGGCATAACTGCTGCCTTTAAGAGGCTCATTCAAAAGCGTAACAGTGTGCAACACAGCACACATAAAAAATAGCCTGTAGCACTATTTGCTAGCATAACAGTGTGCTACACAGCACACATAAAAATTGCATGTAGCACTATTTGCTTTATTTAAAAAAAAAATATATATGCATAAGTGCTGCCTTTAAAAGGCTCATACAAAAGCGTAACAGTGCGCTACACAGCACACATAAAAAGTGCCAGTATAACTGAAAGGTTCACTATTTGCTTTAAAAAAGTGTGAGACAAACAGGCTGCAAAACATAAGTAGATAAAAACTTAAAAACTGCAGAATGCCTCCAAAGAGAATTAAAACACAGAAAGATGTAGAAAACATTAAACGCAGAAGAAAAGAAACTCAACGTATATGTCGGACACATATGATTGAACAACAAAGGGTAACTCTACGTAAGAAGGATTCTGACAAAAAAAGGATTTCGAGGGCCAATATGACTGCTCAGGAAAAAGCTCTCCAAAAGGACATTCAAAGATCACGTTCTGCTACCCGTAGAAAAAATAATACAGATGCTGAAATACCTCTTGAAAGTGTAAAACATCGTCAATGTACAAAAAAAGTTTGCACTAACATCACTATCACTAATCAATATAACGCAAGTTATAACCATTCACTATTTAATGAAGACAATGCCCAGGTGCACACATGTGGTCAACTTAATGTTTTTTGCACATTTTGCATGGCAAAGCATTTTCCAGAGGAACAACCAAGCGATAAGCTTTTTAATAAATGCTGCAATAAAGGCAAAATAACATTACCACATATACAAATTTCACCACTGATCCAACAACTAATGACTGGACATTACACACATTCAAAGAATTTTATGCAAAATATCCGTTCTATAAATAGTGCATTGGCGTTTGCATAAATGGGAGCAAACATTGCACCACCTCCAGGATATGGACCATACTGTTTTAGAATAAATGGGCAAATTTATCACCGATCTGGTGCTTTGCATCCAGAAAATGATGATCAACGCAAATTTGCACAACTATACGTTTTGAGTCCTGAGGAAGCTGCGGACCAACGAGCTGCACTAAAAGAAAATTCAGGATGTCACATTGAACTTTTGAGGGAGTTAAGTTCATATATGTCTCAGTATAACCCTTTCGCAAAAGCATGTAAAATGCTCTATGAGGTAGAGCAAGAATGCATACATGAAGCATCTTTAAATGGAGTTCAAACTTCTAAAGTTTCAATGGTAATTCTGCAGGACAGAACATCAGATTGCCGAAGATATAATGTACAAAGAGTTAATGAGGTGGCTGTTATTTTCCAAAATTCTGATGGTGAACCTCCTCTTGAACGTGACCTTCTTATTCATTGCCGATCTACAGATCAAACAAAAAAAACAGAAAGAATAAGTGTCTTAGATCCTAATCTTGAACCATTGCTGTATCCTTTGTTGTTTCCATATGGGGATCAAAATTGGGGTTCCAACATTGCTCTTAACTACAGGCCAACATCAATTAGTGATGTACAAAGAAGAGTAACCACCAATCCAAGGATAAGAGTTAGTCAAATGAAATACTACTCTTACAGAATTTCAATTCGGGATCAATTTAATCCTTTCCTTAGTGCTGGCAAGTTGACGCAGCAGTACTTTGTTGATGCTTATGTCAAGACTGAGGCCAACAGACTCAACTATATCCGTCAAAATCAATCAAACCTTCGCATTGAAAAATATACAGGATTAATGGATTACATTCAAAGTGAAGCTGCTGCACAGGGCCTGATGCCTGGAAAAGCAGTTATTTTGCCATCATCTTTTCAGGGAAGTCCACGAAATATGGCCCAAAACTACCATGATGCTATGGCCATTGTTAGAAAATATGGAAAACTGGATTACTTCATCACCATGACCTGCAACCCTAAATGGCCTGAGATAGTTGATAACCTATTAGAAGGTCAAGCAGTGGCATTCAGACCAGATTTGGTAGCAAGAGTTTTCAATCTCAAACTAAATTCTCTTTTGCATTATATATTGAACAAACATGTTCTTGGAAGTCCTTGCGCAAAAGTGCATGTTATAGAGTTTCAAAAAAGAGGACTACCACATGCTCATATCCTTTTAATATTGAAAGCCGAAGACAAGCCAAATGATGCTGAAACCATTTACACTTTTATATCAGCTGAAATTCCTGATGAACATATTTATCCCAGACTACATGCTATTGTAATAAAGCATATGATACACGGTCCATGTGGAGAACATAATTTAAATTCTCCGTGCATGGTTGATGGTAATTTCAGCAAGAATTTTCCAAAAAAATTTCAAGAACAAACTTTAATTAATGTTGATGGATATCCTCAATATCGGAGACGAAAAAATAAGACCACAGTAATTGTCAAAGGCAAAAAAATTGACAACTCTTGGGTAGTTCCATATAGCCCATACTTCTGCTTGAAATACAACTGCCATATAAATGTAGAGAGTTGTGTTTCTGTTAAAAGTGTTAAATATCTCTTCAAATATGTATATAAAGGTTACGATTGTGCAAATATTTCCATTAAGGAACATAATACACTACAGCATGATGAAATTCAAAATTTTTTGGACACAAGATATGTCAGTGCTCCTGAAGCTGTTTGGAGGTTGTATGGTTTTTTGATGCACCATCAAACACATACAATAATAAGACTTCAAGTTCATCTTCCAGGCGAACAAGATGTATATTTCCATAATGATAACATACAATTAGCTGCAGAGAAGGCACAAGACAGTGATACCACTTTGACAGCATACTTTAAGTTGAATGATGATACTCATGCTGCACGGGAATTTTTTTACTCTGACATTCCTCAACATTATGTATTTGATGTAAAAACCCGTAAGTGGAATCCAAGACAAAGAGGAGCAGATACAACAATTGGCTGATTGTATAATGTAAATATTTCATCAGATTTGGAGAGATTTTGTTTGAGGTTACTGCTCTTGCACTTAAAAGGAGCAAAATCCTTTAAGGACTTACGAACTGTTAATGGACAAGTTTGTCACACATTCAAAGAAGCTGCCCAAAAGCTTTCACTTTTAGATGACGACGCTACATGGGATCTTACACTTAACGAATCAGCATCTCAACAAATGCCTAAACAAATGAGGGAACTGTTTGCTTATTTGTGTATCTTTGTTGTCCCACCTAATGTGCCACAACTCTTTGAAAAATACAAAAATGATCTTTATGAAGATTATTCATGTCATGAAGGCCACATAGATAATTGCAAAAGTTGTAAAAATTTAGCATTAACAGATATTCTAAATGTTCTCATATTACATGGTAAACGTTGTGAAGATTTTGGACTACCCAATCCATCAAACTTCATTCCAGACATGCAATTCAACTATGTGACACAGTTGGAAGCCCAAGTTGGAGCACAACTTCAAGAAGCACTAAACATCGAGCAAAAAGCTGCATTTGACAATGTAATGTCTGCTATTGAGAATGAAAATTTACCACACAGATGTTTTTTTATTGATTTACCTGGTGGAAGTGGCAAGACTTATTTATATAAAACACTATTGAGTACTTTACGTGGACGCACAGATGGAGTTCTTCCTGTTGCCTCTACAGGAATTGCATCTAATCTCCTTGATGGTGGAAGAACTTACCATTCACAGTTTAAGCTTCCAATTCCATTACTGGACACATCAACATCAAATATGAGAATGACTTCAAAAGATGCTGAGTTCATACGTAATGCTCAATTGCTTATTTGGGATGAGGCCTCAATGACACCTGGTATCGCTCTAAAATGTGTAAATAAGCTCCTTCAGGAAATTATGCAGAACAACAAGCCCTTTGGTGGAAAAGTTATACTCCTTGGTGCTGACTTCCGACAAACACTCCCAGTTCTTCCTCATTGCAATAGAACTGCTATTGTAGAAGCTACTATAAAGTTCTATGATCACTGGGATAAATTAAAAATTTTGAGATTGCACAATAATGTGCGTTCTGTTGATCCAGAATTTAGCAATTGCCTACTACAATAAGGACAAGGTTCATTAAATAATTCAGAGGGCCTTCCTGAGGATTAATTAATTAATATGCCACGATTGTATCATATCTGAAATTTTTGGAAAAAGACTATTTCCATCTGATCTTCACAGTTTTTAAAAAAAGGCCATTTTGTGTACAAAGAATTGTCATGTTGATCAAATCAATGACCATGTATTAAATATACTCGATGGTGATGAAAAAATATATCTAAGTTCAGATTCAATTGACGATAAGACAGATGAAGATGCTCAAAACTATCCCATAGAGTTTCTAAACGAATTAGCTCCATCAGGAATGCCTCTTCATAAGTTAAAAATAAAATTGGCAAGTATTATTATGTTGCTCAGAAATCTGAACACAAAAAGAGGTCTGTGCAATGGAACAAGATTGATAGTTAAAGATCTTAAGCCCAATCTAATAATTGCAGAGGTACACACAGGAACAGCTCAAAACCAGATGGTGTTTATTCCAAGAATAGATTTAGCCCCTGCCAACACTGAACTACCATTCATTTTACGAAGGAGACAGTTTCCAATCAAACTTGCCTTTGCAATGACCATCAATAAATCACAAGGTCAAACGTTAGACAAAGTTGGAATATTCCTTCCAGAACCAGTATTCAGTCATGGACAACTTTATGTTGCAATGTCTCAAGTTCGTACATCATCTGATGTCAAAATTAAGATACTTCAAGGTTCAAAGCAAGGAAAGATATTACCAAACAGTGATAAAATTTATACAAAAAACATTGTTTTTATAGAAATATACTTTAAATAAATAAATAAGTTGTGTCTTTTTATTTAGTTACAAGTAAGTTTGTATTATTTATAGCAATATTCTTAATGTACATTTTAAACTTTATTTTTTTTTAATTTACTTTAAATAAAAAAATGATTTTATGTCTACGTTAATGTTTATATCTTTTGTTATTTTGTGAATAAAAACATAAAAATTCAATACACATTTTGGCCCGTGTATACGGGCTTTAACACTAGTATAATCATAATACACACAGAGAGAAGCGCACTCACAGGAACGAACAACCAGCTCAATAAGATTGTAAGCCTTTTCTATGGCGATTTACCACCTGGGTGCAGCTTCTTTTTAGCACAGTAACGCTTTCCACAGAGTAGAATTTTCCTGTAGTATATCAGTCTATATAGACCTATTACGGTGAGTCCAGCACCGAAATAACAGGAAATTCCTCTTTGAACAAGACCCACAGCAACCCCAGACGATCGTTTCAGTCTTCATTAGGCCTCGTCAGTGAGGTGTAGCCATCTTACTATAAGCAGGATATGTGGGGGAAGGAGATAAAAGAGAATTCTCACTGAAAGAATGCGCTAAAGCACTCTATGCCCTAACTACTGGGCAGAAACATAAAGAAAAGAAATAATAAAATATAACTTTTATTGGTTAAACAATTAAAATTGGGTAGAAATTAAAATCATGAAGTAGAAGTGTTATCATATAAACCCTGCTAATAGTAACTAAATAGGCCTTTGTGTAGTATCCTATAATTAGTAAGGGTTAGCTAGATAACAGGAGCATTGATAAGAATGGAGGAAAAATTGTTCTATTTGAGTGTCTAACAGCGAGTTGTGTGTTACCTACAAAACTAGCATGTGCTGTTTTCAGATGTTTTATTCAGTATTCTTGGTATTCAATTTGTTTGGCATTTGTAATGAGTGTAGATTCTGAAAGCCTGCCACCTACACCAGAAAGGGGCCAATTATCTAAATATCTCTTCTATTTCTCTAGTTGGAATTATCTAAAGCCACTTTTTACCCAGAAAACAGGGTGTCGGTAAGGAGTATATGCTGCATTTTCTTATGGGAAGGAGATGCATACATTACAAAAGTGCACAATTAAAATCCTAATTTAAAATTCATACAAAATTAATAATTGAACCAATCACACATAAATACACAGGAAAACTTTTTATTGCTAAAAAATAACAAAAATCGTAACAAAATTGTCCACCAAAAATCATATTTTATTAAAAATGTAAAGTTTGTGTGTCAATTACACAGGAATAAAAAGTATTGATTTTGCACAGCGTGAATAATAAGTACACTGGATGTAATAAACCTAAAAAGCGTAATTGTTGTTTTTTCATAAAACGGGCTGAAATAACTCCACGGGAGTGAATACAGTGTTAGCTTTATGACACACATGAACTAGCACTGTCTAACTGATATAAGAGGCGGCCTTCAAGTGCTTAGAAATTAGCATATGTACCTACCTAGTTTTAGTTTCTAGCAAAAAATACCAATAGAACAAAGCAAATTTGACGATAAAAATAAATTGGAAAGTTGTTTAAAATTGCATGCCCTATCTAAATTATGAATGTTTAATTTTGACTAGACTGTGCCTTTAAGTCAATAATATATTTACCAAAAATATGAGTCCACCAAAATATCTCACAAATCTTAACTTCCTTTAATACCGTAATAGAAAAACACATATATTTGCATACTTAAATATAGGTGATTGTAAGATTTTATACGCAGAAAGCAGTGTAATGTTATTTATGTTGGCTGCAGGATTTAATTTTTAAAGTGCGACCTCTGCTCACTGCTACCTGCCCTACATAGCGAAGTTTTTCTTTTGCAGGGAATGCCCCTTTTTTAATATCATTCCACCAGGGCAGCCCTGCAAGGGTCAGCATGAAAAACCATATCTGATCGGGAGAAGTTTAAATAATCAGCCCCAAGTCTCTGTGTAACATAGCTAAGATGTTAAAGGGGTATAACAGTGCTAAAAAGAAAATGCTCTGATATGTTAGCTTATTTTATTATTGCAAAGCTGCTTGTAATTAACTGTGTTTATCCACAGCAAAGGTATTAAAAACTTACGGCGAGATTACGAGTTTTGCGTTAGCCTTAAAAAGCAGCGTTACGGGGTCCTAAAGCTGCTTTTTATCTAACGCTGGTATTACAAGTTTGGCAGGTACAGGTCTAACGCTCTTCTTCTGCGACTCGAGGCTACCGCAAATCCCCTTACGTCAATTGCGTATCCTATCTTTTCTATGGGATTTGCCTAACGCTGGTATTACAAGTTTTGGAAGAAGTGAGCGGTAGACGCTCTCCTGGCAAGACTTCTACCGCATATAAAAGTCAGTAGTTAAGAGTTTTATGGGCTAACGCCGGAACATAAAACTCTTAACTAGAGTGCTAACAAGTACACTAACACCCATAAACTACCTATTAACCCCTAAACTGAGGCCCCCCCCACATTGCAAACACTATAATAAATATTTTTAACCCCTAATCTGCCGACCTACATTATACTTATGAACCCCTAATCTGCTGCCTCTAACATCGCTGCAACCTACATTATAGTTATTAACCCCTAATCTTCCGCCCCAACATCGCCGCAACCTAACTACACTTATTATCCCCTAATCTGCCGACCCGACATTGCCGCTACGTTAATAAATGTTTTAATTAAACTCCTGCCTCGCAAACACTAGTTAATTTTTATTATCCCCTAATCTGCCTGCCCTAACATCGCCGACACCTACTTAAATTTATTAACCCCTAATCTGCCACCACCGTCACCGCTACTTTAATAAATGTATTAACCCCTAAACCTAAGTCTAACCCTAACCCTAACACTCCCCTAATTTAAATATAATTTAAATACATCTAAATAAAATAACTACAATTAAATAAATTATTCCTATTAAAAATGAACTACCTGTAAAATAAACCATAAGATAGCTACAATATAATTAATAATTACATTGTAGCTATCTTATGATTTATTTTTATTTTACTGGCAACTTTGTATTTATTTTAACTAGGTACAATAGTCATTAAATAGTTATTAACTATTTAATAACTACCTAGATAAAATAAGTACAAAATTACCTGTAAAATAAATCCTAACCTAAGTTACAATTACACCTAACACTACACTATCATTAAACTAATTAACTAAACTACCTACAATTAATTACAATTAAATACAATAAACTAAATTACGAAAAAAACAAACACTAAATTACAAAAAATAAAACAAAATAAATTACAGAAAATAAAAAAATTACAAGAAGTTTGAAATAATTATACCTAAGCCCCCTAATAAAATAACCCCCCCCAAATAATTACATTTTAAGGGCTTCCAAATAGCCCTTAAAAGGGCCTTTTGTGGGGCATTGCCCCAAAGTAATCAGCTCTTTTACCTGTAAAAAAATAGAATACAATACCCCCCAACATTACAACCCACCACCCACACACCCCTACTCTAAAACCCACCCAATACCCCCTTAATAAAACCTAACACTACCCCATTGAAGATCACCCTACCTTGAACTGGCAGAAGTCTTCATCCTATCCGGGCAGAAGAGGGCATCCGGACCGGGAGAAGGCTTCATCCAAGCGGCATCTTCTATCTTCATCCATCCGATGAGGAGCGACTCCATCTTGAAGACATCAGGCGCGGCACATCCTTCCAGCACGACGAACTAACGACGAATGATGGTTCCTTTAAATATGTCATCCAAGATAGCGTCCCTCCGATTGGCTGATAGGATTCTATAGCATTCAATAGAATGCAAGGTCAATTTCTATTGGCTGAATCCAATCAGCCACTCAGATTGAAGTTCAATCCGATTGGCTCATAGCATCAACCAATCCGATTTTTCCTACCTTAATTCCGATTGGCTGATAGAATCACAACGGATGAAGACTTCTGGACCGATCGGATGACCAATGGTGCTGGCTGGGTGAAGACGGCTCAAGGTAGGGTGATCTTCAATGGGGTAGTGTTAGGTTTTATTAAGGGGGTATTGGGTGGGTTTTGGAGTAGGGGTGTGTGGGTGGTGGGTTTTAATGTTGGGGGGTATTGTATTCTTTTTTCACAGGTAAAAGAGCTGATTACTTTGGGGCAATGCCCCGCAAAAGGCCCTCTTAAGGGCTATTTTTAATTTAGTATAGGGTAGGGAATTTTATTATTTTGGGGGGCTTTTTTTATTTTATTAGGGCTTAGATTAGGTGTAATTAGTTTAAACTTCTTGTAATTTTTTTATTTTCTGTAATTGTTTATTTTTTAATTTTTCGTAATTTAGTGTTTGTTTTTTTTCGTAATTTAGTTTATTGTATTTAATTGTAAATAATTTAAGGTAGTTTAGGTAATTAGTTTAATGATAGTGTAGTGTTAGGTGTAATTGTAACTTAGGTTAGGATTTATTTTACAGGTAATTTTGTTCTTATTTTATCTAGGTAGTTATTAAATAATTAATAACTATTTAATAACTATTGTACCTAGTTAAAATAAATACAAAGTTGCCTGTAAAATAAATATAAATCATAAGATAGCTACAATGTAATTATTAGTTATATTGTAGCTATCTTATGGTTTATTTTACAGGTAAGTATTTAGTTTTAAATAGGAATAATTTATTTAATTATAGCTATTTTAGTTAGATGTATTTAAAATATATTTAAATTAGGTGGGTGTTAGGGTTAGGGTTAGATTTAGGATTAGGGGTTAATACATTTATTAAAGTAGCGGCGATGTCCGGTCGGCAGATTAGGGGTTAATAAGTGTAGTTAGGTTGCGGCGACTTTGGGGGGGCAGATTAGGGGGTTAAAAATATAATGTAGGTGTCGGCGATGTTGGGGGGCAGTAGATTAGGGGTTTATAAGTATAATGTAGGTGGCGGCGGTGTCCGGAGCGGCAGATTAGGGGTTAATAGTTTAATGCAGGTGGCGAAGATGTCGGGGGCGGCAGATTAGGGGTTAATAAGTGTAAGATTAGGGGTGTTTAGACTCGGGGTTCATATTAGGGTGTTAGGTGCAGACATAAAATTCATTTCCCCATAGGAAACAATGGGGCTGCGTTAGAAGCTGGACGCTGCTTTTTTGCAGGTGTTAGGTTTTTTTTCAGCCAGCTCAGCCCCATTGTTTCCTTTGGGGAAATCGTGCACGAGCACGTTTTAGACAACTTACCGCTACCGTAAGCAACGCTGGTATTACAGTGAGAAGTGGAGCTAAATTTGCTCAACGCTCACTTTTCTGAGGCTAACGCAGCCATTCAGAAACTTGTAATACCAGCGTTGGCTTAAGTGAGCGCTGGAAAAAAAAGGCTTGTTAGCAACGCAAGTCTTTACCGACAAAACTCGTAATCTGGCAGTTAGTTAATGCCAATTCTAGAGCAGCAATGCAGTACGGGGACCTAGCTGAAAACATCAGGTGAGCCAATGAAAAGATACAGATTTGTGTTGCCACTAGTGATGTCGGGAATAGTTTGCCGGCGAATAGTTCCCGGCGAACATAGCTTGTTCGCGTTCGCAACGGCGGGTGAACATATGCGATGTTCGATCCGCCCCCTATTCGTCATCATTGAGTAAACTTTGACCCTTTATCTCACAGTCTGCATACACATTCCAGCCAATCAGCAGCAGACCCTCCCTCCCAGACCCTCCCAGCTCCTGGACAGCAGCCATTTTAGATTAATTCGGAAGCTGCATTGTTAGTGAGAGGAGGGAGAGTGTAGCTGCTGGTGATTTAATAGGGAAATTGATAGCTAGGCTAGTGTATTCAGTGTCCACTACAGTCCTGAAGGACTCATCTGATCTCTGCTGTAGGAACAGCACCCCAAAAAGCCCTTTTTAGGGCTAGAACATCATTTTTTTCCCTGTGTAATCTAATTGCAGTTGCCTGCCTGCCAAGCCACTTGCCCAGTGCCACCACTCATATCTGGTGTAACAGTAGTGTAAATTTAAAAAACAAAACTTTTTTGACTGTGAAACATCAGTCTGCTTGTGTAATCTAATTGCAGTTGCCTGCCTGCCAGCGTGTGTGCCAGGCCCACTTGCCCAGTGCCACCACTCATATCTGGTGTAACAGTAGTGTAAATTTAAAAAAAAAAAAACTTTTTGGACTGTGAAACATCAGTCTGCTTTTTTTGTCTCAGGCTCACAGCGTATACTGTGCCCACATTGCCCAGTGCCACCACTCATATCTTGTTTAATAGTAGTGTTAGTGTAAATTTAAAAAAAAAAACTTTTTCGACTGTGAAACATCAGTCTGCTAGTGTAATCTAATTGCAGTTGTCTGCCTGCCAGCGTGTGTGCCAGGATCACAGCTTATACTGTGCCCACTTGCCCAGTGCCACCACTCATATCTGGTGTAACAGTAGTGTAAATTTAAAAAAAAAAAACTTTTTTGACTGTGAAAACATCAGTCTGCTTGTGTAATCTAATTGCAGTTGCCTGCCTGCCAGCGTGTGTGCCAGGCTCACAAGCTTATACTGTGCCCACTTGCCCAGTGCCACCACTCATATCTGGTGTAACAGTAGTGTAAATTTAAAAACAAAAAAACTTTTTGGACTGTGAAACATCAGTCTGCTTTTTTGTGTCAGGCTCACAGCGTATACTGTGCCCACTTGCCCAGTGACACCACTCATATCTTGTTTAATAGTAGTGTAAGTGTACATTAAAAAAATAAAAACTTTTTGGACTGTGAAACATCAGTCTGCTTTTTTGTGTTAGGCTCACAGCGTATACTGTGCCCACTTGCCCAGTGCCACCACTCATATCTTGTTTAATAGTAGTGTAAGTGTACATTTAAAAACAAAAAAAACTTTTTGGACTGTGAAACATCAGTCTGTTTTTTTGTGTCAGGCTCACAGCTTATACTGGGCCCACTTGCCCAGTGCCACCACTCATATTTTGTTTAATAGTAGTGTAAGTGTACATTTAAAAAAATAAAAACTTTTTGGACTGTGAAACATCAGTCTGCTTTTTTGTGTTAGGCTCATAGCGTATACTGTGCCCACTTGCCCAGTGCCACCACTCATATCTTGTTTAATAGTAGTGTAAGTGTACATTTAAAACAAAAAAAACTTTTTGGACTGTGAAACATCAGTCTGCTTTTTTGTGTCAGGCTCACAGCTTATTACTGTGCCCACTTGCCCAGTGCCACCACTCATATCTTGTTTAATAGTAGTGTAAGTGTACATTTAAAAAAATTAAAAAAATTTGGACTGTGAAACATCAGTCTGCTTTTTTGTGTCAGGCTCACAGCGTATACTGTGCCCACTTGCCCAGTGCCACCACTCATATCTTGTTTAACAGTAGTGTAAGTGTACATTTAAAAACAAATGACAGGCAGAGGGCAGGCCACCCCGCGGGGTGGCCGTCGTGGTCGTGGTGCTGTGATTCCCTTTGGCCCTAGAATAATGCCCAGTGTTCAGAGGCCACGTCCCATGAACTCGAAAAGTTCTGAGGAAATAGTTAACTTTTTAACACAGGACACCGAATCTTCTTTTTTTTTTTTTTTTTTAAACAAATTTTTCGTTTATTGCATTAAAAGAACAAAAAATACAAAGAAATTCAAATAGACCATGAACAATCTTGCAAGGCACGTCATGATATACAATTTATATAAATACAATACCAAGGCATCACACATACCATGCTAGTTTCAAAACTCATTTGTTCCTATGCCTTAAGATAATAACATTTTACTGTCATATAATGGTTGATTTTTACCCTTATTCTATAAAACATAAGAATTTCCTACAACACCTGACACACATAAAAGAAACAGGAACAAAACAAAATAAAAAACAAAAAACCAAAAAAAAAAAAGGAAAAAAAAGAGGGAGCACCCTCCTCCGCCGGCCCAACCGCCCAGGCCCCCGCCTGCCCCCCAAACATCACACGTGACCCTCTACCCAGCTTCTGGGGAAGTGGCCTGCATATATATTTGTCAATATAAACTCGGCTTTATAGAGCTTTTTTGAAGTGGGATATCTGGGGTGCATCTCGCGCCTTCCATAGTTTAAGTATAAGAATGCGTCCCGTTAATATGATTGTGTTTATGAGACTATAATTTTTAGATATGCCTTGATAATTTACCAAGAAAAAAATCTCAATAGGCTTTAGTTCGTGATCCAACTGTAGAATTGTATTCATCCAATAAGTTATCTTCTTCCAATATTGGATAATTTTGGGACATGCCCACAAACAATGAAATAAATCTGCCTTTATTGCAGAATATCTAGAGCAGAGAATATTTGTCTTATACCATTTAGATAACAGATCCGGTGTGAGATACCTCTGTAGGCCTATTTTAATTTGAGATTCTCTCCATATAGTTGGAACCCAACTTTGTTGTGCTATCTTAAAGCTGTTAATAATAGTCTGCTCATCTATATATGGAAAATAGGGGGACCATTTTACTGTCATATCAATAACTTGAATGTTGGATGGCTTTTGCATTATGAGTAAATATAATGGAGAAATTGCATGTACACCGGATGCATAGATGGTTAACCTGGCCTGAATGTCCCCTAATGACCATTTTTTTCCGAAATTGCAAAGTAGTTCTTGCAGGTAATGCCTGACTTGCAAGTAAGCATAAAACTCACGTGTCCCCAAATCAAAATTCCGTGCTAATACTGCAAACGTTATTGGAAGACCTGTATTTCCCAGGATCTGCCCCAAAGATTTCAGACCTTTTATTTCCCATTCCTTAAAGATCCGATTAGACAACCCTGGTATAAAGTTAGGGTTGCCACAGATAGGTAAGTGGTTTGAGACATATGCGGGGCACTCTAGAATGCTACACAATTTCTGCCATGCCACTATGACATTCTTGATCATGGATAGATAGAAAATGTTAGATGGTAGCGTAGTCAGTGGACAATGCAGTAAAGCCTTCAAATAAAATTGAGCAACCAACCTTGATTCCCAGATAAAGGAAGTAATTTGCTCCTTTTCCGTTAACCAGTCTATCGCAAATCTAGCAATACAAGCTAGATTGTAAGCCTGGATGTTAGGGAGAGCAAGACCCGCTGCCAGCTTATTGTTCATAAGTCGTTGACATGCAATTCTTGGTTTAGAACCTTTCCATAAAAAGCGTGCGCATGCTTTATTATACTTAGCGATGTCTTTCTTATGCAGAAATAACGGAATATTCTGTAAAATATATAAAAACTTAGGAAAAATAACTGACTTAATTAGCATCACTCGTGCCTAAAGGGATATAGGCAACGCTGACCACTCCTCAAGTTTTTTACAGCATTGTACCAGGCAATCCACATAATTTGCATTATACCATTCCGCCGTGTTGCATGATAATCTCAAACCTAAGTATGAGATATGTAAGACTTCCAGAAACGGATGCTCTATGGCAGGTGTGGGTTCTTTTTGCAACCACAGAAGTTCTGATTTTGTGGTGTTTATCTTATAACCTGATATCTCCCCAAAATCTAGAATAATACCTTGCAAGATTGGTAATGCTAACCTAAGATTAGATAAAAATAAAAGTAGATCATCTGCGTAAAGAAGCAAAACACGTTTCTCCCCTGCCAATGAAATACCCTCTAGCTTCTGGCGGAATAATATAGCCAAAGGCTCTAAACTGATGTTGAACAAAAGAGAGGAAAGTAGACATCCCTGCCTGGTACCTCTGTGCATGGTCAGTCGTTGAGATAAAACATTATTAACAATCACCGCAGATGTTGGGGCACTATAGATTAGTCTGATATAGTCATTGAACGGTCCAGACAGGCCAAATTGATCTAGGGAGAAGAACAAATGATCCCAGCTGACACGGTCAAATGCCTTCTCCGCGTCCACCATTAAAATTGCTTTATCCGTGGTCTTATGCTGTTTGGGGAGCTCGTATCTATTCCAGTAGGACTCAATAAGTATTAGCAATTTCCGCATATTTCTTACCGGGTTTCGTCCTGGCATAAAACCAGATTGGTCCCCATGTATTATGCTACCAATACATGGTTTCAAACGGTTAGCAAGAATGGCGGCCAAGATCTTATAGTCCATGTTAAGGACTGATATGGGCCTGTAGGAATTAGGTGACTCGGGATCCTTGCCCTTTTTCAAGATTAATGAGATGTTCGCGGCAGCAAAATACTGGGAGCAACTAGAGTTTTCTAAAAAATAGTAGTTAAATAACTTTTCCAATACCGGTACCACCTGTGGTTCTAAGATCCTATAAAATTCGATAGGAAACGAGTCTGGCCCTGCTGCTTTATTTGGTTTGGCGTGTTTGATTGCTGATACATAGTGTATCTTATTAACCTCAATTTCCAATATTAAAAACCAACCGTCAGGATCTGCTTCAATATTATACAAATGATAATCCAAATTTTTGCTCAATAATATGGCCACCCCCCTTTTTCTGGATGAGGATGGTGCTGCGACGACCTCACCCACCCATTTAGATTTAAGTTTGGGAAACTCTTGGGGCTTAAGGTGTAATTCTTGGAGCAAAACTATATCGGGCTGAAACCTTCCCAAGTGTTTAATTATGGATTTACGTTTGATTGGGGAGGTTACACCCCCCACATTCCAGGACAGTAAATTTAATTTACCTCCCATCAAATTTTAACTGAGTGGTGTGAAAGTGGCCGATGGACGCAGCTGGACGACCGGGTCGGGAGGAAGGAAAGAGGAAAAAAAAACAAAAAAAAAAAAACCCCATCTTACAATGATTCATCTGCATAGCAATCCCCCCCAAAAAATTAAGGCATTACTCCTTTCTTACTACTTTATGGGACCCCCTCCTCTCTGCAGAAGGTCTCTGCTTCCACAACGTTATTTAGTGTGAGGTATTTACCGTCTCTCATGACTACCAATCTCGCAGGATAAATCAACTTAATGTTATAATTCCCCTTCTGTAATCTGCCATAGAAAAAAGACATGTCTCTTCTCTTAGCCAGGGTTTCTGATGAGAAATCCTGAAAGATTAGCAGTCTATGAGAGCCAAATACCAAGGGATTACATTTTCTATATTGCTTTAGATATAGCATCTTATCCTGGAAATTGAGGAATTTAAATATCACTGGTCTGGGTCTATTACCCTCATTAGATTCTCTACGCGACCCTATCCTGTGGGCCCTCTCTATCTGAAAGGGGACAGCAGGGGCTGGAATCTGCAAAGCCTGAGGTAGCGTTATAGAGACAAAGGCCATCAGGTCTTGAAACTCTGATGTTTATGGGAGGCCTATCACTTTCAGATTATTTCGTCTTGAGCGATCCTCAAGGTCTTCAATCTTAGCTTGCAAAGATGCAATCATTTTTCTATGGGATTCTGTAATGGGCTCCTGTATGTTAAATCTATCCTCTAAATCCAAAATCCTGTTTTCGGCTTCCTCAAGCCTTGTGGAAAATTGTCTAACTTCTACAGTGAGATTTGAAATTTCAGTTCTAATTTCCGATTTAACTGACTCAAATTGGGGGGTTAAAATTTTAGCCACCTCAGCTGCAAACTCTGCCATATTACTACCCATTAAGGTAGGAGAGCTTTTATCTAAAGGGATGTCGATGCTAGAGTCAAGCGTCCTGCTGCCCCCCTTCTTGTCCTTGGATTTAGGAGGCATAATAGTGGGAGAGCCCTTTTGGTGCATAAATCTATCCATATACTACTGCCTATTGGAGACTGGGACTGCTAAATAAATGCTGAGGAAAAAAAAAAAAAGGGATTCTATAATAAGGATTTACCTACCCTATAACTGTCTGCGACACTAACCTGTGTCCTTACGTGAATTTCCAAACAATATATTAAGTGCGAAAATTTAAAATCTCAATTATTCCTGTCAGCAATCAATTATATTGCACACCCTATATTGATTGGATCTTATAATATGATTTACCTAAACCTATAACTATGTGCACACTAATCTATGTCCTTAAGTGAGTTTATAATAAGTGTGTTTATATGAAGAGAGGCGGAGCTTTACACTAATCAGCCTCTATTAGTGTATATGTGTATAATCCTTGTACCGGGCAAATTGTATCAAAGGACAAACCGAAAGCACCGTATGGGAGATCTCTCAAATAGAGGGCTTCAGATAATGTGTTATATTATACCTATCCAGACCCCTATACACTTCCGTATTGCTCAATATTGATATTTATCCCTGACTTTTCGAGTGCATCTAAATTCGGTGCAAATGCCTGTTATATATGAACCTTAAAAACTAACAGAAATGTTCTGAAGCACAAACCAACTTGTGTTTTGTGAGGACTAAAGCCTAATCTATAGTGCTAATAGTGTAGATCTTTCCTATAGTGATGCTGTGCTATCTACCTTCAAGCGATTCCCCCTGAAACCAGCGTTACTCTCTAATTAATAAAAGAAAAAAAGCTGTAATTAAATTACCTTATATAGCCTTTGCTACAGTTGCTATTATATAATTCAGTTGTTCTGACAGATAAAACTTCTTGAATAAACAGAAAAGGTACTCTGAAATATGCCAAAACCCACAATCAAGCCGTTTAGATCTTCTAAGCAACCGGAGAAGACTTATAATAAACTTTTCACAGTCCAATAAAGGCTAAGGACTAAGGCCTAAACCACAATGCAATTAGTGTAGGTCTTTCTTATAGGAATAATATACTGTCTACCTTCAAGGGATTCCCTCTAAGAACAGCAGTACTCTCTGATACGAAAAAAAGAAAACAAAAAAAAAGCTGTAATTAAGTTACCTTATATAACCTTTGCTACAGTTGCTGTTATATAACTCAAATGTTCTGGCTGATAGAACTTATACAATTATTAATTAGACAGAAAAAAATACTCTGTAATATGCCAAAACTAACAATCAAGCAATTTAAATCTTATAAGCAACCTAAAAGGACTTAAAATAAACTATTCACAGCTTCAGCAAAGGCAGTTGCTTCCTTCTAGATCAATCTTAATACGACTTGTTTAATATAACATAGAAGTCCAGATAGAGTTCTACTGCCCGACAGTATATCCTTTTAACCCATATCTTCTCAGTGTTAGCACAGAACAAGGTTTATCTGTGGGCAAGGATGTTATAGTGGTTTATCCAGTGACCCAGTCCACAAAAGATATATCCCCAGCAGGGTCAACTTAAAAAGTTCTGAGGACCGTCACTATAGAGTAACCCAGTGAATTTTTCTGGTATACTTCTGAATGTTATTATCTCTATTTATCGTAACTAAACAGCTCACCGGGCTTGCTGCATATTTCGATATGTCCACTCCAACTTTTATGTGTGCTCCACCCGCCACAACGGTGCTCCGACAGCAGCCTTCTCACAGCGTGTATGCCGGCGTGTTACTGGGGCCGAACACCTTTCCCAACAAGCAACTTCACAGACCCGGCTGTGCTTCAGAGAGGAGAATAGTGGTCAACTGGACCCTCCAACGGCAGACTCCAATCCCAACACCCCGGGACTCACCGCTGCACCAGGGAGCAGTGCGGGGCACGTTGAATCCGGTGTTCACTATTCTTCGGAAGTGATTCGCAAGGAGACCAAGAAGAACAAACACCCGCCCACACTGGTAGCCTGCGAGCCCACTCGGACTCTACGTGACTTCACGCTCCAGTGTTCACTTCACGAGGAGCTGCAACAGGCGTGGGTGGGTAAGTCGGCTCAATTGCCCTTCCAGGTTCTTTCCAATACTTGACAAAAGGTTCCAACGTCAAGAAGCACTGCGCCCCCTTCTGTACTTCTCCGCCGCGTGTCAGCCGTATGCACTGGGGGCAGCAACCAGGTACCAGGACCGGATAAGCGGGACCCCATCAAAGGGTAAGTAGCAAAAGTACAGATCTGTTCAAGTCCAAACAGGGACCAAGCCCTGTATATCTGTCCACCGCACCTGTCAGATAATGGTGTCTGAGGAAGTTCATGTATGGACCCAGTGCACTTGATTTCACCTGGGAATGTCGGACTGTTTGTTGAAGCTGTATATGGTGGACAGGGTGCCATGTGTCCAGGTGTCTGGGTAAAGTAAGCAGTGTGCTTCAGCCAACAAGCACCGCTCAGGCTGCTTTAAGAGACTTCTGTTGTGGGCTCGCAGGATCCAGGATCCGGGCCGGATAGATGGTTTCCACGGCCAAGGAAAACTCTGCAAACCACTGGTAGTTGGTTCCCTCCAAGCAGCTCGTACTTGGAGCGGGAGCTAACACCTGTGCTACCTGTGTGCTCCGCCTCCAGCAGGAAGTCTCGAATATTTCACCTTCTAATGAGGACACCCAATCTTCTATAGCTCCGCTCCGAAACTTGATGCACCATCCTCCTCCAGCTTATCTTCGGGCACCTCTCAAGTTGCCACTCACCCGCCTGCCACCACCACCAACACTAGCACCATAGCCACTTCACTTGATCTGTCAGAGGAGTTTTTTACACATCAGTTGGAAGAAATGAATGATGCGCAACTATCATTGACAGAGGAGGTAGATAACAGTGATATGTCTCAGTCAGGCAGCATTACAGACATGGACGTATGGTGTGATGATGATGATGTTGTACCCGCTGCTGCTTCCTTTGTTCGTTTGTCAGATACAAGTGAAGCGGTTGATGATGATGATGCGTCCGTGGATGTCACGTGGGTGCCTGCTAGAAGAGAAGAAGAAGAGGGGGAAAGTTCAGATGGGGAGACAGAGAGGAGGAGGAGTCGAGTTGGAAGCAGGGGGAGGTCGTCGCAAGGAGCTAGTGGCACAGTCAGACAGCATGCATCGGCACCCGGGGTCAGCCAGACAGCACGCCAATCAATGCATGCTGTTGCCACCACCAGAATGCCGTCATCGCAGAGCTCAGCAGTGTGGCATTTTTTTGTGTGTCTGCCTCTGACAACAGCGATGCCATTTTCAACCTGTGCCAAAAGAAACTGAGTTGTGGGAAGTCCAACACCCACCTAGGTACAACTGCTTTGCGAAGGCACATGATTGCACATCACAAACGCCTATGGGATCAACACATGAGTAGAAGCAGCACACAAACTCAAAGCCACCATCCTCCTCCTGGTCCAGCATCTTCAGCCACGTCAACCACTGCTGTCTTCCTTGCCCCCTCTCAACCATCCGCCACTCTGTCTCTCTTCCGGAGCAGTTCCTGCTCATCTGCCCACAGTCAGGTGTCTTTCAAGGAGATGTTTGAGCATAAGAAGCCAATGTCACAAAGTCACCCCCTTGCCCGGCGTCTGACAGCTGGCTTGTCTGAACTCTTAGCCCGCCAGCTTTTACCATACAAGCTGGTGGAGTCTGAGGCGTTCAAAAAATTTGTAGCTATTGGGACACCGCAGTGGAAGGTACCCGGCCAAAATTTCTTTGCACAAAAGGCAATCCCCAACCTGTACTCGATTGTGCGAAAGGAAGTAATGGCATGTCTGGCACACAGTGTTGGGGCAAGGGTCCATATGACCACTGATAGCTGGTCTGCAAAGCATGGTCAGGGCAGGTATATCACCTACACTGCGCATTGGGTAAACCTGCTGACGGCTGCCAAGCATGGAATGCGTGGCTCTGCAGAGGAGGAGTTGGTGACACTGTCACGACTTGCAGGCAGGCCTGCTGCCACCTCCTCTACTCCTCCTACTCCATCCTCTTCCATAACCTCCTCGGCTGAGTCCTCTTCTGCTGCTGCGCCTTGCTCCACATCAACGGCACCCCCCCAGCTCCCCATGTACTATTCCACATCCCGGATACGGCAGTGTCACGGCGTCTTGGGGTTGACTTACCTGAAAGCAGAGAGTCACACTGGACCAGCACTCCTGTCCGCCCTGAACGCACAGGTGGATCAGTGGCTGACTCCGCACCAATTGGAGATCGGCAAAGTGGTTTCTGACAACGGAAATAATTTGGTGGCGGCATTGAAATTGGGCAAGTTGACACATGTGCCGTGCATGGCACATGTGTGTAATCTGATCGTACAACGCTTTGTGCATAAGTACCCATGCTTACAGGACATCCTGAAGCAGGCCAGGAAGGTGTGTGGCCATTTGAGGTGTTCCTACACGGCCATGGCGCACTTTTCCGATATCCAGCGGCGAAACAACATGCCAGTGAGGCGCTTGATTTGCGACAGCCCGACACGTTGGAATTCAACATTCCTAATGTTCGACCGCCTGCTCCAACAAGAAAAAGCCGTTAACGAGTATTTGTATGACCGGTGTGCTAGGACAGCCTCTGCGGAGCTGGGAATCTTTTTGCCACGTTACTGGACGCTCATGCGCAATGCCCGTAGGCTCATGCATCCTTTTGAGGAGGTGACAAACCTAGTCAGTCGAACCGAAGGCACCATCAGCGACATCATACCATTTGTTTTTTTCCTGGAGCGTGCCCTGTGAAGAGTGCTGGATCAGGCCGTAGATGAGCGTGAAGAGGAAGAATTGTGGTCACCATCACCACCAGAAACAGCCTTATCAGCATCGCTTGCTGGACCAGCGGCAACGCTGGAAGAGGATTGTGAGGAAGAGGAGTCAGAGGAGGAATGTGGCTTTGAGGAGGAGGAGGAAGACCAACCACAACAGGCATCCCAGGGTGCTCGTTGTCACCTATCTGGTACCCGTGGTGTTGTACGTGGCTGGCGGGAAGAAGATACCTTCAGTGAGATCACTGAGGATGAGGAACGGGACATGAGTAGCTCGGCATCCAACCTTGTGCAAATGGGGTCTTTCATGCTGTTGTGCCTGTTGAATGACCCTCGTATAAAAAAGCTGAAGTAGAACGACTTGTACTGGGTGTCCACGCTACTAGACCCCTGGTATAAGCATAAAGTGCCTGAAATGTTACCGAATTACCGCAAGTCGGAAAGGATGCAGCAGTTCCAAAATAAATTAAAAAGTATGCTTTACACAGCGTATAAGGGTGATGTCACAGCACATCGGAAATCTAACAGGGGAAGAGGTGAAAGTAATCCTCCGACTCCCACGACCACGCCGGCAAGGACAGGACGCTTTACACACGTGTTGTTGATGGAGGACATGCAGAGCTTTTTAACTCCTATGCATCGCCACAGCCCTTTGGGGTCCACCCTCAGAGAACGACTCGACCGACAGGTAGAAGACTACCTCGCCTTAACTGCAGATCTCGACACTCTGAGGAGCGATGAACCCCTTGACTACTGGGTGCGCAGGCTTGACCTGTGGCCTGAGCTATCCCAATTTGCGATAGAACTTCTGGCCTGCCCCGCTTCAAGTGTCCTGTCAGAAAGGACCTTCAGTGCAGCAGGAGGTATTGTCACTGAGACGAGAAGTCGCCTAGGTCAAAAAAGTCTAGATTAACTCACCTGGATCCCGAAGGGACTGACATTGGGCGATACATTCGAGTAAAAAAGGCCTGATGAGATGAGCTGCCTTGGGCTAAAAATGGTCCACACGCTGCTGTATTTTATCTTCGAATGCCGGATGACTTGCGTGACATATCCGCCACCAACTAGGGTTCAAGCCGCAATGTTTTAGGGCACTTTCTGCCTGGGAAACAAACATCAATTTTTCTGGCTGCTGCTACAGCAGCAGCTGCAACAATACCTCATTTTTCAGGCATGTGTACATGCCAAATTTTTCTGGCCTCTGGTGCTGCACTGTGGCTTCAAAAACCAAACCAAAAAAAAGGCACGTAACAGGGATTAAACTGATAGGAATAGTACTACTTAACACACCACTCATATCTGGTGGCACATTAGATTGCACGCGCAGTGCCCCAAATTTGAAGTAGGAGGACAGACCAAGCATCTTTTTCCATCTCTCGGTTCCTAAAATCCATGCCATATACACGTCCCCTGGCGCCGCAACTGCCTCTGGGAACCTTACCATGGGTCCCAGACCGCACGTCTTGTAATTCTCTGTCTAGGAAATTATCTATCTATCAAATCTATCTATTTATCTATCAAATCTATCTATCTATCTATCTATCTATCGTATCTATCAAATGTATCTATTGCATCTATTGATCTATCTATCTAATCTATGTATCTATCTATCTATCAAATCTATCTATCTCGTGGCCGGACTGTTATCTGACAGCGACTTGTGTTTCGGCCAAATCTCTGTCGGCCAAATGTCTGTCTGCCAAATGTCCGTTGGCTAAAAGTCCGGCCACGATTGCACGCGCAGTGCCCCAAATTTGAAGTAGGAGGACCGACCAAGCATCTTTTTCCATCTCCCGGTTCCTAAAATCCATGCCATATACACGTCCCCTGATAGGGGACGTAACAGGGATTAAACTGATAAGAATAGTACTACTTAACACACCACTCATATCTGGTGGCACAGTAGATTGCATGCGCAGTGCCCCAAATTTGAAGTAGGAGGACCGACCAAGCATCTTTTTCCATCTCCCGGTTCCTAAAGTTCATGCCATCTACACGTCTCCTGATAGGGGACGTAACAGGGATTAAACTGATAAGAATAGTACTGCTTAACACACCACTCATATCTGGTGGCACAGTAGATTGTACGCACAGTGCCCCAAATTTGAAGTAGGAGTACCGACCAAGCATCTTTTTCCATCTCCCGGTTCCTAAAATCCATGCCATATACACGTCCCCTGGTGCCGCAACTGCCTCTGGGAACCTTACCATGGGTCCCAGACCGCACGTCTTGTAATTCTCTGTCTGGGAAATTATCTGTCTATCAAATCTATCTATTTATCTTTCAAATCTATCTATCTATCTATCTATCTATCTATCTATCTATCTACCTATCTATTGTATCTATCAAATGTATCTATTGCATCTATTGATCTATCTAATCTATGTATCTATCTATCAAATCTATCTATCTATCTCGTGGCCGGACTGTTATCTGACAGCCACTTGTGTTTCGGCCAAATGTCCATCGGCCAAATGTCCATCTGCCAAATGTCTGTCGGCTAAAAGTCTGGCCACGATTGCAAGCGCAAGCCCCAAATTTGAAGTAGGAGGACCGACCAAGCATCTTTTTCCATCTCCCGGTTCCTAAAATCCATGCCATATACACGTCCCCTGATAGGGGACGTAACAGGGATTAAACTGATAAGAATAGTACTACTTAACACACCACTCATATCTGGTGGCACAGTAGATTGCACGCGCAGTGCCCCAAATTTGAAGTAGGAGGACCAACCAAGTATCTTTTTCCATCTCCCGGTTCCTAAAATCCATGCCATATACACGTCCCCTAATAGGGGACGTAACAGGGATTAAACTGATAAGAATAGTACTACTTAACACACCACTCATATCTGGTGGCACAGTAGATTACACACGCAGTGCCCCAAATTTGAAGTAGGAGGACCGACCAAGCATCTTTTTCCATCTCCCGGTTCCTAAAATCCATGCCATATACACGTCCCCTGGCGCCGCAACTGCCTCTGGGAACCTTACCATGGGTCCCAGACCGCACGTCTTGTAATTCTCTGTCTGGGAAATTATCTATCTATCAAATCTATCTATTTATCTATCAAATCTATCTATCTATCTATCTATCTATCTATCTATCGTATCTATAAAATGTATCTATTGCATCTATTGATCTATCTATCTAATCTATGTATCTATCTATCTATCTATCAAATCTATCTGTCTCGTGGCCGGACTGTTATCTGGCATCCACTTGTGTTTCGTCCAAATGTCCGTCGGCTAAAAGTCCGGCCACGATTGCACGCGCAGTGCCCCAAATATGAAGTAGGAGGACCGACCAAGCATCTTTTTCCATCTCCCGGTTCCTAAAATCGATGCCATATACACGTCCCCTGATAGGGGTCGTAACAGGGATTAAACTGATAGGAATAGTACTACTTACCACACCTTATAATAACGCAGAGAGGCAACGCAGAGAGAGGAGTCTGAAGAAGAGGATTCAGAGGAGGAAGGTGGCTTTGAGGAGGTGGAAGACCAAACACAGCAAGCGTCCCAGGGGGCTTGTTGTCACCTTTCAGGGACCCTTGGTGTTGTACGTGGCTGGGTGGAGGAAGAGACCTTCAATGACATCAGTGAGGACAAGGAACGGGACATGGCTAGCTTGGTATCCAACCTTGTGCAAATGGGGAGTTTGCGGTTGTGCAAATGGACTGTTTGCGGTTGTTTGCGGTGCGTTAAACGGGGAGTTTGGTCTGTCACTGTGAAGCGGGCGTAACCCTTACACTACCTGATCGATACAACATCAGACCTGATGTTTTAAAGCACGTTATTCCAAACAATTTAGGAATGTTAGGTGATTTATGCCCTTTATGGATTAAAACCAGACTCTGCATCAACTATGTAATTTTACGTGGGAGTTTTGCCACGGATCCCCCTCCGGCATGCCACAGTCCAGGTGTTAGTACCCTTGAAACATCTTTTCCATCACTATTGTGGCCAGAAAGAGTCCCTGTGGGTTTTAAAATTCGCCTGCCTATTGAAGTCAATGGCGGTTTGCCCAGTTCGCCCGTTCGCGAACATTTGCGGAAGTTCGCGTTCTCGGTTCGTGAACGGAAAATTTTAGGTTCGCGACATCACTAGTTGCCACCAATCACCATCTGTCGCTCATATTATTTTTCAACAAAGGATACCATAAGAACAAATTAAGTGTGAAAATAAAAGTGTATATAAATTGATCTTAAAGTTGCATGCTCTATCTGAATCATGCACAGTAAAATATCTCACTGAAACAGTGAAACTTTTTCTAAAAGCATTTTGGTAATACATGTGTATTTGGAAATGCTTTTTATTTTAAAATTGAAATGCAATCATGTGCATTATAATTTTGAGTGTTATGTCCCTTTAAAGGCCCATAAAACTACAAGCATAAAAACCAAAATCACTATTGAAGCCATTGAATGTTAACAATAATGCTGCATTAATGTTAGCTAAAAAAGGTCATACAATCATTCAGAAACTATAACGTTATATAAACTATAACTGTACTGCAAATAAACTGGAACTGATAAAAGGCAGTAAAAACCTCACTGACCACTGACACATGTTCACTTACAGAATATAAACTTCCTATAAAATTTTCATTTTGGGCACATAGAAGAGAACGAAGAACATTTACTCAATATCACTTGCTGCAGTAAAAAGCCATCAGTTTGAATATAATTAATAACCTTTGGAATTTGCGTGTTTGGTTTTGAGAAGGAGGCTTTTTTCATGAAATTATTCCTATTCCTCACAGTCATTTGACTTATATTACCAATCAAATTACCATTCCCATTTAAACAAAATGTTCTCATTTCCATAAAACAATATTACACCTGAGACATCAGAAAACTGAAACACTTAGAGGAATACATATAAAACACCTACAAGCAGAATTTCACTTTCAGCTGCGTTATCAGCCAATAGGAATTCAAGGGATGCCATCTTTAATGACGTCCCTTAAAGGGAACCTTCAGTGTACGGCTGAGACCGTATGAAGAGGATGCTCCGTGCCGGATGTCTTGAAGATGGACCTGCTCCACGCCGGATGGATGAAGATAGAAGATGCCGTCTGGATGAAGACTTCTGTCCGCTTGGATGAGGACTTCTGTCCGCTTGGATGAGGACTTCGCAGGCTGGATGAGGATGGATGTCCGGTCTTCCAAAACTGTAAGTGGATCGTCGGTGGTTAGTGTTAGGTTTTTTTAAGGGTTTTTTGGGTAGGTTTTATTTTTAGATTAGGGTTTGGGCAATGTAAAAGAGCTAAATGCCCTTTTAAGGGCAATGCCCATATAAATGCCCTTTTCAGGGCAATGGTTAGCTTAGGTTTATTTAGATTAGGTTTTTATTTTGGGCGGTTTTATTTTTAGATTAGGGTTTGGGCAATGTAAAAGAGCTAAATGCCCTTTTAAAGGCAATGCCCATATAAATGCCCTTTTCAGGGCAATGGTTAGCTTAGGTTTATTTAGATTAGGTTTTTATTTGGGGGTTTAGCTGTGTGGGTGGTGGGTTTTACTGTTGGGGGGTTGTTTGTATTTTTTTTTAAAGGTAAAAGAGCTGATTTCAGGGCCATTGGCAGTTTAGTGTAGGCTAGGGTTTTTTTTATTTTGGGGGTGATTTTTTATTTTGATAGGGCTATTAGATTAGGAGTAATTCGTTTTTATTTTTGATCATTTCTTTTTTTATTTTGTGTAATTTAGTGTTTATTTTTTTATTGTAATGTTAGGTGTTAGTGTAACTCAGGTTAGGTTTTATTTTACAGGTAAATTTGTATTTATTTTAACTAGGTAGTTAGTAAATAGATAATAACTATTTATTTACTAACTAGTCTACCTAGTTAAAATAAATACAAACTTACCTGTGAAATAAAAATAACACCTAAGCTAACTACAATGTAACTATTAGTTATATTGTAGCTAGCTTAGGGTTTATTTTACAGGTAAGTAAGTATTTATTTTTAAATAGGAATTATTTAGTTATTAATAGTAAGTTTTATCTAGAATTATTTTAATTATGTTAAAGTTAGGGGGTGTTAGGGTTACGTTAGGGTTAGGGTTAGACTTACGTTAGGGGTTAATATATTTATTTAGTGTTAGTTATGTGGGAGGCCAAAGGTTTTAGGGGTTAATAACTTTAGTATAGTGGCGGCGGCGACATTGGGGGCGGCAGATTAGTGGTTAATAAATTTATGTAGGTGGCGGCGACGACATTGGAGGCGGCAGATTAGTGTAATGTAGGTGGGGGTGATTTGATAAGTGTAATGTAGGTGGGGGTGATTTTAGGGGCGGCAGATTAGGGGTGTTTAGACTCTGGGTTTATGTTAGGGTGTTAGGTTTAAACATACATTGTTTTTTCCCCATAGACATCAATGGGGCTGCGTTACGGAGCTTTCCATTACGCAATCGCAGGTGTTAGGCTTTTTTTGAGCCGGCTCTCCCCATTGATGTCTATGGGGAAATCGTGCACGAGCATGTCAAAACACTGCTTGTATTTGGGTGAAGCATGGAGCTCAATGCAACCATATCGCCCGCACAAACCGTTTTTTTTGCAAACCTGTAATAGCAGCGATATGAAAGGTGAGCTGTGAAAATAACGTACAAGTAATTAGCGAGCCAGCCATAACGCAAAACTCATAATCTGGCTGTTTTTTAATTAACATCAAAGGGTTTGAATGGTAAAGTACTAACCTACTAACAAGGTTGAAAAACAAAGTTGCATGTGAACTCTGCCTGTGATTAAGGATATATTAAATATGGAAGTAGACACACCTAAGTTTATAAACTATTTTGCTGTGATTCAACGTTCACAGAACCAGACATGACTGAACAGATGTATTCAGCATGTCTGAACCTCACCTCAGTGGTTTTGGAAATCTTCTGATTTCCATGCTAAGGCATTTGATTCAGTCACCTAAACCAAGTTTTACACTTCAGATAGACAGACAGATAGATAGATAGATAGATAGATAGTTAGATAGACAGACAGACATGATAGATAGATAGATAGATAGATAGATACATCCCCAAAATATTAAAATAATGTTGTTTTTTTAAATATAAAATCAGTACCAGTGTTTTATTTTTGCAGCAGGTGTTAGTTACTATTTATAGTTCAGGTCGATAGTACCAGCCATAAGAACTTACTATGATTTAGTAGTATATTTTGTTTTAAAGAAACTATTATCTGGTAAAACATTCTGCACAATTCATCATTTAATGGGACAGTAATTGGACATTATTTATTCTGCCCCTTTTCATGTAATTTATCCCTGAAAATTGATGCTTTTCTGACTCTCAGAACTTGAAAGTCACCCTGCTGACTTCTCAAGGCTATCTCTGTTACATATAAGTCACTAAATGGATTTATCAGATAATAACTACAAAACAATGCATTTTATACTAGCAATATGACCATGGCTAACGTTGTTGTCTGCAGACTAAAACCCAGATTGGCTACTCCAAACAAGGTACATGGTGAGTACAGTTTGGCTATTTAAGACAATTGCACTGAAGAGGATGTTCATTTGTTTTAAAAAAGTTTATATTTTGAAACACAAGATCTCCACAATAGGCTCTAGAGTGAAAGCACTAGAAGATAATGGAGATGTTGTTAGAGAGGATCTCCAACAACTTGAGCAAAGACTCTCATTGCAACACGAAACTATTGAGAAATTAAAAGATTTGGGGAATAGAAGCAGATGAAAAAAATCTATGAATCAGAGGGATTCTAGAAGCAAGAGATTTCCAAGATTATTTACAGGTGTTTACGCATATAAAAGACTCTACGTCTTCAGATGATATATCTTGGGTCAGGGCACACAGAGCACTTTGCCCAATGCCCCCAGACATAGCCCCTCCAAGGGATGTAATAATAAGATTTAATAACTTTCCAGATAAAGAAATGCTTTTAAACCAATCTCAGAAAAACCTCTACAGTTGCTTTAGAGGCAATGAGGCCTACTTATCAAGCCATCAACTGTGCTGCATCTGCCAACACCAATATGCTCACCTAATATCGATGCCGCGGACCTGAATACGCTCTCCTTATTTAACAAAAAAGCTGTCAAAAAGCCGCGCACCAAGTACGGGGCGATGAGCAGCGGACTGTTGATAACTAACAGTCATCGATCTCACTGCTCTTCAATTTTTTACCCGCTTTATTTGTATACTGTCACTAAACACCCAGACTATACTAAACTGTTTAACCCCTATAGTGCCGCTCCCGGATCCCACTGCAACTAAATAAAGTTATTAACTCCTACCGCCACCTACATTATACTTATTAACCAATAAACTACAAATAGCCCTTAGGCTCATAACGCTGCTTTTTCACTACCGCTGGTATTACGAGTCTTGCAGGTTTAGGGGCACCGCACACTTTTTTGGCCTTAATGCAAATTAACTTACGCAATTTGCATAAAGTCTTTTTCAATGGGACTTCCTTTGCGCCGGTATTACAAGTCTGCCTGGGAAGCCAAACAGTGAGCGGTACACCCTATACTGTCAAGATTCGTAATGCAATCTAAAGTCAGTAGTTATGAGTTTTATGCTACAAGGCCGTAACATAAAACTCATAACCTAAACCGAGGCCCTCCCACATCGCAAACACTAAAATAAAATTATTAACCCCTAATCTGCCGCTCCGGACATCGCTGCCACTAGAATAAACATATTAACCCCTAAACGGCCGCACTCCAGCCTTGCAAACACTAGTTAAATATTATTAACCCCTAATCTGCCACCCCTAACATCGCCCCACCTACCTACACTACCCTAAATCTAACCCTAACACCCCCTAACTTTAATATAATTTAAATAAATCTAAATAAAACCTACTATTAATAACTAAATAGTTCCTATTTAAAACTAAATACTTACCTGTGAAATAAACCCTAAGCTAGCTACAATATAACTAATAGTATTATTTTTAATTTACAGGTAAGTTTGTATTTATTTTTACTAGGTAGAATAGTTAGTAAATAGTTATTAACTATTTACTAGCTACTTAGCTAAAATAAATACAAATTTACCTGTAAAATAAAATCTAACCTGTCTTACAATAAAACCTAACCTTACACTACAATTAAATAAATTACCTAAATTAAATACAATTTCCTAAATTACAAAAAAACAAACACTAAATTACACAAAATAAAAAAAGAAATTATCACATATTTCTAATTGCACCTAATTTAATAGCCCTATCAAAATAAAAAAAGCCCCCCAAAATAAAAAAAGCCCTAGCCTAAACTAAACTATTAATAGCCCTTAAAAGGGCATTTTGTGGGGCATTGCCCCAAAGAAATCAGCTCTTTTACCTGTAAAAAAAAATCAGCCAATAGGATTGAGCTTGCATTCTATTGGCTGATTGGAAAAGCCAATAGAATGCGATCTCAATCCTATTGGTTGATTGGATCAGCCAATAGGATTGAAGCGCAATCCTATTGGCTGATTGCATCAGCCAATAGGAACTTTTCCCCATTAATTCTAATTGTCTGATAGAATTCTATCAGCCAATCGGAATTCAAGGCACACCATCTTGGATGACACCACTTAAAGGAACCTTCATTTGTCGTTAGTCGTCGGAAGAAGAGGATGCTCCGCACCGGATGTCTTGAAGATGGAGCCGCTCCACGCCGGATGGATGAAGATAGAAAATGCCGTCTGGATGAAGACTTCTGACCGTCTGGAGGACCACTTCTGCCGGCTTGGATGAAGACTTCTCCCGGCTTCGTTGAGGATGGATGTCCGGTCTTCAAAACTGTAAGTGGGTCTTCGGGGGTTAGTGTTAGGTTTTTTAAGGGTTTATTGGGTGGGTTTTATTTTTAGATTAGGGGTTTGGGCAATTGAAAAATAGCTAAATGCCCTTTTAAGGGCAATGCCCATCCAAATGCCCTTTTCAGGGCAATGGGGAGCTTAGGTTTTTTTAGATTAGGTTTTTATTTGGGCGGTTGGTTGTGTGGGTGGTGGGTTTTACTGTTGGAGGTTGTTTGTATTTTCTTTTACAAGTAAAAGAGCTGATTTCTTTGGGGCAATGCCCTGCAAAAGGCCCTTTTAAGGGCTATTGGTAGTTTAGTTTAGGCTAGGGTTTTTATTTTTTATTTTTTGGGGGGGCTTTTTTATTTTGATAGGGCTTTTAGATTAGGTGTAATTAGTTTAAATATGTGATCATTTCTTTTTTTATTTTGTGTAATTTAGTGTTTGTTTTTTTTGTAATTTAGGTAATTGTATTTAATTTAGGTAATTTTTTTAATTGTAGTGTAAGGTTAGGTTTTATTGTAAGAAAGGTTAGGTTTTATTTTACAGGTAAATTTGTATTTATTTTAGCTAGGTAGTTAGTAAATAGCTAATAACTATTTAGTAACTATTCTACCTAGTTAAAATAAATACAAACTTGCCTGTAAAATAAAAATGAAACCTAAGCTAGATACAGTGTAACTATTAGTTATATTGTAGCTAGCTTAGGGTTTATTTTAAAGGTAAGTATTTCGTTCTAAATAGGAATTATTTAGTTATTAATATTAGGTTTTATTTAGATTTATTTTAATTATATTTAAAATAGGGGGTGTTAGGGTTATAGTTAGACTTAGGTTTAGGGGTTAATAAATTTAGTATAGTGGCGGCGACGTTGGGGGCGGCAGATTAGGGGTTAATAAGTATAATGTAGGTGGCAATTTGCATAAAGTCTTTTTCAATGGGACTTCCTTTGCGCCGGTATTACAAGTCTGCCTGGGAAGCCAAACAGTGAGCGGTACACCCTATACTGTCAAGATTCGTAATGCAATCTAAAGTCAGTAGTTATGAGTTTTATGCTACAAGGCCGTAACATAAAACTCATAACCTAAACCGAGGCCCTCCCACATCGCAAACACTAAAATAAAATTATTAACCCCTAATCTGCCGCTCCGGACATCGCTGCCACTAGAATAAACATATTAACCCCTAAACGGCCGCACTCCAGCCTTGCAAACACTAGTTAAATATTATTAACCCCTAATCTGCCACCCCTAACATCGCCCCACCTACCTACACTACCCTAAATCTAACCCTAACACCCCCTAACTTTAATATAATTTAAATAAATCTAAATAAAACCTACTATTAATAACTAAATAGTTCCTATTTAAAACTAAATACTTACCTGTGAAATAAACCCTAAGCTAGCTACAATATAACTAATAGTATTATTTTTAATTTACAGGTAAGTTTGTATTTATTTTTACTAGGTAGAATAGTTAGTAAATAGTTATTAACTATTTACTAGCTACTTAGCTAAAATAAATACAAATTTACCTGTAAAATAAAATCTAACCTGTCTTACAATAAAATCTAACCTTACACTACAATTAAATAAATTACCTAAATTAAATACAATTTCCTAAATTACAAAAAAACAAACACTAAATTACACAAAATAAAAAAAGAAATTATCACATATTTAAACTAATTGCACCTAATTTAATAGCCCTATCAAAATAAAAAAAGCCCCCCAAAATAAAAAAAGCCCTAGCCTAAACTAAACTATTAATAGCCCTTAAAAGGGCATTTTGTGGGGCATTGCCCCAAAGAAATCAGCTCTTTTACCTGTAAAAAAAAATCAGCCAATAGGATTGAGCTTGCATTCTATTGGCTGATTGGAAAAGCCAATAGAATGCGATCTCAATCCTATTGGTTGATTGGATCAGCCAATAGGATTGAAGCGCAATCCTATTGGCTGATTGCATCAGCCAATAGGAACTTTTCCCCTTTAATTCTAATTGTCTGATAGAATTCTATCAGCCAATCGGAATTCAAGGCACACCATCTTGGATGACACCACTTAAAGGAACCTTCATTTGTCGTTAGTCGTCGGAAGAAGAGGATGCTCCGCGCCGGATGTCTTGAAGATGGAGCCGCTCCACGCCGGATGGATGAAGATAGAAAATGCCGTCTGGATGAAGACTTCTGACCGTCTGGAGGACCACTTCTGCCGGCTTGGATGAAGACTTCTCCCGGCTTCGTTGAGGATGGATGTCCGGTCTTCAAAACTGTAAGTGGGTCTTCGGGGGTTAGTGTTAGGTTTTTTAAGGGTTTATTGGGTGGGTTTTATTTTTAGATTAGGGGTTTGGGAAATTGAAAAATAGCTAAATGCCCTTTTAAGGGCAATGCCCATCCAAATGCCCTTTTCAGGGCAATGGGGAGCTTAGGTTTTTTTAGATTAGGTTTTTATTTGTGCGGTTGGTTGTGTGGGTGGTGGGTTTTACTGTTGGAGGTTGTTTGTATTTTCTTTTACAAGTAAAAGAGCTGATTTCTTTGGGGCAATGCCCTGCAAAAGGCCCTTTTAAGGGCTATTGGTAGTTTAGTTTAGGCTAGGGTTTTTATTTTTTATTTTTTGGGGGGGCTTTTTTTATTTTGATAGGGCTTTTAGATTAGGTGTAATTAGTTTAAATATGTGATCATTTCTTTTTTTATTTTGTGTAATTTAGTGTTTGTTTTTTTTGTAATTTAGGTAATTGTATTTAATTTAGGTAATTTTTTTAATTGTAGTGTAAGGTTAGGTTTTATTGTAAGACAGGTTAGGTTTTATTTTACAGGTAAATTTGTATTTATTTTAGCTAGGTAGTTAGTAAATAGCTAATAACTATTTAGTAACTATTCTACCTAGTTAAAATAAATACAAACTTGCCTGTAAAATAAAAATGAAACCTAAGCTAGATACAGTGTAACTATTAGTTATATTGTAGCTAGCTTAGGGTTTATTTTAAAGGTAAGTATTTCGTTCTAAATAGGAATTATTTAGTTATTAATATTAGGTTTTATTTAGATTTATTTTAATTATATTTAAAATAGGGGGTGTTAGGGTTATAGTTAGACTTAGGTTTAGGGGTTAATAAATTTAGTATAGTGGCGGCGACGTTGGGGGCGGCAGATTAGGGGTTAATAAGTATAATCAGGAGAAAAAAGGCAGGCACTACTCGGGGGTTTAAAAAACAAAAAAAGACTTTTATTGATAAACATAAGCCCAACAAAAGAAAAATAGGCTTAAAAATTACCAACAGCAATACAGCAGATAGAATGACACAGAGGGACAGACGGACTGACGCGTTTCGCGCCCCCTAGTGGCGCTTAATCATAGGCTGATTTGGAAAAGACAAGACAACCCTTATATACACAAGGAAATTAACCCCATCATTACCAACATAACTTAATAAGTAAATAAGTAAAACTAGCATGTATTCTAATGCATTTGAAACTGTGACACGAAAGAAATAAAAGAAAAAACATATTTGACACCACCTCATAATGTAATAAAAATAATTCTGTGAATAATATATATAATTTAGATATTAAACATGGCCATTTTTTATTACATTATGAGGTGGTGTCAAATATGTTTTTTCTTTTATTTCTTTCGTGTCACAGTTTCAAATGCATTAGAATACATGCTAGTTTTACTTATTTACTTATTAAGTTATGTTGGTAATGATGGGGTTAATTTCCTTGTGTATATAAGGGTTGTCTTGTCTTTTCCAAATCAGCCTATGATTAAGCGCCACTAGGGGGCGCGAAACGCGTCAGGCCGTCTGTCCCTCTGTGTCATTCTATCTGCTGTATTGCTGTTGGTAATTTTTAAGCCTATTTTTCTTTTGTTGGGCTTATGTTTATCAATAAAAGTCTTTTTTTGTTTTTTAAACCCCCGAGTAGTGCCTGCCTTTTTTCTCCTGTTTGTACTTACCTTGGGCTTGATCACCCTGGCTACGGCACTCCGGAGTCTCTGCTCTATCATTGGATAACCCTGAGGTCTATCTGCGGTTCCGGTTCCGGGTCAGTGCAGCCGCACACCGTACTACTTTTTCTACACACGTTAATAAGTATAATGTAGGTGGCGGCGATGTTAGGGGCGGCAGATTAGGGGTTAATAATATTTAACTAGTGTTTGCGAGGCGGGAGTGCAGCGGTTTAGGGGTTAATATGTTTATTATAGTGGCGGCGATGTCCAGAAACATTTAGGTTTCATGTCCCTTTAACACAGTTTGCCTTGGCTTAGAAAAAAAAGTAATAAGTTACATAAATATTGATAAAAATTGCATAGATTATGGCACTGCAGCAATTTCATATAAAAATGTTTTACAACCTAAAGTACTGGTTGGGAGTCAAAGAGAGCCACTGGTCCTGAGTGGTAACTGCTGCTGAACCATTCAGCAGCACTAGATGCACAGTTGATCGTGCAGCTAGTGCTACTGATTGGATCAGTGACAGTTTCTACTTTACCTATGTGTTTAATCCTTTTTGGGGGGTTAAACACATATATTTGCAGGCTCAATAGTGATAGAATGATATGCTTTAAACAAATTATCGCATTTTACACTTTTGCACTATAATGACCCTTTAAACATGTTTAGGCAATTTACAGTATTTTAAAATCCTAGATTACAGAATGTGAAAGGATACTTTTTTGCATAAAAAATTAGCAATCTTAAGAGTGTTGGGCTTTTAAACCACTGTCAGCAAAATGTGCTGATGCTTTACAATACAAAGTGTAGCTGCCCTCGCTAGCAACCAAAATATTAATCCTTAAGCAAAATCATCTTTTGAAAATATTATGGTCTTCCTCAAAAATGTGTGCACAAGCATGTCGGTTGCAGCGCTTCATTATTAACGCTGAACTACACATTTGACAACCGTATAAAATTGGAACATTCATACGAAAGATGGCCACATTTGCATTAATTTAATTCTAGCTTGCTATGCAATCAATTTCTTCTTACAATTTTGGACAATTACACATGAATTCGGTATAGGCCATATTAAAAGTAATTGGAAATATTTCAGTTCATTTACAAAGAAAGTTGAATTATGCTGTCATTTGAGAATATCATGCAAAGATAAAAATACTTTTTAACTCCAGTTTGGTTATATGCTCTATGCAACAGCAATACTTATTTGGCCTAAAGTTCAGATATCTATTGCCTGAGAACAAAAATGCATTTGAAACTTTAACAGTAGCTTTCAAAATTATTTATCCTAATCTTATTGCTGTGTTTTATGAAGCTGCAATGAGTCTCTGAATTTCCATTTAAAGGGGCATTGCACTCAATAAGGTTGAATTTACAAGTGGAGCATAAAAATATTAGCACTCGCTTGAGCGCAATCAAGAGCACTTTTTTTAGTACACATATAACAAGTTGAAAGTATTAAATTAGCGCTCAAGAAAAAGTCTAGGCTGCTCTAACATCTGCATGTAGGATAGTAAATGTGCGCTAAATCCCTCACATAATAGACTTCTATGAGGCGCACAGAAAAACTCAAGTACCATTTTTTCCAGCGCTATTTGTAATATGAGCGATAATTGTGCACCCTTCCCTATTTATTCAAAGTATAGAGTGCAAATTTTTTTTTGCCCTTGTAATACCACTAAGGATATTACCATGTGCTATTGGTTCCACTCCGCTTGTAATCTAGCCCAAAATTTAAAGTGAATATATATATATATATAGACTTTTATATACATGTGTATATTCATATACTTTTCTCCTCTTTTCTTTGCCAACTAATACTGCTGAGACTCCAATATACACAGTTTTTAAGAATATCTATAAGCGCTGTTTACCCTTTGATACATATTCTCCTATATTGTATAGACTTAGTCTATTACACAATATTTGTACCTTAATAGCTGCTCTATTAGATTTTCAGACCTCTGACTAGCGCATTTATTAGAGTAACGCTTGTTTCTACTCACTGACACTGAGTGGTAACATTCTACTTAACTATATATATATATATATATATATATATATATATATATAGGTCTGAGGAAGGGGATACCCGTCCCAGAAACGTCACATTAAAGGCACGTTTGTTCAAAAAGACCAGTGAGTGCATTCCATTGTTCAGTGTTATATATATATATATATATATATATATATATATATATATATATATATATATATATATATATATATATATAAAAATTATAGCAGTTGGTGGATGGAAAAAATTGCGATATTAAAGTATAACAAGTGTAAATATATGGTATTGAAAATACTCAATTACCAACTTTATTGAGGACTAATAAAGTCCTGGTGCAGACCCTTATTATTATTATATATTATCTAAAGAGAGAGAGAAAATGGCACATAGTGATGTCATTTAAAAAAAGACAGGGATTTCAGCACTCTTTTACAAAATACTAAGACACTTGTTTCTGATAAAATATCAATGTTTTATGTAGCAGTTAAACATCCACCCCCACAGGGGTCCGAGCCGTTACACAGTGCAAAATAGAATAAAGAATAAACAAAATTAAACCATAACCATAAAAGTAAATATGATGCCTCCTAAGAAGACATCTAAACACTTAAATAAATAAATAAATAATAGGACCGGCCCTATGACAATCCACCTTATACGGTGTAAAGACAGCGTAGGCTGTTGAGAAAATACGTAACCAGGATATAGGTTTTTGAAATAAGTGAGAAATTTGTTCCTCAAAATTATGTTCAGACCATATTAGTTTTAGTGTAAACTGAACTTATAGAGGTCATAATAAACAGTTCTCACTTACCACATCATTTCAAAATATATATATACTGGAATGTTAGCGGAACTTATAGCAAAACAACATACATAACATACAATAATGCATGAATACAAGTTTGCAAGAGCGGTTGTAACAAGTAGCATGTCTGTGTTGGTTATTGCAACATTGTTAAATCCAGATACAGTCTGTATTTAGAGCAGGTGAAGCGTATTGTAAAACAGTCTTGTATTAGTATGCACATATGCAGATGGCAGCGATAGTTGTTGGAAAGCTGTAAAGCAGGTAAAGCAGGTAAGGTGAGTGCTTCAAGGCCAGTAAAATGGGCAAGCAATATTAGTGAAAGTTAGTCAGCCATTTTTTCGGACTGTTTCAGACAGTCAACACAGCCTCCGTGGGCAGCATGTGAAATGAATAAGACACTGGTGTAATGCAGGGAGAAGTGTAGGAGGATACTGAGTTGTTAAATAGTATCCCTCTGTCAACCACACTAATCCTGATAGTATGCAGATAGATTGTTTTCTTGCATGCACTAACTTCACATTTGCTAAAGCATAGTTCATATGTATATAGCCATATAGCACTTTTCAACAGCATACGATATTACCATACTTCAGAGTAGTTCAATATACTCTATTCCATCTTAGAAGACATGTTTGGAAATCATCCGCTCAATGTAGAGACCGCTCCGTTCCGTGTCAAACAAACAAACACCGTCAGCGTGGATGTCACATGGGCCAATCAGCTAGCCAACACGTGTTTCACCCCTCGTGATCAGGAACAACGGGACTATCGCTGCCATCTGCATATGTGCATACTAATACAAGACTGTTTTACAATACGCTTCACCTGCTCTAAATACAGACTGTATCTGGATTTAACAATGTTGCAATAACCAACACAGACATGCTACTTGTTACAACCGTTCTTGCAAACTTGTATTCATGCATTATTGTATGTTATGTATGTTGTTTTGCTATAAGTTCCGCTAACATTCCAGTATATATATATTTTGAAATGATGTGGTAAGTGAGAACTGTTTATTATGACCTCTATAAGTTCAGTTTACACTAAAACTAATATGGTCTGAACATAATTTTGAGGAACAAATTTCTCACTTATTTCAAAAACCTATATCCTGGTTACATATTTTCTCAACAGCCTACGCTGTCTTTACACCGTATAAGGTGGATTGTCATAGGGCCGGTCCTATTATTTATTTATTTATTTAAGTGTTTAGATGTCTTCTTAGGAGGCATCATATTTACTTTTATGGCTATGGTTTAATTTTGTTTATTCTTTATTCTATTTTGCACTGTGTAACGGCTCGGACCCCTGTGGGGGTGGATGTTTAACTGCTACATAAAACATTGATATTTTATCAGAAACAAGTGTCTTAGTATTTTGTAAAAGAGTGCTGAAATCCCTGTCTTTTTTTAAATGACATCACTATGTGCCATTTTCTCTCTCTCTTTAGATAATATATATATATACAGGGAGTGCAGAATTATTAGGCAAATGAGTATTTTGACCACATCATCCTCTTTATGCATGTTGTCTTACTCCAAGCTGTATAGGCTCGAAAGCCTACTACCATTTAAGCATATTAGGTGATGTGCATCTCTGTAATGAGAAGGGGTGTGGTCTAATGACATCAAGACCCTATATCAGGTGTGCATAATTATTAGGCAACTTCCTTTCCTTTGGCAAAATGGGTCAAAAGAAGGACTTGACAGGCTCAGAAAAGTCAAAAATAGTGAGATATCTTGCAGAGGGATGCAGCACTCTTAAAATTGCAAAGCTTCTGAAGTGTGATCATCGAACAATCAAGCGTTTCATTCAAAATAGTCAACAGGGTCGCAAGAAGCGTGTGGAAAAACCAAGGCGCAAAATAACTGCCCATGAACTGAGAAAAGTCAAGCGTGCAGCTGCCAAGATGCCACTTGCCACCAGTTTGGCCATATTTCAGAGCTGCAACATCACTGGAGTGCCCAAAAGCACAAGGTGTGCAATACTCAGAGACATGGCCAAGGTAAGAAAGGCTGAAAGACGACCACCACTGAACAAGACACACAAGCTGAAACGTCAAGACTGGGCCAAGAAATATCTCAAGACTGATTTTTCTAAGGTTTTATGGACTGATGAAATGAGAGTGAGTCTTGATGGGCCAGATGGATGGGCCCGTAGCTGAATTGGTAAAGGGCAGAGAGCTCCAGTCCGACTCAGACGCCAGCAAGGTGGAGGTGGAGTACTGGTTTGGGCTGGTATCATCAAAGATGAGCTTGTGGGGCCTTTTCGGGTTGAGGATGGAGTCAAGCTCAACTCCCAGTCCTACTGCCAGTTTCTGGAAGACACCTTCTTCAAGCAGTGGTACAGGAAGAAGTCTGCATCCTTCAAGAAAAACATGATTTTCATGCAGGACAATGCTCCATCACACGCGTCCAAGTACTCCACAGCGTGGCTGGCAAGAAAGGGTATAAAAGAAGAAAATCTAATGACATGGCCTCCTTGTTCACCTGATCTGAACCCCATTGAGAACCTGTGGTCCATCATCAAATGTGAGATTTACAAGGAGGGAAAACAGTACACCTCTCTGAACAGTGTCTGGGAGGCTGTGGTTGCTGCTGCACGCAATGTTGATGGTGAACAGATCAAAACACTGACAGAATCCATGGATGGCAGGCTTTTGAGTGTCCTTGCAAAGAAAGGTGGCTATATTGGTCACTGATTTGTTTTTGTTTTGTTTTTGAATGTCAGAAATGTATATTTGTGAATGTTGAGATGTTATATTGGTTTCACTGGTAAAAATAAATAATTGAAATGGGTATATATTTGTTTTTTGTTAAGTTGCCTAATAATTATGCACAGTAATAGTCACCTGCACACACAGCTATCCCCCTAAAATAGCTAAAACTAAAAACAAACTAAAAACTACTTCCAAAAATATTCAGCTTTGATATTAATGCGTTTTTTGGGTTCATTGAGAACATGGTTGTTGTTCAATAATAAAATTAATCCTCAAAAATACAACTTGCCTAATAATTCTGCACTCCCTGTATATATATATATATATATATATATATATATATATATGTATTTATGAATAACTAGTCGGTAAGCCTGCCCAAAGGGCAGTCTAATTTTTATTTAAACTACAGATGTAGAAACAACCTACTGTATTTTGTAACTCTTTTTATATAAATAAGTGGTAAATCCTTCCCAGAGGGTGACGTGGTGACAGAACCACCCTGCCATTTTCGGAAGGGCGGTCTATCGTGTTGACAGAACCACCCTGCCATTTTGGATTCTTTCACCACCCTGCCATCCAGGTGGATTCCAAAAATGGCAGGGTGGTGAAAGGAGCTGCATCCAGGTGGATTCTTTCACCACCCTGCCATCCAGGTGGATTCTTTCACCACCCCTTTTGCTCTCTCAACCCCCTCTCTTTTGCTCTCCTCCCTCTCTTTTGCTCTCCCCCCTCTTTTTCTCTCTCTCTCCTTTCTTTTGCTCTCTCTTTCCCCCTCTCGTTTGTTCTCTCTCTCTCCACCTCTCTTTTGCTGTCCCTTTCCCCCTCTCTTTTGCTCTCCCTCTCCCCCTTTTTTGCTCTCCCTCTCCCCCTCTCTTTTGCTCTCCCTCTCTCCCCTCTCTTTTGCTCTCCCTCTCTCCCCTCTCTTTTGCTCTCCCTCTTTCCTCTCTTTTGCACTCTCTCCCCTCTCTTTTGCTCTCTCTCCCCTGTCTTTGGCTCTCTCTCTCCCCTCTTTTTTGCTTTCTCTCTCCTCTCTTTTGTTCTCTCTCTCCCCTCTCTTTTGTTCTCTCTCTCACCCTCTCTTTTGCACTCCCTCTACCCCTCTCTTTTGCTCTCCCTCTCCCCCCTCTCTTTTGCTCTTCCTATCCCCCCTCTCTTTTGCTCTCCCTCTCTCCCCTCTCTTTTGCTCTCCCTCTCCCCTCTCTTTTGCACTCTCTCTCCCCTCTCTTTTGCTCTCTCTTTCCCCTCTCTTATGCTCTCTCTCTCCCCTCTCTTTTGCTCTCTCTCTCCCCTCTCTTTTGCTCTCTCTCTCCCCTCTCTTTTGCTCTCTCTCTCTCCCTCTCTTCTGCTCTCTCCCCCCCCTCCATTTGCTCTCTCTCCCCCATCCATTTGCTCTATCTCTCCCCCTCTCTTTTGCTCTCCCTCCCCCATTTCATTTTCTCACTCTCCCCTCTCATTTGCTCTCTCTACCCTCCCTCTCATTTGCTCTCTCTCTCCCCTCCCTCTCATTTGCTTTCTCTCTCCCCCCTCTCTTTTACTCTCTCCCCTCTCTTTTGCTCTCTCTCCCCCCTCTCTTTTTCTCTCTCTCTCCCCCCTCTCTTTTGCTCTCTCTCCCCCTCTCTTTTGCTCTCCCCCCTTTCTTTTGTTCTCCCCCCTCTCTTTTGCTCTCTCTACCCTCTCTTTTGCTCTCTCTCCCCTCTCTTTTGCTCTCTCTCCCCCTCTCTTTTTCTCTCTCTCCCCCCTCTTGTTTGCTCTCTCTCCCCCCTCTCGTTTGGTCTCTCTCCCCTCTCTTTTATGCTTTTGCTCTCCCCCCTCTTGATTGCTCTCTCTCCCCCCTCTCGTTTGGTCTCTCTCCCCTCTCTTTTATGCTTTTGCTCTCCCCCTCTCTTTTCCTTTCCCCCCATCTCTTTTGCTCTCTCTCACCCTTCTCTATCTCCCCCCTCTTTTGCTCTCTCTTACCCCTCTTGTGCACTCTCACAAAGACAGCCACGGCCGCTCCCATCTGGCCCCGCCCCCGTCATGCCCCAGGCCCTGCCCCATCATGCCCCGGCCCCGTCACGCCCGGCTGGCCTCACCCCCTTCACGCCCGGTCATCCATGCCAGGTCATTTTGCCCACACCTCCACCAGCAGAAGATCGTTACAGACGGTGACACACACAGTGTCACCATCTGTAACGATCAGGCATCTGGCCTCATATGGAGGCGGAGCACCAATCATGCTCCAGCTCCATATGCGGCAGATGCCTGAAGCTTCAGAAGCTCCAGCTCTCAGCTGTTATGTTACAGCTGAGATCTGGAGCTCCTGAAGCTGTCTGTCGCTGCAAGGCGGCTGCGTGCACATCCAACATTCCTTTGAGGATGTGTGCCCAACTGCCGACGGCGACGGACATTACAAACTTAATTATTATATAGATACATATTCTGCTATGTGAAGAACATTGGAATGGGAAATATTAATATTTTATGATGGTTTAGCACAATTAAACACAATCAGGTTAGCATGTGAGTAGGGTGTTAGGTCTCTTTTCCACTTTTACTGCAATATTCCAATTTTGGCTTTTATGGGTGTCAGGTTAGCGAGTGAAATCTTTTTATTTTCAACTTGTAATACGAGTGGTATCTGACAAGCGCAAAAAAATTACTTCTATCGGAATAAGCGTGTGAGTAATAATTACAGCTCCACTCATTATCTGGTCCTGAGTATCTATTGTCAAGATCAAGAATCTATCAAGAAGTGTACTAACCTGACTGAGTTAAGATCTAAATTGAGAAATGTGATGCGTAAAACACATATTTTATATTCTTATTTTCTTCACATAGAAAATAATGTACGTGGGCGGAGCCGGCTGAGGTAGAGAATGGCCGCACATCTATAAAGCTCTAGCCTAACCGAACTCCTATAGGCAACAAATAAGCTCTCTATGCCCCAAAAAGGTTCACTAAGTGAAGGGAAAGGAAACTGAATTCCTCATAGTGCTCTAGAGCAACCTGGAGGAATTGTCCGGTATAGAGGTGATGAAGTTTCACAGGTTTAAACTCTGGATAGTGGAGGATAGCGGTTACAGACAGCTACATTGCTGATCGCAGCAGTACCTTTGAGCGTGGAGGAAGTGTTTGCACCTGGTAGCGGCAGGATTAGCCCCGACCAGCCTCAGTCAAGGGGAGACGCTTCAGGTGTGAGAGTGCGGAGTTGGTTGTGGCAAAGTGTGTTACATCCTGGCTGGCTTAAGTCAGTAAGAGACGCCGTGTGTAGACGCCGGGAGTAAGAAGGCACGAAGCAGGTGTTAACACGGTGTGCAGACAAATAAGGTGACTGTTACACTACAGCTGGATCCCTAAAAATCGGGCAAACTTTTTCTTTCACACCTAAGCCATGGGCTATACCCTGTAATATTGTTTATCTGACGGCCCAGAGGATTCCACACCCAGCCGTGATCCAAGACATAAAGGTATTTTACTGTATTTATGGTGCTCAGGACATTGTTATATTTATAGAAGTGCAATTTCTCACCTAAAGCACTATAAACAAAGTATTGGATAAACATGCAGGGTATCCTGTGCCACAGTTGGGGACTTTAAACTTATCAGTGACTTTTAGGTCATATGAATTAAAACACACAGGAAGAATTTAGGTCTGTCTTAAAGCTATCACTCTTATATGGGAAACAAAGAGTAGCCCTATATGAGGTATTTGTTGCGTTGCTGGCTAATAACATAAGTCACTTGTCTGCTGCATGCAAGAGGAAGATAAATTCTTGAATTTATAGGAGGAGGTTGTTCTAACAAAAGAAGGGGGATAAGAAAGAGAAGGAAGAGAAGGGATACTGCAATTATAGAAGTCCGAAGGAAAAGTCCCTATATTAAGTGATTTTGGTCGCATTTATAGCCCCCTTCAGCTGCAGTTAAATAAATAGTGTTTATCAAGCATGATAAAATGGTTAAAACCAATACATCCCAAGTAACAAAGGTGAATACCTATTTTAAAGCAGCAGACTCCTCTTTATTAAACCAATCTTCAGACAACACATCACCTATTAAACAAATATCTAACACCCCTGAACCTAAGCTACCCCCATTAACTAGAGCAGATCTACAGACCTTGCCCACGAAAGCTGATATCCAAACTCTTCTAGAAGAAATCAGTCAAGTTAAACAGTGCATTAAGAATGAATTCTCTATAATAAAATAGATATATTGGATATAGGGAACAGGGTGGCACAATTAGAAGAGGACAATTAAATATTTTCCAATTCTCCTGAGTCGATGACACAACAACTTTGTCAGCAAGGGGAGGTCCTAATAACATTACAAAATAAAGTTGAAGATATGGAGAACAGGCAGAGGAGGCTAAATTTAAGGGTTAGGAGGATCCTAGAGAACATATTTCCAGCAAATGTTGAACAATATCTCCTCAAATTTTTTGTTATGCTAACTGGAGATGAAACATATTCAGCCAAGACTTTGGAACGTTGCCATAGAGCAATAAGACATAGGCCAAAAACTGGAGATCCCCCTAGAGATGTAATTATTAAATTTGCTCACTTTAAAGATAAAGATGCCATAACACAAGCCGCAAGAAAACAACTAAATATTTTGTTTGAAGGTCAACCTATACAGATGTTTACAGATCTCTGCCCAAGGACCCTACAAAAAAGAAAATAACTTACGGCTAGATTTAGAGTTTTGTCGGTAACGACCCGCGAATCTAACGCTGGCTTTTTTCTGGCCGCACCTTTAAAATAACTCTGGTATTGAGAGTCCACAGAATGGCTGCGTTAGGCTCCAAAAAAGGAGCATATAGCATATTTAACGCAACTTCAACTCTCGATACCAGAGTTGCTTACGGACGCGGCCAGCCTAAAAAACGTGCTCATGCATGATTCCCCCATAGGAAACAATGGGGCTGTTTGAGCTAAAAAAAAAAACACCTGCAAAAAAGCTGCGTTCAGCTCCTAACGCAGCCCCATTGTTTGCTATGGGGAAACACTTCCTACGTCTGCACCTAACACTCTAACATGTACCCCGAGTCTAAAGACCCCTAACCTTACACTTATTAACCCCTAATCTGTCGCCCCCGCTATCGCTGACCCCTGCATATTATTTTTAACCCCTAATCTGCCGCTCCGTAAACCGCCGCTACTTACATTATCCCTATGTACCCCTAATCTGCTGCCCCTAACACCGCCGACCCCTATATTATATTTATTAACCCCTAATCTGCCCCCCACAACGTCGCCTCCACCTGCCTACACTTATTAACCCCTAATCTGCCGAGCGGACCGCACCGCTATTATTATAAAGTTATTAACCCCTAATCCGCCTCACTAACCCTATAATAAATAGTATTAACCCCTAATCTGCCCTCCCTAACATCGCCGACACCTAACTTCAATTATTAACCCCTAATCTGCTGACTGGAGCTCACCGCTATTCTAATAAATGTATTAACCCCTAAAGCTAATTCTAACCCTAACACTAACACCCCCCTAAATTAAATATAATTTTAATCTAACGAAATTAATTAACTCTTCTTAAATAAATTATTCCTATTTAAAGCTAAATACTTACCTGTAAAATAAATCCTAATATAGCTACAATATAAATTATAATGATATTATAGCTATTTTAGGATTAATATTTATTTTACAGGGAACTTTGTATTTATTTTAACCAGGTACAATAGCTATTAAATAGTTAAGAACTATTTAATAGCTAAAATAGTTAAAATAATTACAAATTTACCTGTAAAATAAATCCTAACCTAAGTTACAATTAAACCTAACACTACACTATCAATAAATAAATTAAATAAAATACCTATAATTGTCTACAATTAAACCTAACACTACACTATCAATAAATAAATTAAATACAATTCCTACAAATAAATACAATGAAATAAACTAACTAAAGTACAAAAAATAAAAAAGAACTAAGTTACAAAAAATAAAAAAATATTTACAAACATTAGAAATATATTACAACAATTTTAAACTAATTACACCTACTCTAAGCCCCCTAATAAAATAACAAAGCCCCCCAAAATAAAAAATGCCCTACCCTATTCTAAATTACTAAAGTTCAAAGCTCTTTTACCTTACCAGCCCTGAACAGGGCCCTTTACGGGGCATGCCCCAAGAAGTTCAGCTCTTTTGCCTGTAAAAAAAACATACAATACCCCCCCCCAACATTACAACCCACCACCCACATACCCCTAATCTAACCCAAACCCCCAGCCAATCAGAATCAAGTTCAATCCGATTGGCTGATCCAATCAGCCAATCAGATTGAGCTCGCATTCTATTGGCTGTCTTCAGGATGCTGCCGCTCTGCTCCGGATGGATGACGATAGAAGATTCCGCTTGGATGAAGACTTCAATCGGATGGAAGACCTCTTCTGCCCCGCTTGGATGAAGACTTCTACCGGATGGAGGACCTCTTCTTGCTCCTCTTGGATGAAGAATTTGGCTCGGCTGGGTGAAGACGACTCAAGGTATGGAGATCTTCAGGGGCTTAGTGTTAGGTTTATTTAAGGGGGGTTTGGGTTAGATTAGGGGTATGTGGGTGGTGGGTTGTAATGTTGGGGGGGTATTGTATTTTTTTTTTTACAGGCAAAAGAGCTGAACTTCTTGGGGCATGCCCCGCAAAGGGCTATGTTCAGGGCTGGTAAGGTAAAAGAGTTTTGAACTTTAGTAATTTAGAATAGGGTAGGGCATTTTTTTATTTTGGGGTGCTTTGTTATTTTATTAGGGGGCTTAGAGTAGGTGTAATTAGTTTAAAATTGTTGTAATATATTTCTAATGTTTGTAAATATTTTTTTTATTTTTTGTAACTTAGTTCTTTTTTATTTTTGGTACTTTAGTTAGTTTATTTCATTGTATTTATTTGTAGGAATTGTATTTAATTTATTTATTGATAGTGTAGTGTTAGGTTTAATTGTAGATAATTATAGGTATTTTATTTAATTTATTTATTGATAGTGTAGTATTAGGTTTAATTGTAACTTAGGTTAGGATTTATTTTACAGGTAAATTTGTAATTATTTTAACTATTTTAGCTATTAAATAGTTCTTAACTATTTAATAGCTATTGTACCTGGTTAAAATAAATACAAAGTTCCCTGTAAAATAAATATTAATCCTAAAATAGCTATAATATCATTATAATTTATATTGTAGCTATATTAGGATTTATTTTACAGGTAAGTATTTAGCTTTAAATAGGAATAATTTATTTAAGAAGAGTTAATTAATTTCGTTAGATTAAAATTATATTTAATTTAGGGGGGTGTTAGTGTTAGGGTTAGACTTAGCTTTAGGGGTTAATACATTTATTAGAATAGCGGTGAGCTCCAGTCGGCAGATTAGGGGTTAATAATTGAAGTTAGGTGTCAGCAATGTTAGGGAGGGCAGATTAGGGGTTAATACTATTTATTATAGGGTTAGTGAGGCGGATTAGGGGTTAATAACTTTATTATAGTAGTGGTGCGGTCAGCTCGGCAGATTAGGGGTTAATAAGTGTAGGCAGGTGGAGGCGACGTTGAGGGGGGCAGATTAGGGGTTAATAAATATAATATAGGGGTCGGCGGTGTTAGGGGCAGCAGATTAGGGGTACATAGCTATAATGTAGGTGGCGGCTCTTTGCGGTCGGCAGATTAGGGGTTAATTATTGTAGGTAGCTGGCTGCGACGTTGTGGGGGGCAGGTTAGGGGTTAATAAATATAATATAGGGGTCGGCGGTGTTAGGGGCAGCAGATTAGGGGTACATAAGTATAACGTAGGTGGCGGTTGGCAGATTAGGGGTTAAAAAATTTGATTCGAATGTCGGCGATGTGGGGGGGCCTCGGTTTAGGGGTACATAGTTAGTTTATGGGTGTTAGTGTACTTTAGAGTACAGTAGTTAAGAGCTTTATGAACCGGCGTTAGCCCAGAAAGCTCTTAACTACTGACTTTTTTCTGCGGCTGGAGTTTTGTCGTTAGATTTCTAACACTCACTTCAGCCAAGACTCTAAATACCGGAGTTAGAAAGATCCAATTGAAAAGATAGGATACGCAATTGACGTAAGGGGATCAGCGGTATGGAAAAGTCGCGGCTGAAAAGTGAGCGTTAGACCCTTTTTTGAATGACTCCAAATACCAGCGGTAGCCTAAAACCAGCGTTAGGAGCCTCTAACGCTGGTTTTCACGGCTACCGCCAAACTCCAAATCTAGGCTTTAGATTTCTTACTTTATATCTTCGTCAACTTAGCATGCCTTACAGATGAGGTTTCCCTTTTGATCTAAAAGCTACATTTAATGGGAAGACGGCCACTTTGCACTCCATCAAAGACCTTAAAACTTTCTGTGCCACCTTGGAGATTAGTTCCCCTGTATCCTCCTTAATAAATAACCGAGAGAAGGAGAGATTGATCCATTCACAAAATATAACAGTCCTATATGGAGCACTAAGCCAACAATGGACTAAAGTCCCTTATAATAGAAAGCAGCAAGAGAAGGCTACCGTCCAAAAAGAGATAGGGGCCTATTTATCAAGCCGTCAACCGCAAATACACTGGAATTCCGCAGCGTAATTGTGGTGAGCTTGATTCCCCTTAGTTATCAAACCCTACAGACCGGCAAAAGTAGAATTTTGTGACGTAACATACGATCCGCCGGTCTCAGTCCGACACAGATCGATGCTTACGTCACTACAGATGTTCCGAATGCAAATTCGGCACTATCTGACTACTTTTGCTAGTTAACAAAAATCTACCAAGTACGCTCGCCACTATTCCGGCCCAGCATACCTGGTTTTCAATCGCCACCCTGGAGGCCGCGGATGCCATAGGAATCAATGGGAGTCTGAAAGCAGCGAAAGCTTATGTTCACTGCTGTCCGATATCCCATTGATTCCTATGGAAGAATAAAAGTTATGTTTACACCTAACACCCTAACATGTACCCCGAGTCTAAACACCCCTAATCTGCCACCCCGACACTGCCGCCACCTACATTATACTTATTAACCCCTAATCTGCCGCCCCCCTACACCGCCGCCACCTAAATAAAAGTTATTAACCCCTATCCCGCCTCTCCCGGAGCCCACCACAACTAAATAAAGTTATTAACCCCTAAACCCCTGGCCTCCCACATCACTAGCACTTACTAATCATATTAACCCCTAAACCACCAGCCCCACACATCGCCATAAACTAAATTAAACTATTAAACCCTAAACCTAACAACCCGCTAACCTTACATTAAATATTAACTCATCCTATCTTATAATAAATTTAAACTTACCTTTAGATTTAAATTAAACTATATTTAACTATTAATTAATCTACCCTAACTATTATAATAAAATTACATTAAATTATATTAAATTAATAATTAGCCTACCCTAACTATTATAATAAAAATACATTAAACTATATTAAATTAATGATTAATCCAACCTAACTTTTAAACTAAAATTAAATTAAACTATATTAAAATAATAATTAATCTACCCTAACTTTTAAAATTAAATGACATAAAACTACAAATTAAATTAAATATGTTATATATTTAAACACCTAACCCTACTCAAATAATTTAAATCTCCACTAAAAAATTACAGTTACAAAAAACTAACTAAGTTACAAAAAATATCAAACACTAAGTTACACAAAAAAATAAACACTAAGTCACAAAAAATAAAAAATAAAAAAAAATAAAAGTGCCTTTTGCGGGGCATTACCCCAAAGTACTTAGCTCTTTTACCTGTAAATTAAAATACAAATACCCCCCCAACAGTAAAACCCACAACCCCCACAACCAACCCCCTAAATAAAAAGCTAACTAAAAAAACCTAAGCTCCCCATTGCCCTGAAAAGGGCATTTGGATGGGCATTGCCCTTAAAAGGGCATTTAGCTCTTCTGCAGGCCCAAGTCGTAATCTAAAACCCACCCAATAAACCCTTAAAAAATCTCAACAGTAACCCCTGAAGATCGACTTACAGTTTTGAAGATCCGACATCCATCCTCCAAGAAGCCGGGAGAAGTCTTCATCGAAGCGGCAAGAAGTCCTCCAAGAAGCCGGCCGAAGTCTTCATCCAAGCCCGCAGAAGTCTTCACCCAGACGGCATCTTCTATCTTCATCCATCTGGTGCGGGCGGGTCCATCTTCAAGACATCCGACGCGGAGCATCCTCTTCATCCGACTGACTAACGACGAATGAAGGTTCCTTTAAATTACGTCATCCAAGATGGCGTCCCTAAGATTCTGATTGGCTGATAGAATTCTATCAGCCAATCGGAATTAAGGTAGAAAAAATCCTATTGGCTGATGCAATTAGCCAATAGGATTGAGCTAGCATTCTATTGGCTGTTCCAATAAGAATCTAAGGGACACCATCTTGGATGATGTCATTTAAAGGAACCTTCATTCGTCGTTAGTCCGTCGGAAGAAGAGGATGCTCCCCGTCGGATGTCTTGAAGATGGACCCGCTCCGCGCCAGATGGATGAAGATAGAAGATGCCGTCTGGGTGAAGACTTCTGCGGGCTTGGATGAAGACTTCGGCCGGGTTCTTGGAGGACTTTTTGCCGCTTCGATGAAGACTTCTTCCGGGTTCTTGGAGGATGTAAGTCGATCTTCAGGGGTTAGTATTAGGATTTATTAAGGGTTTATTGGGTGGGTTTTAGTTTTAGATTAGGGTTTTGGGCTGCAAAAGAGCTAAATGCCCTTTTAAGGGCAATGCCCATCCAAATGCCCTTTTCAGGGCAATGGGGAGCTTAGGTTTTTTTTAGTTAGCTTTTTATTTGGGGGGTTGGTTGTGTTGGTGGTGAGTTTTACTGTTGGGGGGTTGTTTGTATTTTTTTGACAGGTAAAAGAGCTGATTACTTTGGGGCAATGTCCCGCAAAAGGCCCTTTTAAGGGCTATTTGTAGTGTATTGTAGGCTAGGGTTTTTTTTATTTTGGAAAGGCTTTTTTATTTTCATAGGGCCCTTAGATTAGGTGTAATTAGTTTAAAGCTTTGATAATTTCTTTTTTGTTTTTTGTAACTTAGTGTTTATTTTTTGTGTAACTTAGTATTTTTTTTTTGTAACTTAGTTTTTTGTAACTTTGTAATTTTTTAGTGGAGATTTAAATTATTTAAATAGGGTTAGGTGTTTAAATATATAATATAGTTCATTTAATTTGTAGTTTTATGTAATTTTAGTTTAAAAGTTAGGGTAGATTAATTATTATTTTAATATAGTTTAATTTAATTTTAAAGGTAAGTTTAAATTTATAATAAGATAGGGATGAGTTAATATTTAATATAAAGTTAGCGGGTTGTTAGGTTTAGGGGTTAATAGGTTCATTTAGGTTATGGCGATGTTGGGGGCTGGTGGTTTAGGGGTTAATAATTTTATTTTGTTGCGGTGGGCTCCGGGAGCGGAGGGATAGGGGTTAATAACATAATGTAGGTGGCGGCGGTGTAGGGGGCGGCAGATTAGGGGTTAATAAGTATAATGTTGGTGGCGGTGGGCTCCGGGAGTGGAGGAATAGGGGTTAAAAAGTTTATTAGAGTGGCGGTGGGCTCCGGGAGTGGCAGGATAGGGGTTAAACAGTTTGGTATAGTGTGGATGCTTAGTGACAGTATACAAATAAAGGTGTGAAAAAGCCGAAGAGCAGCGAGAACGATGACTGTTAGTTAACAACAGTCCGCTGCTCATCGCCCCGTACTTGGTGTGCGGCTTTTTGACAGCTTTTTTGTTAAATATGGAGAGCGTATTCAGGTCCGCGGCAGTGAAGTTAGGCGATGTCAGGTGAGTGTATTGGTGCCGTCGAATGCAGCACAGTTGACGGGTTGATAAATAGGCTTTTTTTTTTTTTTTGCTATTTAGATAAGGATTTTAACACTTGAAGTACAAGTACATTAATGTAACGACTTCATGACTTTTTTGAATAGGGACTGTGTCTTAGGCAGATTCCTATATTAAATATGGTTAGCGTTTAGACAGCTACTACCTATATATGTTGTGCGTTACATTGAGGTATAGGTACTCAATGATGGAAGGGGTTGTATCACTTTTATCACATGGGATAGTAGACTCTTAAGTTTAAATGATGGACTCACCTATTGCATAGCTATTAGATAGCATAGCTACCCATATATGCAGTTTGACACATTAAAATATTTAGGCACATAATGAATTTCTCTTAGCACTATAATCATTTGATATTTAAGACACCTAAAGGTTTTTTTGTTTGTTTTGTTTTCTTTTGGTTCCACTGGCAATGAATTGTCCTTATCACTTTTATTGTATGGTAATGGTGTAGATGCTGTAGTTCAAATAGGGTTTGTGTTTAGAACACAGCCATTAATATATGTAATAAGACACTTTAAATGTAAAGGTGCATAATAATGGAATTTGTATTGTCATTTTTATCACATGGGATTATGCATTTTTAATCAACACAATGGATTTAATTAATGGTAGGCTATTTGTAAGTTAACATTATTTGTAATTTGATACACTAAATTGTATAGGCACATAATGTACTTGTTTTTACGCCTTTATTATTCACATTTTAGACCTTTATAGGTCTCTTTTTTCTCTACCCTCCCCCCCAGGAATTTGGTATGGATATGAGCTCCTTAGCTATATTCATAATTTGTAAATAAGGCAAGGGTAAAAGTTAGTAGTAGGAGGATTATATTTAAGCCTATGTTTAATAATATAGACTGTAGCCCAAGTATCACTAATATGAAAGAACAACAGGATAGGTTAGTTATAAAAACATTATTTAACATCAATAAAGGGTTGAGAGAATAGATAGGAAGGGGAAGAAGGAGTTAGGGGAAAAAGACAAAGAAAAAAAGAAGGATAAACGAATAAGCACCCTTTGAAGCTACTCTAGCATATACTAGATACCTATAATTTGTATAATGAAATGAGGTAGAGACTGTTAGATATCCATCTGCAGGTATATACATATCATAACAAAATCAATTCATTTATTTAGCAATTGTAGCATAAATAACAGGTTCCTTTGTATAATATTATATACAGTATTAGCGGACATAAATTGCTTACATATCTTTATTTTTTAGCTTTATTGTGCAGTTGCCATAGGAGGAGATTCATTTTTCGGTTTAATTTCCCCTATGCAATTTTTTTTCTATCAATTTCTTAATCCTTTCTCCTCTTCCTCTCTCCTGCTTTACCTCTGTATACCCCGTTAGTAAGCTTTTTTTTTTTCTTTTTTCCACTAACAGTTGAAGATGGAGATAAGAAAGATATGTTTGTTATCCAAAAATGCAAAGGGACTTAATATTCCACAGAAACGCAATATAGCATTACATAGTTCTCTTAAAGAGAAAGGAGATATTATATTTGTTCAATAATCTCATGTTGCCAGTAATAAAGAACCTAAATTTACAAATAATTATTTCCCAACTATATAACAGAGCACTAACGAATCAAAGAAAATTGGGGTCTGTATATTGATACATAGATATACACCTTTTCAACTTATTCCAATGGAAAAGGTAGTGGAAGGAAGATTTATCTGTTTAGTAGGATTATTTTATAATAGACCAGTCACATTAGTGAATATATATGCACCGAATAGAGGAGAGAAGTTATTTTTTAAGTAAATTTCTAATCAAATAATAGATTTGCATAAAGGTACTTTAATTATAGGTGGAGATTTTAATCTTCCTTTAGAACCCATAGAGGATTGCTCCGAATCTAAAAGCAATATTTCTAAACGCATAATTAAATTAGTTAAAACTAATCTCCTTTCCCTTTCCATAATAGATGCTTGGAGGACTCTCCACCCATCTACAAGATATTTTACTTTTTATTCAGCACCTCAAAAATCATATTCACGTATTGATTATTTTCTAGTAGATCAAAACAGTTACACTCTAGTTCAAGAAGCTAAAATTCACAATATTTCATGGTCGGACCATTCTCTAATATCTTTTTTTTAAGCTGGCCTGATAAACCAATAATACCTTATCAATAGAGATCAGATAAAGATATTTTAAAGGATCTACAAATTAAACAATCTATATCTAATTCTATTGAAATATATTTCAGTATTAATCTTAGTGAAGATACCTATCCTAGCATATGGTGGGAAGCTCATAAACAGGTAATAAGGGGAGAATTTATTAAACACAAATCTAGAATAAATAAACGAACAAGAGAACTTTATGAAGACCTCATGAACTCACTCCAAAAGGCAGAAGATAAACATAAAAGAGACCCTTATAATAAACAATCAACTGATTCCCTTAAGGAGGCGCGGGATAAGCTCAACATCTTCTTAGATAAAGGTGCCCAACGAAGAGCTTTACAACTCAAAAAAGTGTTTTTTAATGGAGGCAATAAATCAGGGAGATTGCTAGCAAGAGGGTTAAAAAAAAGAACACTACAAACATATATCTCAAAAATAATAGATGGTCAAGGTAATCATATTAGGGATTTAGAATATTGCTAAATAATTTAAAAAATATTATCAAAAGTTTTACAATCTTGATTTACAAAATAATTCACAAAAATATACACACACACATATATATATAGAGTATATATGCTAGATAAGCACTTCTCTCTACAAGAAATCATACAAACTATTAAAAACCTCGCCACAGGGAAAAGCCTCAGTTCAAATTATTATAAGATTTTCTTTGATATTCTAGCCCCTAAACTCCTGTTTTTCTTTAACTCTCTTGGCACAGATTCTTTCTTTCTAAAAGAAACAGTGATAATAAATCACAAGAGGGCGCTATACCTTTAAATACAATGTCACAGATCTAAAATAAAAATAAAGCAAAAAATCAATGTATCAAATAAGCTAATGGATTGAAGAGTCTCAATAGGCTTTATATTTATATATAAATGTAATGATTTTAGCTTCACAATGTATTTACAAGTCTTATAGTATTCATTCACACCAAAACTGTCCTGTATTGCATGTGGACTGTGGTCATTACTTATTAATTCACTTATTTAATAATACAATTTTTTTCACGATATTAAGATTATTATTATATTGATTCAGATTAACACTAACAGCGGATGATCTATATGGTTTTCAGATAACGTAGTTTATCTATTTTTTATAAATATATCTTTTTTTATCTTTAGCGGCATTATGCTTTTATTTATTTATTCGAGACACTCAAATAAATGTTCATCAATTCATGTTATCATTTTTAATATATGCACTGATGTAAATGTCTATACACACTCATGACTAGGAGGACAGGGATTGGTTCTAGAGTTCACTCCCAGTAGGGGAGGAGCTAACAATTGTTTGGTAGTGAGGGGCATTAAAAGACGGTTAAAGTACAATTGTGATTTATGCCTGATGAAATGGCCCAGGAGCCGAGAAACGCGTAGCAAAAGTACAACATTCTTTTTATGCTCTCCGAATAGGAATGTTTTAAAGGTGTCTTCTTTCAGTTGTTTTGCAATAAAGCATTGCTTTTTGACACCAGTGTTTCCAACTTTCCTTGTCTGAGCTTGTCACTTCCAGACAAACGGACCGTTGGTGTTCCAGTTCAGAGACCTGGAATAGCCAGCTGGTTAGCTGTAATAACCAGCCCGTATCCACAAGCACATTGGTGTGCTTTTCTGAAATGTGAGTACCCTGTGCTTAATTACACTGTATGCGTGCTATTCGTATACTATTGATGCACACATGTTGGCGCCTCTTTGTGTTTGGATATATTCCTTTCTAAAAGAAATGCTAGAAGCTAGGATTATAGTGTTACCTAAACCAGGTAAAGATCCCAACGTACCAGCACATTTTAGACCAATCTTGCTTCTGAATAATGATGTGAAAATATATGCTAAACTTATATCTAATAGAATAAATAAAATATTACCTGATATCATAAACATCGATCAAGAAGGATTTGTGCCAAGAAGAGAAGCAAGAGATAACACTATCAAAGTACTACATATAATAAAATATGCTAAACTATATAAAAAACCCTAGTAACACTTTCATTAGATGTCGAAAAGGCATTTGACCGACTTGACTGGTCTTTTTTACAATTAACACTTAAAAAATTCGGCTTTGGGGAAAAAATTATACAACGCATATTCCATCTCTACACATCACCTTCTGCTAAAGTGAAAGTGTTCTCAGATTCGTTTAAAATTTCCAATGGCACAAGACAGGATTTTCTCCTGTCCCCCTTGCTATTTGTTATTTCCATGGATATATTAGCAGCAAAAATCTGTTCCAACATAAATATTGAAAGGTTTAAAAATAGGGAAACAAGAATATAAGATTTTATTGTATGCTGATGATGTTTTGTTAACAATAACGGACCCAGCCAGGTCTATTCTAAACTTAGAACCTATTTTTCAGGAATTTGGGAAATACTCAAATTTCCTTATCAATAAGAGTAAATCTGAAGCAATTAAGATTTTGTTACCACCTAGGGAATATTAAGAATGTAAATTACACAGCCCATATACCTGGAAAAAAACCTCTTCAAAATATCTTGGGGTACAACTATCGGCAGATGATATACAACTTTTCTCTGATAATTACTCTAAATTATTCACTAATCTTCAATTGAATCTCAAAGCTTGTAAATAGAAAACCTTATATTGGCTGGGCTGAATACACACTGTAAAAATGAATATCCTCCCATGCATCTTATATACATTCCAAACATTACCTATTAACATTCCTTACACTTATTGCACTAACCTCCAGAAAATTATTAACTCATTTATCTGGAATCAAACTAATCCTAGAATTAAAGCTTCCGATCTATACATGCCAAGGAAAAAAGGAGGTTTGGGAGTCCAAAATATTAAGAACTATTATAGAGCAATAACATTACAAAGGATACTAGACTGGCATATTAATTATAATAATAAAGCATGGATATCTCTAGAAACCAATCTAGTGGCACAACAATCAATAAATAAACTCTCTTGTACACCAATAGAAGGAAGGCCCTCAAGTATTAAAATTTTTCCGATGATTCATCATACCCTTAAAAAATAGGACACAATTATATAAGATTTCGCAAAAAATTCCAACTATTCCCTATCCATTACTCCCGATTACTAATAATGCTTAATTTCAAGGGGGTCTTCTTCCCAGCTGCTATAACCAACTATCATACCAAACTATACCACTAATTCATTTTATAGAAAATGGCAGGCTTAAACCACAACAGGACCTAACGAGTCTTGCTGAAGGAACCTATTCTAAATGGTTAAAATATGTACAATTGCATAATTTTCTGGAGCATTATCCAGGAAAAGTAAATTTAACTAGGCAATTAACCATTTTAAGACCCCTATACTGAGACCCCTTTGAAAAGTATCATTTCATTTAGTTATAAACTCCTTACTACACCAGAAGGATATAAAAAACATAGATATATACAAAAATGGGAAAATGAGACAGGGATGCAATTAGAGGATTCAGAATGGCTACACATATTCTCAAATACAGCTAGATCTTCTTCCTCTTCAAATATTCAAGAATTAAACTATAAAATCCTTACTAGATGGTACCTGACACCGGCTAGATTACATAGTATATATTAAAATGCTTACAACCAATGCTGGAGAGGATGTGGAATGATAGGGAATATGAAACATATATGGTGGGATTGCCCCATGGTTAAAATTTCATGGGGAGAAATTTCTAGGTGTATCCAACAGATAAGAGGGAAGGAATATCTCCAATTGGATATATATACTGCTTTATTAAACAAACCCATTAAAGGTATTTGTAAATTCAGAGCAAAACTTACAATATATGTACTTAATGGTATCAAATCCATATGAGCTAGAAAATGGAAAAAAAACATGCGTCCCTGATAAAGAAATGATATTCTCAAGAATAAATGAGGTGAGGTGAGGTGAGAGAGAGGAGGACCGGGGTGTTTTTTGTTGTTGTTTTTTTTCTCTCTCCTTTTCTTTCTAGGTTTAAATGACAATAGGACTTTTATAGAGAGTGTTAGTCTAAATGTCACTACACCTTTATATTAGAATATGTAATCTTTTATAAGGCTTTGTGTATTTAAAATATGTGAATGTATATTTTTTTTGTAATAAAAAAAAAAAGAATATAACATAATGTACTTTTTATTATGAAATAAAGATTTCTATATATGCCGATGTAAAATACATTTCTTTACCTATATAGCTATAGGAAAAGATATGCAAGTATAGTTATATACAGATATGTACAGTATATATATGTATTTAAGAATACAAAGGACATTATCCTGTAAGGGAAAAACATTAGAATGTGAAATATGTACAGTAAATTTACAGTAAAATACATAAATAAATATACACATACATTATATATATATATATATATATATATATATATATATATATATATATATATATATATATATATATATATATAAAAATAAATATATATACACAGTATATATATATATATATATATATATATATAAATATATAAATACAAAGTTTGGTTTAGCACACCTTACAAAAAGTTTATATATACATCTTTGGGAGTGCTGCCAATGTGACCAAGTAGTTACACAAAATAGGGGGTTTGGGTGCACATCCACTTGCAAATAAACAAATCATTTTAAATGCTGCAAAAAATGCCTTCAAAAACATCTTAAGCGAGATTGCATATACGGTGCAGGCTTCAGTGCAACTGCTGAAACCTACGTCACCCGTAAATTTACCTCGCACATTGTGGAATCACATAAACCCCACCGGCAGTTCATAAACTGCCATAAGCCGGATAAACTAGCGATGTTTAGAAATGTGCCTCCCAACCCGCCTCCCAAAAATAAACCCGACACGTCAAAACCCCTATATTCGCAATCCCCACACATCGCAACAAATAATAAAAGTATTAACCCCTAAACTGCCAACCCCCACAATGCAATATACCTAATAAATGTATTAACCCCTAACCCGCCATTCACCCACATTGTAATCTACCTTATATATGTATAAACCCCTAATTCGCCATTCACCCACATCGCGATCTACCTAATATATGTATTAACCCCTAATCTGCCATTCACTCACAAAGCCAACTACCTATCAACACTATTAACCCCTAATCCGCCAACCCCCATAGTGCATTAAACCTAATTAACCCCTAAACTGCCAACCCCCCACAATGCAAATAACTAATTGAATTACTATGCCCCCTAACACTCCCTAAATTAACCCCAATTACTTAAAATTTTAAAATATTAAATTACAATTAAAATAAAAAGCCTAACATTACTTAAAAATAAAAAAACTAAGTTTAAATTAATCTAAAATTAAAAAATATAAAAAAGTCAAACATTACAGAAAATAATAAACCAAATTATCAAAAATAAAAAAATTAAACCTAATCCCTATGAAAATAAAAAAGCTTCCCAAAATAAAAACACCCCCTAATCACTCTAAACTAACAAAAGGCCTTTTGTAGGGCATTGCTCTAAGTTAAACAGCTCTTTTACATTTACAAATACTAATTCCCCCCTAACAGTACCCCCCCCACCCACTAAACCCCCCAAAATAAAAAAAACTAACACTAAAAAGCCTAAGCTACCCACTGCCCTTAAAGGGACATTTGTATGGGCATTGCGCTTAAAAGGGCATTCAGCTCTTTTACTGCATTTAAAAGGGCATTCAGCTCTTTTACAAGCCCATTAAAACCCTAATCTAAAAAAAAACAAAACCTAATCCTAAATTTAACCCCCAAATAAGTACTCACCGGTGCTAAAATCTGGTGGAGAAGGTGTTCTTCCAGGCGGTGAAGTCTTCTTGGAGGTGGCAAAATCTTCTTCCAGCACAATGACCTCTTCTATCTTCTTTCAGGACCAAGCCGGCGTAGAGCGGAGGTGACACAGAACAGAAGACCGGCAACCTCGGAGCCATTGAGCGTGGAGATGGAATTCAATATGGGGTACCTTGCATTCCTATTGGCTGAAAAACTACAATCAGACAATAGGATTAGAGTTACTGAAATCATATTGGCTGATTTAAATTAGCCATTAGGATTTGAGCTATTCAAATCAGCCAATCATGAATGAAATATTTTGGGTTTCAAGTCCCTTTAAGTTGCTTTGGTTAAGAATTTTAACCATCCCCTTATAATACTAGGTTGGGCTTTTTTTTTCACAAGGCCAAGCTCAATATAATGCATCCGGGGCTATTGATTATGCTCCACTTTATTAGGTACACCTTGCTAGTACCGTGTTGGACCCCCTTTTGCCTTCAGAACTGCCTTAATTCTTCTTGGCATAGATTCAACAAGATTCCTAAGACATTTGGTCCATATTGACATGATAGCATCACGCAGTTGCTGCAGATTTGTCAGCTGCACATCCATGATGCGAATCTCCCATTCCACCACATCCCAAAGGTGCTCTATTGGATTGAGATGTATATATGCATATATATATATATGTATATATTATTTTGTTTGCCTACTGTTGCTGTACAATAATTGTGAAACTGGTTATTGTTCTACGCCCTCCATAGAAACTGAACTGACACGATCATAATAAGTTATGGTAAAAATTAATAGACGCTGCAACATTCTAGAAAGTGATTGGTTAGCTCAAATCACAAGCTAATTGACACATGACCCTAATTGGATTCCATCAGGCTTTTCAAGAGGTATACCCCAAATTAATCTTGCCCAACTTTATGCATTGTGCTAACAAAATGACAGTGCAAAACAGTGTCTAAATGCTGATAAATGCTATTGGCTAGATTACGAGTTTTGCGTTATGAGCTGTGCGGTGCTAACGTGCAGTTTTTTCTCACCGCTCACTTACCTGCAGCGCTGGTATTACGGGTTTTTACAAACCCGGCGTTAAAAGGCAAGAAGTGAGCATAGAGCAAAATTGAGCTCCACACTACACTTCAATACCAGCGCTGCTTAAGTCAGCGGTGAGCTGGTCGTACATGCTCGTGCACGATTTCCCCATAGACATCAATGGGGAGAGCCGGCTGAGAAAAAGTCTAACACCTGCAAAAAAGCAGCATAAATCTCAGTAACGCAGCCCCATTGATTCCTATGGGGGAAACTAAAGTTATGTTTACACCTAACACCCTAACATGAACCCCGAGTGTAAACACCCCTAATCTTACTCTTATTAACCCCTAATCTTCCACCCCCGACATTGCAGACACCTACATTATACTTATTAACCCCTAATCTGCCGCTCCGGGCATCGCCGCCACCTACATTATATTTATTAACCCCTAATCTGCCACCCCCAATGTCGCCGCAACCTACCTACACTTATTAACCCCTAATCTGCCGTCCCCAATGTCGCAGCCACTATTCTAAATGTATTAACCCCTAAACCTAAGTCTAACCCTAACCCTAACACCCCCTAACTTAAATATAATTTAAATAAATCTAAATAAAAATTACTATTATTACCTAAATAATTCCTATTTAAAACTAAATACTTACCAATAAAATAAACCCTAAGCTAGCTACAATATAACTAATAGTTACATTGTAGCTAGCTTATGGTTTATTTTTATTTTACAGGCAAGTTTGTATTTATTTTAACTAGGTAGAATAGTTATTAAATAGTTATTATCTACCTAGCTAAAATAAATACAAATTTACCTGTAAAATAAAACCTAACCTAAGTTACAATAACATCTAACACTACACTGCAATTAAATCAATCACATAAATTAAATACAATTAAATAAATTAAATTAGCTAAATCACAAAAAAACAAAACACAAAATTACAGAAAATAAGAAACAAATTACAAGATATTTGAACTAATTACGCCTAATCTAATAGCCCTATCAAAATAAAAAAAGCCCCCCCCCCAAAATAAAAAAAAAAAACCTAGCCTAAACTAAATTATCAATAACCCTTAAAAGGGCCTTTTGCTGGGCATTGCCCCAAAGAAATCAGCTCTTTAACATGTAAAAAAAAAAATACAAACACCCCCGAACAGTAAAATCCACCACCCACACAACCAACCCCCCAAATAAAAGCCTAACTAAAAAAGCCTAAGCTCCCCATTGCCCTGCAAAGGGCATTTGGATGAGCATTGCCCTTAAAAGGGCATTTAGCTCTATTGAAGGCCCAAAGCCCTAACCTAAAAAATAAACCCACCCAATACACCCTTAAAAAAATCCTAACACTAACCCCCGAAGATTCACTTACCGGGAGAAGTCTTTATCCAAGCGGCAAGATGTCCTTAACAAAGCCAGCAGAAGTGGTCCTCCAGATGGGCAGAAGTGGTCCTCCAGATGGGCAGAAGCCTTCATCCAGATGGCATCTTCTATCTTCATCCTTCCGGCGTGGAGCGGGTCCATCTTCAAGACATCCGACGCGGAGCATCCTCTTCATTCGACGGACTAACGACGAATGAAGGTATCTTTAAATGACGTCATCCAAGATCAGCCAATAGAATTGAGCTCGCATTCCATTGGCCAATAGGATTGAAGTTCATTTTATTTACCTTAATTCCAATTGGCTGATAGAATTCTATCAGCCAATCGGAATCTAAGGGACGCCATCTTGGATGACGTCATTTAAAGGTACCTTCATTTGTTGTTAGTCAATTGGATGAAGAGGATGCTCCGCGTTGGATGTCTTGAAGATGGACCCGCTCTGCGCCGGAAGGATGAAAATAGAAGATGCCGTCTGGATGAAGACTTCTGCCCATCTGGAGGACCACTTCTGCCTGTCTGGAGGACCACTTCTGCCGGCTTCGTTGAGGACATCTTACCGCTTGGATGAAGACTTCTCCTGGTAAGTGAATCTTCGGGGGTTAGTGTTAGGATTTTTTTAAGGGTGTATTGGGTGGGTTTATTTTTTAGGTTAGGGCTTTTTATTTGTGATTTAGCTAATTTAATTTAATTTATTTAATTGTATTTAATTTAGGTAATTGATTTAATTGTAGTGTAGTGTTAGGTGTTAGTGTAACTTAGGTTAGGTTTTATTTTACAGGTAAATTTGTATTTATTTTAGCTAGGTAGTTATTAAATAGTTAATAACTATTTAATAACTATTCTACCTAGTTAAAATAAATACAAACTTGCCTGTAAAATAAAAATAAACCCTAAGCTAGCAACAATGTAACTATTAGTTATATTGTAACTAGCTTAGGGTTTATTTTATAGGTAAGTATTTCGTTTTAAATAGGAATAATTTAGGTAATAATAGTAATTTTTATTTAGATTTATTTAAATTATATTTAAGTTAGGGGGTGATAGGGTTAGGGTTAGTCTTAGGTTTAGGGGTTAATAAATTTAGAATAGTGGCTGCGATGTTGGGGGCGGAAGATTAGGGGTTAATAAGGGTAGGTAGGTGGCGGCGACATTGGGGGCGGGAGATTAGGGGTTAATAAATATAATGTAGGTGTTGGCGATGTTAGGGGCAGCAGATTAGGGGTTAATAAATATAATGTAGGTTGCGGAGATGTTAGGGGTGGCAGATTAGGGGTTAATATGTATAATGTAGGTGGCGGCGATGTTAGGGGCGGCAGATTAGGGGTTAGTAATATTTAACTAGTGTTTGCGAGGCAGGAGTGCGGCAGTTTAGGGGTTAATATGCTTTTTCTAGTGGCGGCGATGTCCGGAGCGACAGATTAGAGGTTACAAATTTTACTTTAGTGTTTTGCGATGCGGGAGGGCATCGGTTTAGGGGTTAATTGGTAGTTTATGGGTGTTAGTATACTTTTTAGCACTTTAGTTATGAGTTTTATGCTACGGCGTTGTAATGTAAAACTCATAACTACTGACTTCAAAATGCATTAGGAATCTTGTCGGTAGAGGGTGTACCACTCACTTTTTGGCCTCCTAGGACAAACTCGTAATACCAGCGCTATGGAAGTCCCATAGAACAAAAGGGTTTACAAACTTTACGTAAGTCGGTTTGCGGTAAGGCCAAAAAGTGTGCGGTGCCCTTAAACCTGCAAGACTTGTAATAGCAGCGGTAGTAAAAAAGCAGAGTTAGGACCTGTTAACACCGCTTTTTCAGCTTAACGCAAAACTCGTAATCTAGCCGTATGAGTTTAATGTACATTTAATACAAAAAAACATCTGCATTAAAACACATTTTAAAGTAATCCCTATTAGTTGAATTAGCTGTTATGTTTTATTGCACCATTGGCTGTGTACATTTTGCTTCCATTTACATGTACAGATAACTTAAAATACTTGCAAAAATTATATCACGTATATTTTTCTCTTGTTAAGTGTATCCAGTCCACGGATCATCCATTACTTATGGGATATTAACTCCTCCCCAACAGGAAGTGCAAGAGGATTCACCCAGCAGAGCTGCTATATAGCTCCTCCCCTAACTGCCATTACCAGTCATTCTCTTGCACCCAACGAATAGATAGGATGTGTGAGAGGACTTAGATTATACTTAGTTTCATACCTTCAATCAAAAGTTTGTTATTTTATAATAGCACCGGAGTGTGTTATTCCTTCTCTGGTAGAATTTGAAGAAGAATCTACCTGAGTTTTTCTATGATTTTAGCCGGAGTAGTTAAGATCATATTGCTGTTTCTCGGCCATCTGAGGAGAGGTAAACTTCAGATCAGGGGACAGCGGGCAGATTAATCTGCAAAGAGGTATGTAGCAGCTTATTATTTTCTGACAATGGAATTGATGAGAAAATTCTGCCATACCGATATAATGTAAACTCAGCCTTAAATGCAGTAGCAGCAACTGGTATCAGGCTGTCATGTATGTATATTTTACACTTCAGTATTCTGGGGAATGGCACTTCACTGGAATTATACTGTATGCATAAAACTTTAGCCTAATTTGCAGGGACTAGCAACAGGCTTTTTAATAACACTCAATTTATTAATGTTAAACGTTTTTTGCTGGCATGTAAAATCGTTTAATTTTCTGAGGTACTGGGTGAAAAAATGTTTTGGGCACTATTTTTTCCACTTGGCAGTCGTTTTATTTAATTTATGACAGTTTACTGATCTCTCTCACTGTTATGTGTGAGGGGGAGGGACCTTTTTGGCGCTTTTGCTACGCATCAAAAAATTCAGTCAGAAGTTTATTGTCTTCCCTGCATGATCCGGTTCATCTCTACAGAACTCAGGGGTCTTCAAAACTTGTTTTGAGGGAGGTAATCACTCACAGCAGAGCTGTGAGATTGTAGTTGACTGTGATAAAAAAACGTTTATTTCTGTATTTTTTTTTTCTGCTATCAGGGTTAGTTATCCTTTGCTAATGGGAGCAATCCTTTGCTAAAATTGTGTTTTTTAAAAAGATTTGATGCTATAACTTTTCAGTTTATTAATTTTCAACTGTCATAACTTTTTCTGTGCTTCTTATAGGCACAGTACGTTTTCATATTATAGTAAATTACTTGAAAAGTATTTCCAAGTTGCTAGTTTATTTGCTAGTGTGTTAAACATGTCTGATTCAGAGGAAGATATCTGTGGTATATGTGCTAAAGCCAAAGTGGAGCCCAATAGAAATTTATGTACTAACTGTATTGATGCTACTTTAAATAAAAGTCAATCTGTACAAATTGAACATATTTCACCAAACAACGAGGGGAGAGTTATGCCGACTAACTCGCCTCACGTGTCAGTACCTGCATCTCCCGCTCGGGAGGTGCGTGATATTGTAGCGCCAAGTACATCTGGGCGGCCATTACAAATCAGATTACAGGATATGGCTACTGTTATGACTGAAGTTTTGGCTAAATTACCAGAACTAAGAGGTAAGCGTGATCACTCTGGGGTGAGAACAGAGTGCGCTGATAATATTAGGGCCATGTCAGACACTGCGTCACAATTTGCAGAACATGAGGACGGAGAGCTTCATTCTGCGGGTGACGGTTCTGATCCAAACAAACTGGATTCAGATATTTCAAATTTTAAATTTAAGCTGGAAAACCTCTGTGTATTACTAGGGGAGGTGTTAGCGGCTCTGAATGATTGTAACACAGTTGCAATACCAGAGAAAATGTGTAGGTTGGATAAATATTTTGCGGTACCGGCGAGTACTGACGTTTTTCCTATACCTAAGAGACTTACTGAAATTGTTACTAAGGAGTGGGATAGACCCGGTGTGCCGTTCTCACCCCCTCCGATATTTAAAAAGATGTTTCCAATAGACGCCACCACACGGGACTTATGGCAAACGGTCCCTAAGGTGGAGGGAGCAGTTTCTACTTTAGCTAAGCGTACCACTATCCCGGTGGAGGATAGCTGTGCCTTTTCAGATCCAATGGATAAAAAGTTAGAGGGTAACCTTAAGAAAATGTTTGTTCAACAAGGTTTTATATTGCAACCTCTTGCATGCATTGCGCCTGTCACGGCTGCAGCAGCATTTTGGTTTGAGTCTCTGGAAGAGACACTTGTATCAGCTCCATTAGATGAGATTACACACAAGCTTAAAGCCCTTAAGTTAGCTAACTCATTTATTTCAGATGCCGTAGTACATTTAACTAAACTTACGGCTAAGAATTCCGGATTCGCCATTCAGGCACGCAGAGCACTGTGGCTAAAATCCTGGTCAGCTGACGTTACTTCTAAATCTAAATTGCTTAATATACCTTTCAAAGGGCAGACCTTATTCGGGCCCGGGTTGAAAGAAATTATCGCTGACATTACAGGAGGTAAAGGCCATGCCCTGCCTCAAGACAGAGCCAAACCTAAGGCTAGACAGTCTAATTTTCGTTCCTTTCGTAATTTCAAAGCAGGAGCAGCATCAACTTCCTCTGCACCAAAACAGGAAGGAGCTGTTGCTCGCTACAGACAAGGCTGGAGACCTAACCAGTCCTGGAACAAGGACAAGCAGGCCAGGAAACCTGCTGCTGCCCCTAAGACAGCATGAATCGAGGGCCCCCGATCCGGGAACGGATCTAGTGGGGGGCAGACTTTCTCTCTTCGCCCAGGCTTGGGCAAGAGATGTCCAGGATCCCTGGGCGTTAGAGATCATATCTCAGGGATACCTTCTAGACTTCAAATTCTCTCCCCCAAGAGGGAGATTTCATCTGTCAAGGTTGTCAACAAACCAAATAAAGAAAGAGGCGTTTCTACGCTGCGTACAAGATATTTTATTAATGGGAGTGATCCATACGGTTCCGCGGTCGGAACAAGGACAAGGGTTTTACTCAAATCTGTTTGTGGTTCCCAAAAAAGAGGGAACTTTCAGGCCAATCTTGGATTTAAAGATCCTAAACAAATTCCTAAGAGTTCCATCGTTCAAAATGGAAACTATTCGGACAATTTTACCCATGATCCAAAAGGGTCAGTACATGACCACAGTGGATTTAAAGGATGCTTACCTTCACATACCGATTCACAAAGATCATTACCGGTATCTAAGGTTTGCCTTTCTAGACAGGCATTACCAGTTTGTAGCTCTTTCATTCGGATTGGCTACGGCTCCGAGAATCTTCACAAAGGTTCTGGGTGCTCTTCTGGCGGTACTAAGACCGTGAGGAATTGCGGTAGCTCCGTACCTAGACGACATTCTGATACAAGCTTCAAGCTTTCAAACTGCCAAGTCTCATACAGAGTTAGTACTGGCATTTCTAAGGTCGCATGGATGGAAGGTGAACGAAAAGAAGAGTTCTCTCTTTCCACTCACAAGAGTTCCCTTCATGGGGACTCTTATAGATTCTGTAGAAATGAAGATTTACCTGACAGAAGACAGGTTAACAAAGCTTCAAAATGCATGCCATGTCCTTCATTCCATTCAACACCCGTCAGTAGCTCAATGCATGGAGGTGATCGGCTTAATGGTAGCAGCAATGGACATAGTACCCTTTGCACGCCTACATCTCAGACCGCTGCAATTGTGCATGCTAAGTCAGTGGAATGTGGATTACTCAGACTTGTCCCCTACTCTGAATCTGGATCAAGAGACCAGAAATTCTCTTCTATGGTGGCTTTCTTGGCCACATCTGTCCAGGGGGATGCCATTCAGCAGGCCGGACTGGACAATTGTAACAACAGACGCCAGCCTACTAGGTTGGGGCGCTGTCTGGAATTCTCTGAAGGCTCAGGGACAATGGAATCAGGAGGAGAGTCTCCTACCAATAAACATTCTGGAATTGAAAGCAGTTCTCAATTCCCTTCTGGCTTGGCCCCAGTTAACAACTCGGGGGTTCATCAGGTTTCAGTCGGACAACATCACGACTGTAGCTTACATCAACCATCAGGGAGGGACAAGAAGCTCCCTAGCAATGATGGAAGTATCAAAGATAATTCGCTGGGCAGAGTCTCACTCTTGCCACCTGTCAGCAATCCACATCCCGGGAGTGGAGAACTGGGAGGCGGATTTCTTAAGTCGTCAGACTTTTCATCCGGGGGAGTGGGAACTTCATCCGGAGGTCTTTGCCCAAATACTTCGACGTTGGGGCAAACCAGAGATAGATCTCATGGCGTCTCGACAGAACGCCAAGCTTCCTCGTTACGGGTCCAGATCCAGGGATCCGGGAGCGGTTCTGATAGATGCTTTGACAGCACCTTGGACCTTCGGGATGGCTTATGTTTTTCCACCCTTCCCGATGCTTCCTCGATTGATTGCCAGAATCAACAGGAGAGAGCATCAGTGATTCTAATAGCGCCTGCATGGCCACGCAGGACTTGGTATGCAGATCTAGTGGACATGTCATCCTGTCCACCTTGGTCGCTACCTCTGAAACAGGACCTTCTGATCCAGGGTCCCTTCAAACATCAAAATCTAATTTCTCTGAAGCTGACTGCTTGGAAATTGAACGCTTGATTTTATCAAAACGTGGTTTTTCTGAGTCAGTTATTGATACCTTAATACAGGCTAGGAAGCCTGTTACCAGAAAGATTTACCATAAGATATGGCGCAAATACTTATATTGGTGCGAATCCAAGAGTTACTCATGGAGTAAGGTTAGGATTCCGAGGATATTGTCTTTTCTACAAGAAGGTTTAGAAAAGGGTTTATCCGCTAGTTCCTTAAAGGGACAGATTTCAGCTCTGTCCATTCTTTTACACAAACGTCTGTCAGAAGTTCTGGACGTTCAAGCTTTTTGTCAGGCTTTAGCTAGGATCAAGCCTGTGTTTAAAACTGTTGCTCCACCATGGAGTTTGAACTTAGTTCTTAATGTTTTACAGGGGGTTCCGTTTGAACCCCTTCATTCCATTGATATCAAGTTGTTATCTTGGAAAGTTCTGTTTTTAATGGCGATTTCCTCGGCTCGAAGAGTCTCTGAGTTATCTGCCTTACATTGTGATTCTCCTTATCTGATTTTTCATTCAGACAAGGTAGTTCTGCGTACTAAACCTGGGTTCCTACCTAAGGTGGTCACTAACAGGAATATCAATCAAGAGATTGTGGTTCCATCTTTGTGTCCTAATCCTTCTTCGAAAAAGGAACGTCTGCTACACAATCTAGATGTAGTCCGTGCCCTGAAATTTTATCTACAGGCAACTAAGGATTTTCGACAAACGTCTTCCCTGTTTGTCGTTTATTCTGGTCAGAGGAGAGGTCAAAAAGCTTCGGCTACCTCTCTCTCCTTTTGGCTTCGTAGCATAATACGGTTAGCCTATGAGACTGCTGGACAGCAGCCTCCTGAAAGAATTACAGCACATTCTACTAGAGCTGTGGCTTCCACTTGGGCCTTTAAGAATGAGGCTTCTGTTGAACAGATTTGCAAGGCTGCAACTTGGTCTTCTCTTCATACTTTTTCCAAATTTTACAAATTTGACACTTTTGCTTCTTCGGAGGCTGTTTTTGGGAGAAAGGTTCTTCAGGCAGTGGTTCCTTCCGTATAAAGAGCCTGCCTGTCCCTCCCGTCATCCGTGTACTTTAGCTTTGGTATTGGTATCCCATAAGTAATGGATGATCCGTGGACTGGATACACTTAACAAGAGAAAACATAATTTATGCTTACCTGATAAATTTATTTCTCTTGTAGTGTATCCAGTCCACGGCCCGCCCTGTCACTTTAAGGCAGGTAATTTTTCCATTAAACTACAGTCACCACTGCACCCTATGGTTTTCCTTTCTCTGCATGTTTTCGGTCGAATGACTGGTAATGGCAGTTAGGGGAGGAGCTATATAGCAGCTCTGCTGGGTGAATCCTCTTGCACTTCCTGTTGGGGAGGAGTTAATATCCCATAAGTAATGGATGATCCGTGGACTGGATACACTACAAGAGAAATAAATTTATCAGGTAAGCATAAATTATGTTTTTTACCACATTTGGTCTAGATTACAAGTGGAGCGCAATGGCGCTCTTATTCTTGCGTTCAGATTACAAGTTGAAGGTAAAATGGTAGCGCTTGAGCGAAAGCCTCAGAAGCACTAATATCTAGAGGTCAGATAATGCAGCCGCACTATTTGTGTGTGTGTGTATATATGTATATATATATACCTTTAAAACTCTCTTTCTCACACAGATCTCACAGCAACAAGCAATCCTACAGGCTCTCTGCAAGCATACATTTAAAGATCCCTTTCTGCAAACATACATTTGAAGACCTCACAGCAACAAACAATCCTACAGGCTCTCTGCAAGCATACATTTAAAGATCCCTTTCTGCAAACATACATTTGAAGACCTCACAGCAACAAACAATCCTACAGGCTTTCTGCAAACATACATTTAAAGATCCTTTTCTGCAAACATATATTTGAAGGTAATTCATCTATCTCCAATCAAGACAATGAGTGCATTTTATTTTTATATCTGTTGGGCTAATTTGGAATTGGTTTTAACATTCGCAGCTTCACCTTCCCCCATACACCTACCCTTGATCAACAGGAAGTCTTACCTTTAAAACTCTCTTTCTCACACAGACCGCACAACAACAAGCAATCCTACAGGCTCTCTGCATGCACTAGCCCACCAAGCCTCCCTCCACCTCCCACCCTGGTGTTTACCATAATATATAAACACCTAACAGCATTTAGGTGCAGCTGTCACTAATGATCCAGGATAGAGACTCTACTTCACACTCACAGCCTCTGAACTGACACTTTATCATATTCTATTACACTTTTCCAACCCTCATTTACTCACCACACATTTCACTCATTCTCAGTTTACATTGCCTTATATCAAACATATTTCCCTTCGCCCTCACCTTTTGTGTCCATTCCCTCTCCTTTAGATTGTAAGCTTGAGAGCCTTTCTACCTGTAGGCCACTTTGTATTTAAAGTGAACAACTACTGATTGTGCTCAAGGGCAGGGCATTCCTCTCCTTTTGTGTAACTCAATTATTGCACCTACAACTGTAATGTACCCCAATATTGTACTTGTTTGTTTGTGTATTTAATGCATCCCTGTAATGTTCCATCATTTCTTGTATAGCGCTACGTAATCTGCTGGTACTTTATAAATACCTGATAATAATAATAATAATTTCACAAATTGATCTCTCTCTGTGTATAGTTTATTTGGTGTCCTTTAACTGGGGTTTTTCTTGAATTATTTGATATTACCATTGCAGATCAAGGTAGACTTTGGAAATTACTTTAATCAAGTGATTTTTGACCCTCTTCCAATATTTAATATTTATCTTTTTTCTATCTAACTGCATCATCACTCTGTAAAATTTGTACAAACAGAGTGATGTTGGTATCCTACTTTTCTTAAGATTGGTGCTGTTACTCTAATATATATATATATATATATATATATATATATATATATATATATATATATATATATATATATACTAGTCCTAAAGCCCGTTTACACAGGCCATTTTTGCAGTACAGCGGTCCAACCCCTTGATCTCTTCTCTCCCCCCTCTCTTTTGCTCTCTCTCTCTCCCTCTCTTTTGCTCTCTCTTTTCCCCCTCTCTTTTGCTCTCTCTCTCTCTACCCCTCTCTTTTGCGCTCTCTCCCCCTCTCTTTTGCTCTCTTTCTCCACCCTCTCTTTTGCTCTCTTTCTCCACCCTCTCTTTTGCTCTCTCTCTCCCCCTCTCTTTTGCTCTCTCTCCCCCTCTCTTTAGCTCTCTCTCTCTCCCTCTCTTTTGCTCTCTCTCCCCCTCTCTTGTTCTCTCTCTTCCCGCTCTCTTTTGTGCTTTCTCTCCCCCCCCTCTGTTTGGTGCTCTCTCTCTCCTCCTTCTCTTTTGTGCTATCTCTCTCCCCTCTCTTTTGCGCTCTCTCTCTCTTCCCCCTGTCTTTTACTCTCTCTCTCCCCCTCTCTTGCTCTCTTTCTTCCCCCTCTCTATTTCACCTCTCTTTTGTGCTCTCTCTCCCCTCTCTTTTGCTGTCTCTCCCCCTCTCTTTTGCTCTCTCTTCCCCCTCTCTTTTGCTCTCTCTCGCCCCTCTCTTTTGCTCTCTCTCCCCCTCTCTTTTGATCTCTCTCTCCCCCCTATTTTTGCTCTCTCTCTCTCTCCCTCTCTTTTGCTCTCACTCTCTCCCCATCTCTTTTGCTCTCTCTCCTCTCTTTTGCTATCTCTCTCTTCCCCCCCCTTTTGCTCTCTCTCCCCCTCTCTTTTGCTTTCTTTCCAACCCATCTCTTTTGCTCTCTCTCTCCCCGTCCCTTTTGCTCTCTCCCCCCATCTCCTTTGCTCTCTCTACCCTCTCATTTGCTCTCTCTCCCCTCTCTTTTCTCTCTCTCTCTCCCCTCTCTTTTACTCTCTCTCCCTCTTCTCTTTTGCTCTCTCTCCCCCATCTCTTTTGCTCTTTCTCCCCCGTCTCTTTTGTTCTCTCTCCCCTCTCTTTTGCTCTCTCTCCCCCTCTCTTTTGCTCTCTCTCCCCCCTCTCTTTTGCTCTCTCTCTCTCCCCATCTCTTTTGTTCTCTCTTCCTCTCTTTTGCTCTCTATCTCCCCCCTCTCTTTTGCTTTATCTCCCCCTCTCTTTTGCTCTCTCTCCCTCTCTTTTGCTCTCTTTCTCCCCACTCTCTTTTGCTCTCTCTCCCCCTCTCTTGTTCTCTCTTCCCCCTCTATTGCTCTCTCTCTTCCCGCTCTCTTTTGTGCTCTCTCTCCCCCTTTCTTTTGCTCTCTCTCTCTTTCCCCTCTCTATTGTGCTCTCTCTCTCTTCCTTCTCTCTTTTGCTCTCTCTTTCTCCCCCTCTCTTGCTCTCTCTCCTCCTCTCTTTTGCTCTCACTCTCTCCCCATCTCTTTTGCTCTCTCTCTCTTCCCCCCCTCTTTTGCTCTCTCTCCCTCTCTTTTGCTCTCTCTCTCCCCCCCTCTCTTTTGCTCTCTCTCCCTCTCTTTTGCTCTCTCTCTCCCCACTCTCTTTTGCTCTCTCTCTCTCCCCCTCTCTTGTTCTCTCTTCCCCCTCTCTTGCTCTCTCTCTTCCCGCTCTCTTTTGTGCTCTCTCCCACCCTCTCTTTTGCTCTCTCTCTTTCCCCTCTCTTTTGTGCTATCTCTCTCTTCCTTCTCTCTTTTTCTCTCTCTCCCCCTCTATTTTGCTCTCTCTCCCCCTCTATTTTGCTCTCACTCTCTCCCCATCTCTTTTGCTCTCTCTCTCTCCCCCCTCTTTTGCTCTCAATCCCCTTTCTTTTGCTCTCTCTATCCCCCTCTCTTATGCTTTCTCTCCCCCAGTATCTTTTGCTCTCTCTCTCCCCCTCTCATTTTTTCTCTCCCCCCCCCCCCTCTGTACAAACAGAGTGATGTTGGTATCCTACTTTTCTTAAGATTGGTGCTGTTACTCTAATATATATATATATATATATATATATATATATATATATATATATATATACTAGTCCTAAAGCCCGTTTACACAGGCCATTTTTGCAGTACAGCGGTCCAACCCCTTGCTCTCTTCTCTCCCCCCTCTCTTTTGCTCTCTCTCTCTCTCCCTCTCTTTTGATCTCTCTTTTCCCCCTCTCTTTTGCTCTCTCTCTCTACCCCTCTCTTTTGCACTCTCTCCCCCTCTCTTTTGCTCTCTTTCTCCACCCTCTCTTTTGCTCTTTTTCTCCACCCTCTCTTTTGCTCTCTCTCTCCCCCTTTCTTTTGCTCTCTCTCCCCCTCTCTTTAGCTCTCTCTCCCTCTCTTTTGCTCTCTCTCCCCCTCTCTTGTTCTCTCTCTTCCCGCTCTCTTTTGTGCTATCTCTCTCCCCTCTCTTTTGTGCTCTCTCTCTCTTTCCCCTCTCTTTTACTCTCTCTCTCCCCCTCTCTTGCTCTCTCTCTTCCCCCTCTCTATTTCCCCTCTCTTTTGTGCTCTCTCTCTCCCCTCTCTTTTGCTGTCTCTCCCCCTCTCTTTTGCTCTCTCTACCCCCTCTCTTTTGCTCTCTCTCCCCCCTCTCTTTTGCTTTCTCTCCCCCTCTCTTTTGATCTCCCTATTTTTGCTCTCTCTCTCCCTCTCTTTTGCTCTCACTCTCTCCCCATCTCTTTTGCTCTCTCCCCTCTCTTTTGCTATCTCTCTCTTCCCCCCCCCCCATTTTGCTCTCTCTCCCCCTCTCTTTTGCTCTCTTTCCAACCCATCTCTTTTGCTCTCTCTCTCCCCGTCTCTTTTGCTCTCTCTCCCCGTCTCCTTTGCTCTCTCTCGCCTCTCCTTTGCTCTCTCTCTCTCCCCTCTCTTTTTTTCTCTCTCTCTCCCCCTTCTCTTTTGCTCTCTCTCCCCCGTCTCTTTTGCTCTTTCTCCCCCGTCTCTTTTGTTTTCTCTCCCCTCTCTTTTGCTCTCTCTCCCCCTCTCTTTTGCTCTCTCTCCCCCCTCTCTTTTGCTCTCTCTCTCTCCCCATCTCTTTTGTTCTCTATCTCCCACCTCTCTTTTGCTTTATCTCCCCCTCTCTTTTGCTCTCTCTCCCTCTCTTTTGCTCTCTTTCTCCCCACTCTCTTTTGCTCTCTCTCCCCCTCTCTTGTTCTCTCTTCCCCCTATCTTGCTCTTTCTCTTCCCGCTCTCTTTTGTGCTCACTCTCCCCCTTTCTTTTGCTCTCTCTCTCTTTCCCCTCTCTATTGTGCTCTCTCTCTCTTCCTTCTCTCTTTTGCTCTCTCTTTCTCCCCCTCTCTTGTTCTCTCTCCTCCTCTTTTGCTCTCACTCTCTCCCCATCTCTTTTGCTCTCTCTCTCTTCCCCCCTCTTTTGCTCTCTCTCCCTCTCTTTTGCTCTCTCTCTCCCCCCTCTCTTTTGCTCTCTCTCCCTCTCTTTTGCTCTCTCTCTCCCCACTCTCTTTTGCTCTCTCTCTCCCCCTCTCTTGTTCTCTCTTCCCCCTCTCTTACTCTCTCTCTTCCCGCTCTCTTTTGTGCTCTCTCCCCCCCTCTCTTTTGCTCTCTCTCTTTCCCCTCTCTTTTGTGCTATCTCTCTCTGCCTTCTCTCTTTTCTCTCTCTCCCCCACTATTTTTCTCTCTCCCCCCCTCTATTTTGCTCTCACTCTCTCCCCATCTCTTTTGCTCTCTCTCTCTCGCCCCCTCTTTTGCTCTCAATCCCCTTTCTTTTGCTCTCTCTATCCCCCTCTCTTATGCTTTCTCTCCCCCAGTATCTTTTGCTCTCTCTCTCCCCCTCTCATTTTTTCTCTCTCCCCCCCCTCTGTACAAACAGAGTGATGTTGGTATCCTACTTTTCTTAAGATTGGTGCTGTTGCTCTCTTCTCTCCCCCCTCTCTTTTGCTCTCTCTCTCTCTCCCTCTCTTTTGATCTCTCTTTTCCCCCTCTCTTTTGCTCTCTCTCTCTACCCCTCTCTTTTGCGCTCTCTCCCCCTCTCTTTTGCTCTCTTTCTCCACCCTCTCTTTTGCTCTCTTTCTCCACCCTCTCTTTTGCTCTCTCTCTCCCCCTCTCTTTTGCTCTCTCTCCCCCTCTCTTTAGCTCTCTCTCTCTCCCTCTCTTTTGCTCTCTCTCCCCCTCTCTTGTTCTCTCTCTTCCCGCTCTCTTTTGTGCTTTCTCTTCCCCCCTCTGTTTTGTGCTCTCTCTCTCCTCCTTCTCTTTTGTGCTATCTCTCTCCCCTCTCTTTTGTGCTCTCTCTCTCTTCCCCCTCTCTTTTACTCTCTCTCCCCCTCTCTTGCTCTCTCTCTTCCCCCTCTCTATTTCCCCTCTCTTTTGTGCTCTCTCTCTCCCCTCTCTTTTGCTGTCTCTCCCCCTCTCTTTTGCTCTCTCTACCCCCTCTCTTTTGCTCTCTCTCCCCCCTCTCTTTTGCTCTCTCTCCCCCTCTCTTTTGATCTCTCTCTCCCCCCTATTTTTGCTCTCTCTCTCCCTCTCTTTTGCTCTCACTCTCTCCCCATCTCTTTTGCTCTCTCCCCTCTCTTTTGCTATCTCTCTCTCCCCCCCCTTTTGCTCTCTCTCCCCCTCTCTTTTGCTCTCTTTCCAACCCATCTCTTTTGCTCTCTCTCCCCGTCTCTTTTGCTCTCTCTCCCCATCTCCTTTGCTCTCTCTCCCCTCTCCTTTGCTCTCTCTCTCTCCCCTCTCTTTCTCTCTCTCTCTCTCTCTCTCTCTCTCTCTCCCCTCTCTTTTACTCTCTCTCTCCCCCTTCTCTTTTGCTCTCTCTCCCCCGTCTATTTTGCTCTTTCTCCCCCGTCTCTTTTGTTCTCTCTCCCCTCTCTTTTGCTCTCTCTCCCCCTCTCTTTTGCTCTCTCTCCCCCCTCTCTTTTGCTCTCTCTCTCTCCCCATCTCTTTTGTTCTCTCTTCCTCTCTTTTGCTCTCTATCTCCCACCTCTCTTTTGCTTTATCTCCCCCTCTCTTTTGCTCTCTCTCCCTCTCTTTTGCTCTCTTTCTCCAAACTCTCTTTTGCTCTCTCTCCCCCTCTCTTATTCTCTCTTCCCCCTATCTTGCTCTTTCTCTTCCCGCTCTCTTTTGTGCTCTCTCTCCCCCTTTCTTTTGCTCTCTCTCTCTTTCCCCTCTCTATTGTGCTCTCTCTCTCTTCCTTCTCTCTTTTGCTCTCTCTTTCTCCCCATCTCTTGCTCTCTCTCCTCCTCTCTTTTGCTCTCACTCTCTCCCCATCTCTTTTGCTCTCTATCTCTTCCCCCCTCTTTTGCTCTCTCTCCCTCTCTTTTGCTCTCTCTCTCCCCCCTCTCTTTTGCTCTCTCTCCCTCTCTTTTGCTCTCTCTACCCCCTCTCTTTTGCTCTCTCTCCCCCCTCTCTTTTGCTCTCTCTCCCCCTCTCTTTTGATCTCTCTCTCCCCCCTATTTTTGCTCTCTCTCCCTCTCTTTTGCTCTTACTCTCTCCCCATCTCTTTTGCTCTCTCCCCTCTCTTTTGCTATCTCTCTCCCCCCCTTTTGCTCTCTCTCCCCCTCTCTTTTGCTCTCTTTCCAACCCATCTCTTTTGCTCTCTCTGTCTCCCCGTCTCTTTTGCTCTCTCTCCCCATCTCCTTTGCTCTCTCTCCCCTCTCCTTTGCTCTCTCTCTCTCCCCTCTCTTTTTTTTCTCTCTCTCTACTCTCTCTATTACTCTCTCTCTCCCCCTTCTCTTTTGCTCTCTCTCCCCCGTCTCTTTTGCTCTTTCTCCCCGTCTCTTTTGTTCTCTCTCCCCTCTCTTTTGCTCTCTCTCCCCCTCTCTTTTGCTCTCTCTCCCCCCTCTCTTTTGCTCTCTCTCTCTCCCCATCTCTTTTGTTCTCTCTTCCTCTCTTTTGCTCTCTATCTCCCACCTCTCTTTTGCTTTATCTCCCCCTCTCTTTTGCTCTCTCTCCCTCTCTTTTGCTCTCTTTCTCCCCACTCTCTTTTGCTCTCTCCCCCTCTCTTGTTCTCTCTTCCCCCTATCTTGCTCTTTCTCTTCCTGCTCTCTTTTGTGCTCTCTCTCCCCCTTTCTTTTGCTCTCTCTCTCTTTCCGCTCTCTATTGTGCTCTCTCTCTCTTCCTTCTCTCTTTTGCTCTCTCTTTCTCCCCCTCTCTTGCTCTCTCTCCTCCTCTCTTTTGCTCTCACTCTCTCCCCATCTCTTTTGCTCTCTCTCTCTTCCCCCTCTTTTGCTCTCTCTCCCTCTCTTTTGCTCTCTCTCTCCCCCCTCTCTTTTGCTCTCTCTCCCTCTCTTTTGCTCTCTCTCTCCCCACTCTCTTTTGCTCTCTCTCTCCCCCTCTCTTGTTCTCTCTTCCCCCTCTCTTGCTCTCTCTCTTCCTGCTCTCTTTTGTGCTCTATCCCCCCTCTCTTTTGCTCTCTCTCTTTCCCCTCTCTTTTGTGCTATCTCTCTCTTCCTTCTCTCTTTTTCTCTCTCTCCCCCTCTATTTTGCTCTCTCTCTCTCCCCATCTCTTTTGCTCTCTCTCTCTCCCCCCTCTTTTGCTCTCAATCCCCTTTCTTTTGCTCACTCTAGCCCCCTATCTTATGCTTTCTCTCCCCAGTATCTTTTGCTCTCTCTCTCCCCCTCTCATTTTTTCTCTCTCCCCCCCTCTTTTGCTCTCTCTCTCTCCTCCCTCTCTTTTGCTCTCTCTCCCCCCTTCTCTTTTGCGCTCTCTCTCCCCCCTCTATTAAGTTCTTCCTCCCCCTCTCTTTTGCTCTCTCTTCCCCCTCTTTTTTGTTCTTCCTCCCACCTCTCTTTTGCTCTCTCTCCCCCTCTCTTTTGCTCTCTCCCCCTGTCTCTTTTGCTCTCTGTCTCCCCCCTCTCTTTTGCTCTCTTCCTCCCCCCTCTCTTTTTGCTCTCTCTCCCCTCTCTTTTGCTCTCTGTCTCTCCCCCTCTCTTTTGCTCTCTCTCCCATCTCTTTTGCTCTCTCTCTCCCACATTTCTATTGATAAAAAAAGAAGTTATTTTAATTTATGTACTATATATATATATATATATATATATATATATATATATATATATATATATATATATATATATATATATATATAACCTTTTGATGGTTCCTAAGGCATTCCAATATATCAAAAGTGCCATTGTATTAATCCAAATTGCAAATTGTATTCATCTAAAAAACATTTCAGATTTAAAATAAATAATCTACCTATGACCTGTTCTTCTATAATGCAGACATAGGTGGTGACCTTAGGGTGCTCCCTGCAAGAGGGGCTAGAGTTGCACTGCAGCAGAGCATAAAAAGAATTCAGTTTAATGGGACATGAAACCTAAAACATTTTTTTTATGATTTAGGTAGAACATTCAATTTTAAACAACTTTCCAGTTTACTTCTATTTTCAAATTAGCTTCATTTTCTTGGCATCATTTGTTGAAGGAGCAGCAATGCACTACTAGTTTCTAACAGAGAACATGGGTGAGACAATTACAATCGGTATATATATGCAGCCACCAATCAGCAGCTAGAACCTAGGTTCTTTGCTGATCCTGAACTTTCCTAGATAAACCTTTCAGCAAAGGATAACAAGAGAAGGAAACAAATTAAATAATAGAAGTAAATTGGAAAGTTGTTCAAAATTGTATGTTCTGTGTAAATCATGAATGTCTAATTATGACTTTACTGGCCCTAAAAAATTTCTGTTTTTAATGTCCCTGCCTTCCCCTGGCTTCTCAAAAGAGTCCATGTGAGAGGAGGGAAACGGGAGCCTTTGTGGTTAGATATAAAGGGCCAGATTATAAGTGACACGCTATTTAGCTCATTTGCTTGCTCGGAAACACCGCCATAAGTACATTTTTAATGTTCGCAGGTTAGCAATGCCGCTGGCGCAGAATTGGCCACTAGCATGGTCTGTCGGATCGAGTTGAGTTGCGGACAGGTTAAGGAGCAGCAGTCTTGTGAAAAGCCTAAAACGATGGGCCTCTGAAGCCGCAGCTGTTACTTGATAAATGGAGCCCAAAGTTTCATAGTTTTGTGAATACAGCTTGATAAATTTACCTCTGTATATATGTATATATCAAATGAATGGTGACTCAAGGCTTGTAATGACAATCTATAGCTAAATAATTCAATCTGTGTAAAATGTATCTTCATCTCGGTGCGCAAATCCTTGAAATGACCTTATATTTTGTCATAAACATCATCTTGTCTATTAATTTCAGATGTTAAATCATAGAAAACTTAAACTGTACAGTATTTTTCAACTTTATATAGTTTTGATCATGTGTACATCAATACCTCACATGAATCTTACTTAAAATGACTAAACATGGCGATATGTGCTTTGGGATATCTTTGCTATACTAGGAATTCTTATGTCTGATGCCAAGTGGAGCTGACAGGAAAGAGTCCAGACAACGACAATAGGATATACTCAGGAGGCTAATTTGTCTTGCTTCTAAAATGCCTTTAAAAAACAGATGCATTCTATTGAGATTTTCGGAGCACTTTATATAACAAAAAATCTAAAATAATATCTTCAATATAAATCACAAGAGAACAATTTTAAAAAAAGGAAAGTACTGTATATGATTCCTTGAAATAATTTTTGGTAATGAAAATTGATGCTGGGAGTTTAACCCCTTCAGTATAAGAGATTTACAGAATTATTCTAAACCTGGAAGCCAGAAAGACTCATATTTTTGCTACCTAACAATTTGTACTTGATTTAAATGTGCACAGGAAAACCATCGGCTAGATTACGAGTTGTACGTTAAGGTAAAAAAGCAGTGTTAAGAGGTCCTAACGCTGCTTTTTTACGCCCACTGCTTTTACAAGTCTTGAAGGTTTAGGGTCACCGCACACTTCTTTGGCCTTACCGCAAAACGACTTACGTAAACTTTGTAAAGTCTTTTTTCTATGGGACTTCCATAGCGCCGGTATTACGAGTCTGTCCTGCGAGGCCAAAAAGTGAGCGGTACACCCTCTTCCTCCAAGAGTCCTAACGCATTTAAAAGTCGTAGTAGTTAAGAATTTTATGGTACAACGCCGTAACATAAAACTCATAACTAAAGTGCTAAAAAGTACACTAACACCCATAAACTACCTATTAACCCCTAAACCGAGGCCCTCCCGCATCGCAAACACTATAATAACATTATTAACCCCTAATCTGCCGCTTCGGACACCGCCGCCACCTACATTATACTTATGAACCCCTAATCTGCTGCCCCCAACATCGCCGACACCTACATTATATTTATTAACCCCTAATCTGCCGCCCCAATGTCGCCGCAACCTACCTACACTTATTAACCCCTAATCTGCCACCCCCAACGTCGCAGACACTATAATAAACATAGTAATGCCTAAACCACCGCACTCCCGCCTCACAAACATTAGTTAAATATTATTAACCCCTAATCTGCCATCCCTAACATCGCCACCACCTACCTACATTTATTAACCCCTAATCTTCTGCCCCCAACGTCGCCGCCACTATACTAAATGTATTAACCCCTAAACCTAAGTCTAACCCTAACACCCCCTAACTTAAATATAATTTAAATATATCTAAATAAAATTCCTATCATTAACTACATTATTCCTATTTAAAACTAAATACTTACCTATAAAATAAACCCTAAGCTAGCTACAATATAACTAATAGTTAGGTTTTTTTAGATAGTATTTTATTTGGGGGGTTGTTTGTGTGGGTGGTGGGTTTTACTGTTGGGGGTTGTTTGTATTTTTTTTTACAGTTAAAAGAGCTGATTACTTTGGGCCCTTTTAAGGGCTATTGGTAGTTTAGTTTAGGCTAGGGATTTTTTTTATTTTGGGGGGGGGCTTTTTTATTTTGATAGGGCTATTAGATTAGGTGTAATTAGTTTAAATATCTTGTAATTTGTTTATTATTTTCTGTAGTTTAGTGGGTTTTTTTGTACTTTAGCTAATTTAATTTAATTTAATTTAGGTAATTGTATTTAATTTAGTTAATTTATTTAATTGTAGTGTAGTGATAGGTGTTATTGTAACTTAGGTTAGGTTTTATTTTACAGGTACTTTTGTATTTATTTTAGCTAGGTAGTTATTAAATAGTTAATAACTATTTAGTGACTATTCTACCTAATTAAAATAAATACAAACTTGCCTGTAAAATAAAAATAAACCCTAAGCTAGCTACAATGTAACTATTAGTTATATTGTAGCTAGCTTAGGGTTTATTTTACAGGTAAGTATTTAGTTTTAAATAGGAATAATGTAGTCAATGAAAGGAATTTTATTTAGACTTTTTTAAATTATATTTAAGTTAGGGGGTGTTAGGGTTAGGGTTAGACTTAGGTTTAGGGGTTAATACATTTAGTATAGTGGTGGCGATGTTGGGGGCGACAGAAAAGGGGTTAATAAATGTATGTAGGTGGCAGTGATGTTAGGGACGGCAGATTAGGGGTTAATAATATTTAACTAATGTTTGCGAGGCAGGAGTGCGGCGGTTTAGGGGTGAATATGTTTATTATTGTGTCGACGACGTTGGGGGCGGCAGATTAGGGGTTAATAAGTGTAGGTAGGTGGCGGCGACATTGGTGCAGCAGATTAGGGGTTAATAAATATAATGTAGGTGTCGGCGATGTTGGGGGCAGCAGATTAGGGGTTCATAAAAATAATGTAGGTGGCGGCGGTGTCCGGAGCGGCAGATTAGGGGTTAATAAATATAATGCAGGTGTCGGCGATGTCGGGGGCGGCAGATTATGGGTTAATAACTGTAAGATTAGGGGTGTTTAGACTCGGGGTTCATGTTAGCTAAAAAAACGTAATACCAGCGCTGCAGGTAAGTGAGCGGTGAGAGAAAACTGCTCATTAGCACCGCATAGCCTCTAACGCAAAACTCGTAATCTAGCCGTATGTATTTTTTCAGTGCCAATGCAATATTAATCAATCATACCCTTTTAACTAAACAAATGAAGAAGAAAAAAAAGTGTTTGTTTTTAAAATATTACCATAGATATTTTAACAAAATCAATCCTATCACTGAAAGCTATTTTTTTTAATAAATATCTTTGCTCCTCTGAATATTCTAGTAGCAATTTTCTATATCTTCATAATAAACTAGATTACAAGTGGAGAAGTAAAGTTAACATGAGCACGATATTGCAATATCGCAATCGCATTCATTTACAAGTTGAAAGTAATTGTGATCACTTTAAAACAATTTAATTTTACGTTCAAACTTTTTACTCAGACTCAAAGCTTTTGTAAAGGGCTTGTGCTTGAACACAAAAAAACCCTCATTAAAATTAAGTTTCACAACCTACACTACCGACCCCCAATACTATTAACCCCTAATCCGCAATAACCCTATACACTACTTAACCCCTAAACTGTCATTACCCCATCACAATAATCCCTAACCTATTAACCCCACAACGGCCATTTCCCCCACCCCAATAACCCCTACACTTCTTAACCCCTAAACCACAATCACCTCTATTGCAATATCCCCCTAACCTATTAACCCCTAAACCACCATTAAAAAAAAGTAAATTAACAAATTAGTTAAAAAAGTAAGTAAAACATTTTTTATACCAAAAAGAAAAAAAAATAACTAAAGAAAGCCCTATCCTTAAACTAAAGTACCCTAAAAAAAGTCCCCCTGAACAGGGGCAAAACTACAGGGGGTGCAGAGGTTGCAATTGAGACTGGGCCCCCCAAGGGTGGAGGCCCAGCTTAAAAAAAAAAAAAAATTATTATTTTTTTTTACAATAAAAAATGTTGACCTGCCACTGCCTGCACTGATATCATGTGAGTGTAACATGATGCTTCACTAGTGTCTCTGACTACAGGGGTTAGTGTTTCTGTTTTACCCATTGGTGTTTATGTGTGTGTGTGTATGTGTGTATGTGTGTATGTGTGTGATTGTGTATTTATGCATGTATGTGTGTGTGTGTGTATGTACTGTATGCATGTGACTGTGTGTATTTATGCATGTATGTGTGTGTGTGTATGTGTGTATGTACTGTATGTATGTGACTGTGTGTATTTATGCATGTATGTGTGTGTGTGTGTGTATGTGTGTTTGTACTGTATGTATGTGACTGTGTGTATTTATGCATGTATGTGTGTGTGTGTATGTACTGTATGTATGTGACTGTGTGTATTTATGCATGTATATGTGTGTGTGTATGTGTGTATGTACTGTATGTATGTGACTGTGTGTATTTATGCATGTATGTGTGTATGTACTGTATGTATGTGACTGTGTGTATTTATGCATGTATGTGTGTATGTGTGTGATTGTGTATTTATGCATGTATGTGTGTGTGTGTGTATGTACTGTATGCATGTGACTGTGTGTATTTATGCATGTATGTGTGTGTGTGTGTATGTGTGTATGTACTGTATGTATGTGACTGTGTGTATTTATGCATGTATGTGTGTGTGTGTGTATGTGTGTTTGTACTGTATGTATGTGACTGTGTGTATTTATGCATGTATGTGTGTGTGTGTATGTACTGTATGTATGTGACTGTGTGTATTTATGCATGTATATGTGTGTGTGTATGTGTGTATGTACTGTATGTATGTGACTGTGTGTATTTATGCATGTATGTGTGTATGTACTGTATGTATGTGACTGTGTGTATTTATGCATGTATGTGTGTGTGTGTATGTATGTGACTGTGTGTATTTATGCATGTATGTGTGTGTGTGTATGTGTGTATGTACTGTATGTATGTGACTGTGTGTATTTATGCATGTATGTGTGTGTGTGTGTATGTGTGTATGTACTGTATTTATGTGACTGTGTATTTATGCATGTATGTGTGTGTGTATGTGTGTATGTACTGTATGTATGTGACTGTGTGTATTTATGCATGTATGTATGTGTGTATGTACTGTATGTATGTGACTGTGTGTATTAATGCATGTATGTGTGTGTGTGTGTGTGTATGTGTGTATGTACTGTATGTATGTGACTGTGTGTATTTATGCATGTATGTGTGTGTGTATGTGTGTATGTACTGTATGTATGTGACTGTGTGTATTTATGCATGTATGTGTGTGTGTATGTGTGTATGTACTGTATGTATGTGACTGTGTGTATTTATGCATGTATGTGTGTGTGTGTGTGTGTGTGTATGTGTGTATGTACTGTATGTATGTGACTGTGTGTATTTATGCATGTATGTGTGTGTGTGTGTATGTACTGTATGTATGTGACTGTGTGTATTTATGCATGTATGTGTGTGTGTGTATGTGTGTATGTACTGTATGTATGTGACTGTGTGTATTTATGCATGTATGTGTGTGTGTATGTACTGTATGTATGTGACTGTGTGTATTTATGCATGTATGTGTGTGTGTGTATGTGTGTTTGTACTGTATGTATGTGACTGTGTGTATTAATGCATGTATGTGTGTGTGTGTGTATGTACTGTATGTATGTGACTGTGTGTATTTATGCATGTATGTGTGTGTGTGTGTGTGTGTGTATGTGTGTATGTACTGTATGTATGTGACTGTGTGTATTTATGCATGTATGTGTGTGTGTGTATGTACTGTATGTATGTGACTGTGTGTATTAATGCATGTATGTGTGTGTATGTACTGTATGTATGTGACTGTGTGTATTAATGCATGTATGTGTGTGTGTGTATGTACTGTATGTATGTGACTGTGTGTATTTATGCATGTATGTGTGTGTGTATGTTTGTGGAACCAGCAAATTACAGACCTTGTACTACAGCATGGGGGGGTGGTAAACAGTGTCAGTCTATACAGTACCACTATATACAGTATGGGGGGCTGGACCATGTCACAGACTACTGTGGTCACTTTATAAAGTACTGGGGTGGGTAGGGTCAGGCCAGCTCTCTCACCGGCAGATTACAGACTGTGTCACTAACTCACTATATACAGTACTGGTGGGTTAAACAGTGTCACTATATACAGTAATAGGGGGTCAGACCATCTCACAGACTGTGGGCACAGGGTACCTCCTTTTGCAGACGTAATCTGATTCACATTTTTTTCTGTGTTAATTGTAAAAAAAAGAAAAAAAAAGATATGTATCAAATTCACTTTTTTGGGGGTGGGGGGCCCTTCTTAGATTCTTGCACCTGGGCCCTGTGGTTTCTAGTTACGCCTCTGCCCCTGAAAAAAACACTCAACTAAAACTGAAATAAACTCACAAATAAAAAAACCTATGTTTAAAAAAACTAATTTAAAAATCACCCTGAAAAGTGTATTTGACAGATAGTGCCCTAGTTTAAATGATTATAGTTCATTTGCAAAAAAATATATTCTAAACCCCCCTCCCCAAAAAAAACAAAGTTTAGGCTCACCATCTTAAATCCAACTACTTTGGGGACAGATGGCAGTGGCGGGTCCCTGGTGGCGCTCTTCGATCTTCTTGGGCAGTCCTCTTCTGATCTACCACCATGCTTCTTCATAATATCACTGCAGCAAGAAGATTGAATGCAAGGTTCCCCCTTATATTGGGATATCCTTGCATTTCTATTGGCTGATTTTTGAATTCCAATCAAAATCAGCCAATATAATTAAAGCTTTTAAGGGTGGGTGAGCATATTGTTGTGATTGATGTAGGACAATATGTGATGGTTTTGTTATCATAAGATCTGCAGTAATGGTGTATAAAAAAAAACAACTTGTTTTGAGTCTGGAGTTATGCAGAGTACACAGTGCAGGTCAGACACAGGGACAAGGTGTTAAAGTTGGAGCCATCAGAACCCTGGAGACAATTATTAGGTTCACTGAGCAGAGCAGAAGAGCAATCCAAATTCAGACCAGGGTAAGGAACCAGAAAAGTTTGTGACAACACAAATGGGACAAGCACAAGGATATGCCAGGAAACAGTTGCATAAGCCAAACTTAAGCTTCCTGTGCCACTTATGGCTCCAATCTGCCACAAGGAGAAGATTTGGGTTGCGTCCCACTTGTAATCTAGCCCTAGTCTTGTAGGGCCAGTAGTGCTAAAATTACATGCCAAGAAATGATTGTGCATATTAACATTGTATCTGAGCATTCACATAAAAACAAGAAATGCTATGAAAAAGAGTACATAGGACTTTTATAGTGAAAAAAAAAAAAAATCCATCATTAATTCCTTCATCGTTTGTTAAAGCATGTAATTTAATCACTATCGATCCTGCAACTCAATGTCTATAACCCCCGCAAAGTGGTTAAAAAAATAGATAAAATACTGCTCAAGAACTGCAGAGAACTGCTGGTCTTGAGCAGAAACTCAGCAGCACTTTATGTTCAGAACCAGCAGTGCTTTGCATCTCCTGAGCTGTATTTTAACTATGTGTTTAAGCTCCGTTGGGGTTAAACACATAGGACCAAATTAGTGGAGCGCAAACATATGCGCATGATCGATAAGGGGTTTATCGTGGTTTATTGCGCTCGTCAGGCTTATCGATCGTATTATGAGTTAAAGTATAAACATATGCTTGAGCACAATCGCGATTTATGCTAGAATGATTACCACAGCTTCAGAGCTTGGTTAACAGTTTCACAAAACAAAAAAGTGTCCCAAAACACAACAAAAATGCATTACAAAGTATAGTTACACTTATATTAATACTATCTTATAAAATTATTTTAAAAAAATATTGAACAAAAAGCTCAAATAAATAAGATCTTTGAGATGAGTAACATGATTTAACGTTGAGATACATACATATACTGTACATGTCTAAAGATGTCTATGTAAGTGTATATATACAGGAGAAAGGAATGCACATCCAGACTGGACCGGGTACACATCCAATGAACCATAAACAGGCCCAGCTTTGGTTGCTATCGCACTCACATAAAGCTCCTCTATTTACAGAGTCACAGGCAGTTAACCCCAGGCCTGCCAGGGTGCAAGTCCTTAGGGAGAGTTACAAAATCAGACAATACAACACACATAAAGTCCAGTACTCACTCACAAGCTCTCAGCTAGGATTAAAAAGCAAAACCGGAAGAGTTAGTTATCGCATTTGACCAAATGGGATAAGCCCAGGTACCAGGTCAAGGTCTCTTCCACATACCAGGGTCCGTAATACAGCCACACAACTGCAGCCATGCACACAAATGCAAGCTAATAATCAAGCAAACTGGGAACAGGTCAGGGTTCACAGACTTATATAATCATCCTGGGCATAAGCAAAATCAGGAGAAAGGACAGCACATCCAGACTGGACTGGGTACACATCCAATGACCCATAAACAGGCTCAGCTTTGATTGCTATCGCACTCACATAAAGCTCCTCTATTTACAGAGTTACAGACAGTTAACCCCGGGCCTGCCAGAGTGCAAGTCCTTAGGGAGAATTACAAAATCAGACAATACAACACACATAAAGTCCAGTACTCACTCACAAGAACTCACAGAACCCCTTCCCGGGAGAGGAGACAGTCGGTCTCTCTCCCCAGTGGCAGAGCCATCCCCCGGGAGCAGAGGTAGTCGTCCTCCCTCCCCTTACACAGAACCCCTTCCTGGGAGAGGAGACAGTCGGTCACTCTCCCCAACAGCAGAGCCAGGAGCAGGGAGAGGAGACAGTTGGTCTCTCTCCCCAGCGGCAGAGCCATCCTCTGTGAGCGGAGGTAGTCGTCCTCCATCCCCTTACACAGAACCCCTTCCTGGGAGAGGAGACAGTTGGTCTCTCTCCCCAGCGGCAGAGCCAGGAGTAGGGAGAGGAGACAGTCAGTCTCTCTGCCCAGCGGTGGAGCCATCCCCTGGGAGCGGAGGTAGTCATCCTCCCTCCCCGTAAGTAGAACCCCTTCCTGGGAGAGGAGACAGTCGTCTCTCTCCCCAGCGGCAGACCTAGAAGCAGGGAGAGGAGACAGTCGGTCTCTCTCCCCAGCGGCAGAGCCATCCCCTGGGAGCGGAGGTAGTCGTCCTCCCTCCCCTTACACAGAACCCCTTCCTGGAAGAGGAGACAGTCGGTCTCTCGCCCCAGTGGCAGAGCCAGATACAGGGAGAGGAGACAGTCGGTAACTCTCCCCAGTGGCATAACCCTTTCCCGAGGAAGGAGACAGTCAGTCTCCCTCCCCAGCAGCAGAGCAGTTTCCCATGGAGCAGAGGTTGCAGACCTCCCTCCCCAGTGGTAGATCTTCTTCTCGGGAGAAGAGACAGACAGTCTCTCCCCTCAGTAGTTTGGCAGGGTCTCTACCCTTTTCTAATCCCAGAGTATTTCTCACAGCGGGGTAACCGCTCATGCAGTTGGTGCCACAAGTTTGGGCACCCGAGTTTTGTCTGCCCCACCAAGGAGCAACTTCCACCTGCAGCCGGGAAACCAGCAATGGCTTTATTGGATGCCCGCCCCTGCATTTGGTGCCACCAGTTTGGGCACCCGAGTCTTGCCTGCCCCACCAAGGAGCAACCTCAAACTACAGTCTGGGGTGGGGATACATCTGGGAAACCGGCAACGGTTTTGTTTGTGGTTGGATCAGCTGGTACTAAACAGAGTGTCACAGAGAGAGGCAGTGTGGCCATGGAACTTAAGGACACTGGAACTTGTGGGACAGCAATTGTTTGGGAGCCGGCCTTGGCAAACTTGTTAGGGACATTGCATTATGTGTCTATCCCTGCGCCCAGGGTGCAGGGTATAAACTCCAGCTCAGAAGAGATGGGATAAACTCTCCCAGCAACCGAGAAGTGGAGGGCTACCGTCGTACAGCCCCAGGCCAACCCGTTAAGGGTCTAGCCGGGTCTGCTGAACTGGAGGGGGAGATGTCACGGATACCAGACAGCTAAGGATACCCCCCACCCCCCTACAACCTCACCCCTGTTGTTTCTCAGTGGTTTTGGGCTCCTCATAGCAACCACAATCTCTGGAAGCTTTTGTTTGCTTGTCTTGTGAAGAGCTGGTGTATGACCAGGAATATCCTCCTAGGCTGGCTGGGCTCCTGGAAATCCCAGTCGGCCGCCTCACAGCGAACACCCGCCTATCTCCTCTCAGGCTGGCCAGGCTTCTGGAACTCCCGGTCAGCCACAGGACAGCAGGACACCCACTAAATTTACCCCTGGTAGCTCCAGCAGCTCTTTGTCCCAGAGCTCCGCTCTTTTGGGGATTGGTAGCCCCTAGGGAGGACAAGAGCTGGGGGGATTATCGGAGGGGAGCTCCTTTTGGAACCGGGGGGTTTTGGGCACCCCTACCCCCCATAACTTCAACGGACTGTAACTCCGGTCCCCAGTAACAAATCACGCTGATTTTTGGACTTGGAGAGCTTGTGAGTGAGTATTTGACTTTGTGTGTGTTGTTTGTTTGGTTTTGTAATTCTCCCTAAGGATTTGCACCCTGGCAAGGGGTGGTTACAGACTGTGGTCACTTGCCAGCTACATAGCTGCAGTCGGCAGGGAGGAAGCAGAACCCGTTTGGCGGAGCTACCCAGTCGGGGTAGCTTGCATTTGTGTGCATGGCTGCAGTTGTGTGGCTGTATTAGGGACCCAGGTATGTGGAAGAGACCTTGACATGGTACCTGGGCTTGTCCCATTTGGCCAAATGCGGTAACTAACTATCCCGGTTTTGGTTTTTAATCCTAGCTGAGAGCTTGTGAGTGAGTACTGGACTTTATGTGTGTTGTATTGTATGTATGTATGTATATATATATATATATATATATATATATATATATATATATATCTATATATATATATATATATGTCTAGATATGTATACTTATGTATTTATATGTATAATACACATATAAATTGTGTATATATGTATTTACAGACATACTGTATATACACATATAAACACATATATAACTATGTATACATAGTTACTATGTATACATAGACATATATAAGTGCATTTGAGCCCTTTGCAGTCAAGTAGATGAAAACATGAAAAAACATATTTATGCAATATTCATTTTTAATAATGGTTTTAACCCCTTAAGGACCGGGGACTTCAGACAAAAACTTCCCCAAAAGACCAGAGCATTTTTAGCATTTTTGCCATAACTACATTTAAATAGAAATAGAGCCTTTTTTATATTTACCTATCAAAACTATATATTATTTTTAGTAGACAACCAAAAGTATTGATCTAGGCCTATTTTGGTATATTTCATGCCACCATTTCACCGCCAAATGCTATCAAATTAAAAAAATTGTTAACTTTTTCACAATTTTAGATTTCTCACTGAAATGATTTACAAACAGCTTGTGCAAACATGTCACAAATGGTTGTAAATGCTTCTCTGTAATCCCCTTTGTTCAGAAATAGCAGACATATATGGCTTTGGCATTGCTTTTAGGTAATTAGAAGGCCGCTAAATGCTGCTGCGCACCACACTTGTATTATGCCCAGCGGTGAAGGGGTTAATTAGGTAGCTTGTAGGGTTAATTTTAGCTTTAGTGTAGAGATCAGCCTCCCACCTGACACACCCCAACCCCTGATCCCTCCCTGACCCCTCTCAAACAGCTCTCTTCCCTCCCCCACCTCCAAAGGTCACCCCTATCTTAAGTACTGGCAGAAAGACTGCCAGTAGAAAAATAAAATGTTTATTTTTAAAAAAAAAATTAAAATTGTATATTTTCTTCAGGGTAGTATCCCCCCTAACTTCCCTGATCCCCCCAGACAGCATTCTAACCCTCTCCCCTCTACCTATTAGCGGCTATCTTATATACTGGCAGCTGTCTGCCAGTACCCAGTTTTCAGCAAAATAGGCGATTTTTGTTTATTTATTTTTTTATAATACTCGTTTTTCTGTAGTGTAGCTGCCCCCCCTCAATACCCAAACCCCCTTCCCCCTCCCAGATCCCTTTTTTCCAAATTACCCCACATATGATCCCCTTATTGCCCCTCCTCCCTCCTTCTCCCTCAATCACGCAGCTAGATTATTATTATTTTTTTCCCAAGTAGCGTGGCCAAGTGGTCCCACCCACTGCCGCCCTCCTCCCGCCTCCTCCAGCGATGGGCCGCCCATCCGCCTCCCATCTTACGCTCCCACCCACCAACGATTTGTCCCACCGCTGTCCAATGCAGAGAGGGCCACAGAGTACAGGGTACGGCGCTGGTCGTTAATGTATTTACTGTAAATATAAGTTATAAGGGCTCAAAGATATGATGTCTCAGGTGTTAGACAAAAAAGCAGGCAAATAGCTTTAACATAGAGATACATACATATTAATCTCTAAAGATGTATATACTGTATATATATATATATATATATATATATATATATATAAAGATGTATTTATATGTGTATGTATGTATTTTCAGACACATATACACATATAAACTACAAGCACATCTATAAAGTATTCATATTTAATAAAGGTTTTAACTATGTATTTACTGTAAATATTTCACATTCCAATGTTCTGCACATAGGGGAATATGTTCTAAGTATTTATAAATAGATGTTCCTATATATATATCTGTATATAGTGTATCTATATCTTTATATATACTGTATATATATATATATATATATGTATATATATGTATATATATATATATATATATATAAATATAAATCATGTATATTTATATATATATCAAAAGTCAAAATAGCGTATAGCCCAGCACTCCAACCAGGTGGAGCAGCCACAACCTGGGTGCAATCCTTATAAGAGATAGTTAAAGAACAATGTAGAAGAAGGGCACTCTCAGGATTTGTATAGAGACAAATATTTTCTTTATTCCTAGAACATTAATACATGGTCGACGTTTCGGCCCTCAGTTGGGCCTTCATCAGGACAGGTATTATCTTTAAACTGCCGAGTGGCAGTAGTCATAGATCCAAACAAGCAAAATCTATGGATCTATGACTACTGCCACTCGGCAGTTTAAAGATAATACCCCTATTCCGCCACTCCCCATCGTCGCCACTATAATAAACCTATTAAACCCTAAACCGCTGCCCTCCTGCATCGCAAACACTATTTAAATATTATTAACCCCTAATCTGCGTCCGCCCACACCGCCACTATAATAAACCTATTAACCACTAAACCGCAAGCCCCCCACTGTGAAATAAACTAAATTAAACTATTAACCCCTAAACCTCTGGCCTCCCACATCACTACATAAATATATTAACCCCTAAACCTAACCATAAGCACAAGTCTTACCCTAAACCCTAATGTTACCCTAACCCTAACACCCCCTAACTTAAATATAATTAAAATAAATCTAAATAAACCTTACAATTATTACCTAAATAATTCCTATTTAAAACTGTAAAAAAACCTAAGCTACATTGTAGCTATCTTACTTAGGTTTTATTTTTATTTCACAGGTAAGTTTGTATTTATTTTAACTAGGTAGACTAGTTACTAAATAGTTATTAACTATTTAATAACTACCTAGCTAAAATAAATACAAACTTACCTGTAAAATAAAACGTAACCTGCCTTACACTAAAACCTAACATTACAATAAAATAAATTAAATTAATCAAATACAATTATCTAAATTACAAAAAAAATAAACACTAAATTACACAAAATAAAAAACTAAATTATCAAAAATAAAAACGAATTACTCCTAATCTAATAGCCCTATCAAAATAAAAAAGCCACCCCAAAATAAAAAAAACCCTAGCCTACACTAAACTGCCAATGGCCCTTTAAAGGGCCTTTTGCGGGGCATTGCCCCAAAGAAATCAGCTCTTTTACCTGTAAAAAAAAATACAAACAACCCCCCAACAGTAAAACCCACCACCCACCCAAACCCCCCAAATAAAAACCTATCTAAATAAACCTAAGCTAACCATTGCCCTGAAAAGGGCATTTGAATGGGCATTGCCCTTAAAAGGGCATTTAGCTCTTTTACATTGCCCAAACCTAAGCTAAAAATAAAACCCACCCAATAAACCCTTAAAAAAACCTAACACTAACCCCCGACGATCCACTTACAGTTTTTGAAGACTGGACTTCTATCCGTATCCAGGCGGCATAAGTCTTCATCCAAGCAGGCAGAAGTCCTCATCAAAGCCGGCAGAAGTCTTCAGAAGTCTTCATCCAAGCGGGCAGAAGTCCTCATCGAACCCGGCAGAAGTCTTCATCCAAGCGGGCAGAAGTCCGCGCAGAGCCGGTCCATCTTCAAGACATCCGGCAAGGAGCATCCTCTTTTTCCGATGGTCTCTATAGAATGAAGTTTCCCTTTAATTCTATCAGCCAATAGGAATTAAAGGGGAAAAAATCCTATTGGCTGTTGCAATCAGCCAATAGGATTGAGCTTTCATCGTATTGGCTGATCCAATCAGCCAATAGGATTGAGCTCACATTCTATTGGCTATTCCAATCAGCCAATAGAATGCAAGCTCAATCCTGTGAAATAAAAATAAAATCTAAGCTAGCTACAATATAACTATTATTTATATTGTAGCTAGCTTAGGTTTTATTTCACAGGTAAGTTTGTATTTAGTTTTAAATAGGAATTATTTAGGTAATAATTGTAAGTTTTATTTAGATTTATTTTAATTATTTTTAAGTTAGGGGGTGTTAGGGTTATGCTTAGGGTTACGTTAGGGTTATGCTTAGGGCTAGGGTTACGTTAGGGTTAGGTTTAGGGGTTAATATATTTACTTAGTGTTAGTGATGTTGGAGGCCAGAGGTTTAGGGGTTAATAACTTTAGCATAGTGGCGGCGACATTGGGTGTTGAAGATTAGGGATTAATAACTGTAATGTAGGTGGTGGCGATGTTAAGGGCAGCAGATTAGGGGTTAATAAGTGTATTTAGGTGGCGGCGATGTTATGGTCAGCAGATTGGGGTTAATAACTGTAATGTAGGTGACGGCGATGTCGGGGGTGGCAGATTAACGCTTAATTACTGTAATGTAGGTGGCGGCGATGTTAAAGGCAGCAGATTAGGGGATAACAACTGTAATGTAGGTGGCGGCGATGTTAAAGGCAGCAGATTAGGGGATAACAACTGTAATGTAGGTGGCGGCGATGTCGGGGGCGGCAGATTAGGGGTGTTTATACGTGGTTTTTATGTTAGGGTGTTAGGTTTAAACGTAACTTTTTTTTCCCCCTATAGACATCAATGGGGCTGCTCTACGAAACTTTTGTTTCCACAATTGCAGGTGTTAGGCTTTTCTTTTGCCGGCTCTCCCCATTGATGTCTATGGGGAAATCGTGCACGAGCACATAACAGCAGTGCTTGTAGTTGGGTGAGGTATGGAGCTCAATGCCACCATATTGCCCGCTCAAGCCGGGTTTTTTCAAACCTGTAATAGCAGCGCTATGAAAGGTGAGCGATGAAAATCGAAATTAGCGAGCAGCCATAACTTGTAATCTAGCCGAATGGGTTTAGAGCCAAGAATAATACAATAAAAAATTCAGTCTTATAAGGTGTGGATATATTAACCAGTGGCTATCGACATATAGCAAACAGTCAAACAGTCAGTCCACTAGGAAAGCCATTCCATAAGCCATATAGCCCACCTCACATCTCTGAAAGCTTATATTATAGGGGCAACAGCCTACCTTATTATCTGCACAAGCAAATCTTTGACAGTTCAGGCCTGGTAACACAGTGTGGATGAGACTAGGACAATTTGACCGCTATAGCTCTGGGTGTCGGTGAGCTACTAAAGCTCAGCTTGCATTAACTGTGTAAAACCCTAGTGACCCTTTGCTTGGGGTACCTGATTGGGGACTAACCTTTAAGGAGTTACTAACTTTCCTGGGCTCATAGGCACGCCACATGGTTGAGTGCGGGCCTCTGCCCGGACTAGTACTTTCCCAGAAACCTGCTGACCCTAACTGGTACTATAGGCCCTTAAGGTTTAGTACATTGGTCCTAGGCCTGGTAACTGGTTAATGCGGCTCCTTGCCAACTAGCAGAATTACACAGCTTTATTAAAGTTACAGATGCCCTATCACCCTGCCTCACAAAAGGTTACTGGTCCACTAAATAATCAGCTCCAGAGTTTTCAGTTTGGTCCCCACGCATCACCTTCCCTCCCCAGTTGTCTGTAGTGGCGACTCCAGAGCAGGGGCTCACGCCAACCTCAATTTTCCTCTATACCAGTGACAACTCTTAAAGGAACAACTGATACATCTTTTCATTACTGTAACTGTCAGAACCTATATCCCTTGGACTATTTGAGTTTACTGATGCTCCAGTTTAATTGTCTTTGGAACTCTTGCCCAAAGTGGAGTGTTACTTTATTAACATTTTTTTCCTTGTGCCCACAGGATATTGCTACATACCGTTATTAACCTGTTATATAACTTATAATGCAAATGTGTTAAGCAGATTACTGTATTGAAACTGTTTGCCTGAATTCCATATGGGTAGTGCCCTCATAGTCTTCCCTCACCTCCCCGCTCCTGCCCAGCTTCTCTGGGTGGGTAACTTCCCACCTCCTTTTCCCCTTCCTTCGGGTCATATCCTCTTTCTTTCCCAGGAGTGAGGGGCCAGAGCCTTGATAACCTAATCATTGTAGCATTTATTGTGTTGTTTCATATCTGTTCACTAAAAGTGTACACGCCGGTTACTCCTAGATCAGGCTTTGCTCGCCGCTTCTATTTTGCGGCTATTGATGAGGTTTTTTACTCTTCTGATGTGGCAGTAAGATGGCATGTGCAGGGCCTTTGGCGTATGTAGTGGGGTTTAGCTTCTTTTAAATGTGTTAACTTGTATTATGTTAGGATAACTTTTTCATGAACCTGCTCATTTAGGTATTTCTCCTGCCTGCTGCCAGTGCCTTTAGTGGGTGTACCTGTGGGCTTAGCCCCTGTCAATTACGTTAAAGCGTGAACTGCTACGACAACTTTCTCTTGACTTTGCTCTTTTTGGGGAAAGGTTAATCCCTCTGGTTTCCTGGGCTGTACATTGCTGGCCTGCCTGGCCTTCTCTCCTACTATTGAAAATGCCTCACACTACTAGAAGGCAATCTAAAGCCCTGAACAAACCAAAGAAAACAGTCCTGGATCATTTTTCTCTTCTGACCCACCAGGGGTCCTCCAAGTCAGTCTCTAATCAAGCTAAACACTATTCGCAAGATGAGGACTCACAGTCTAGCATTAATTCTGGCACGGCTTCCCCAAAATATCTCACTGAACCGGCCATGCAGAAGATGCAGGCTGCTCAAACCCTCTCTATAACGCAAGAGATTCACTGCAGCTCGGCGGAACTTCGCAAAGATATTTCAGAAATAGAGGTAGACGCATTGGAGCGAAAACAGGATGACCTGTCAACTGATCACACCAGTCTCTTAATGTACTCAGAAAGCCTTGCGGACCAGATTACTCAACTGGAATTTAAACTAGCGGACCTGGAAGAGAGATCCCACAGGAGCAATATCCACTTTAGGGGCATCCCGGAGTCTGTGGCTCGTACCGAGATTGAGGACTTTCTGACCTTTTATAAGGAACTCTTGGGAACATTTGAAATGCAACCTAACACCCTGTAGAGATGCCAAAGAGCTCTCAGACCCAGATCTGTTGCTTCAGATAAGCCACGGGACATTATCATCTGTTTCCATAGTTACAGTTTGAAAGATTGTATTCTTCAGGTGGCCTTCCGCAAACCACCTTTATCAGAGAGATTCCATGAGATTTAACTATTTCAGGACCTTTCACAGCATACTCTACAGCAGAGGAGATTGTTTTCTCCAATGACCGAAGCGCTGAAAAGGGAGAGCATCAAATACAGATGGGGCTTCCCGACGAGACTAATCATAACCAAAGAAAACCAATCCTACATTGTCACTAGCCTAAGCCAAGGTTTCTCACTATTGGAAGCCTGGGGCCTCCATCCGCCTGCGAGCTTCAACCACCCACCCGCTCAGGCGAAACTCAGAGCTTCTGCCCCTGAGTGGCAATCCAAGGATCAGTGAGCCAAACTCACAAGACAACAAGCCTTCCTCCAGGAAAAAGTGCCTTCATTTATGGCAGGCAGGAAAGGATATTGCCCAATATTTCTTGCACTAGGAGAGACTATGAGACTGGACCCAATGGTGGTCTAGTCTTCCCCTATTTTTCAGTTATTCAGGTTCATTATGGGCTTATCTTTTACCTTCTTTAGTAAGTTGAAGTTATCCTTTATATTATTGTATATGACACTAAGCTAATGTTATTTGTTATACTTGTATATAACTTAGCATTAGAGCGCACTACTCTGACCTTAGTCCGACAACTCCCCCCCGAATGGCCCGCCTGTTGGGTCCTACTTGGTGGACTACTTCCACCACATTGTTCTCAATGTTCTTATATGTGCATTTTGTCACAATGTATTTTGTATGTACTAATCCTATAATCTTCCCTTACGCCCTCCTTCTAGAAGCTCTTCCATATTCTCCTCTCGACACACTAAGAAATGGATAGTGAAAGAAGCCTAAAGTTTTTAACACATAATGTCAGGTGCCTTAACTCTCCAGGTAAGAGAAGCATCTTTTTACGGGTCACTATCACACCAAAACCCTGATGTAGTCTTTTTGCAGGAGAAACATTGGAAATTAAACAAAACTCCCAGGCTTCTATCCAAGCAGTATGAAACTGTCTTATTTGCCCTGTACCAATCTAAAGCCAGAGGAGTAGCTATCCTCTTTCATAAACGCCTTGCCTTTGAAAATATATTCATCGAAAGGGACCCCCCCAAGCTAGGTACTTGATTTTAATCTGCAAGCTCAACCAAACCCTATATACCCTTGTTTCAGTGTAGTTACCTAACACGGGACAATGCAAATGTCTTCACAAAATCTTTGAGAAAGTTGATAGGTACCTACAGGGTAGGGTAATTCTGGGAGGGGACTTTAATTTAGTTTGGGACCCCTTTATAGACAAAAAGTCAACTAGAACTGCCCACAGAGACAATAGAGCCGATTCTGTTTCCCTAAAATTTAGATCCCTTATGAGTAAGTTTGGCTACTATGACATATGGAGGGCCTTCCACACTCTTTTCCCATCCGCATTCAACCTATTCTAGGTTAGACTACTTCTTTAGCCAGGCCAATACACTCGACCATACCACAAGGGTCTCTATCCATGTGTGCCCATGGTCTGATCATGATCAGGTCTCCCTCACATTGCGCAACCCCTGACACACCCCACAGCCCCTCGTGTACTATGCCACATAATATATTAGCTGACATTCCCTTCAGGGAATCCCTGAGGAGGGATTTATGGGAATTTATTAGGTTAAATTATAACAAGTCTGTCGCTGACGACACCCAATGGGGTGCCCTCAAGGCCTCAATGCATGGGCTGATTATTACTAAGCAGACTGCCATTAGAAAGGCTCTAGGACTACCTCTATCGCAAGCCTTTTGTAAACTTACTGAGATAGAGAAACTAAACAGGACAACCCCTTCCACAACGCACACTAGGGAAATCAGTGACCTCAAAACCCACATTCGTAACTTGGAACTCAAGCGCACGCAGCAACAGTTACTGAAAGTCAAACAGTTGTTTTACTATAAAGGGAATAAGGCAGATACCCTACCAGCAAATACAATACGTAATAAAGAAAGTCTATCACGGATACACTCTTTATGTCACAAAGGTGAAACCACCACCTTACCCAGTCACATAGGGGACCTGTTTGCCTCTTATTACGAATCTCTGTATAACATCCAATCCTCTGAGGTGCCCAACCCTGTCCCTAGTATAGACATACAGCAAACTCTTAAATCACTTCCTACCCTTACTGAGACACAACAATACTCATTTAGGGACCCTATTACTGTAAAGGAAATAAAGCAAGAAATCTCACACCTTAAAGCTCTTAAAACACCTGGCCCAGATGGTTTTCCATCATTATTCTATAAAACATTCCATCAAGAACTCACCCCACTATTGCAGTGTTTATACTATCTAGCGGGCCTACAGGGCTCTTTCCGTAGGGAGTTCCTGGAAGCCACCATTATCACTATACAGAAACAGGGGAAGGACCCTGCCTTGTGCTCTAGCTACAGGCCCATTTCTCTTATTAACACCGATATTAAAATATACTCTAAAATATTGGTGAATCATATCTCCCTCTTGCTACCCAATTTAATTAATGAAGACCAGGTTGGCTTTATTCCCAACCGCAAGGGTCCAGACAACACTAGGTGCCTTCTCAACATAGCTCTGGAGGCTACTAGACTTAACAAACCCTTCTCTGTAATCTCTCTGGATGCTGAGAAGGCATTTGATTGGGTGAGTATTAGTGGGAAGTCCTAGGGATTTTTCATTTTCCAAAAGAACTACTGACTCAAGTTCAGGCCCTATATTCATATCCCACAGCTAGAGATAGCGGTTTAGGATTTTATTCCTCCCCTTTTCTACTAACGAATGGTACAAGGCAGGACTGTCCCCTTTCCCCTCTCCTGTTTGCTCTGGCAATCGAGCCCCTGGCTGAGCTAATTCGCAAGGAGCCATCTCTGCAGGGTATCACACTACACAGCAATTCACACAAAATTGTCATCTTTGTGGATGATATCACCATTTTCTCTTCCTCCCCCAGGGACACTATTCCACCCATACTGACCATCTTAGAAATTTTTGGAGATATGTCCTTCTACAAATTGAATCCCACCAAAACAGAAATATATTCTTGGGGTTTCCCCACCAAATATATACAAGAACTTGCCCAAAGGTACAAATTTACCTGGAAACAAGATAACATTAAACATTTGGGAATTTATATTTCCAATTGTATGCTATGCCTAATACAAGACAATTATAGCCCCTCCTCACGGAGCTGAGATCATTAATGACCAAATGGAACTGTGAGGCTGTCTGGTGGTTGGGCAGGATCTCTGCTCTTAAGATGTTTTTCCTACCAAAGCTAATCTATTTGTTCCGATGTATTCCTGTGAGGCTCCCAAAATGTCTGCTCCTGCAGTTCCAAAGTGGCTTCACTAGGTATCTTTGGCAGGGGAAACAGCCAGAGTGGCTCATAAAATTCTCCAATTTCCTAAAGTGTACGGAGGCATTGCCTCGCCATCAGTTGTCAGATATTTTGAAGCAGCTATGCTAACTCATATCTCTCAATGGGGGATTACGGATTTGAGGAGCAAATGGAGCACTTTGGAGCGGGTATCCTTGCCAAGCCAGATACAGTTTAGGGACTTAATATGGGTTCCATACCATTGCCATCGCAGATTACACATAGATAACCTGGTCATATTGAAATGCCTCCATCTCTAGGACAGGCTGAGGCACTGTCTTGGAGTTGCCCCACATCCATCCCCTATCCACTCCACAACTAGCCTCCTACTAGGTCTCCCAGATTCTCGCCCCAACGCCTGGACCAACCTAGGCTTTACTCAAGTGTCTGACTTTTTGACTCCCCAACTTCACATTGCCCCCCTCTCTGACCCAAACATTTAGTTTGCTGACTGTCCCCCCTAGTCTTCAATTTGAGCACACTAGATTTACGAGCATACTAAAATCTTGGGGCTTCAACTCTGCCCCCCCTGCCCTTTGACTGCCTGGGAGGCCAGGTGGCGAAGAGAGGGGAAACTTTACAAGCCCATGTCCCAGCATTATCTCCTTATGGAGGGAGCCGTCCCTGACTTTAAAGCCCCTCATATACTTAAATGGGAAGGCATTTTGGGCTCACCCTTTCCTCCCAAAATATGGTCTAGGTCTTTTGACCTGATCTCTAAAGCTATACATTGCACGACTCTTTTCGAGACATTTTACAAATTGCTTTCCCATTGGTATTTCGTACCCATGAGATTATTTAAACTACATTTACTCCCTACGCCACTATGCTGGAGGCAGTGTGGCCAACCTGGTGATTCCCTGCATATCTCATGGGGCTGCCCCAAGTTTAAACTGGTGTGGGACATGGTATTCTCCGCTTTGGCCAGACTAGGCATCAAGGTCCTGAAAACTCCTGAAATTGCACTTCTACACCTAGGGTTACACCCCTTACCGAAACACCAACGTTACCTTTGTATATATCTCCTCTCTGCTGCAAAGTTGGCCATAGCGAGGGCTTGGAAAAGGGAATTCCCTCTGGGATGGAAAACTAACTTAGATATCATTGCCTACATTAACGGCATGGAGAGCAATGTATTCTACATACTTAACAAATTAGACTTATTTATCCTTACTTGGGAAATCTGGTCTACCACCTATAAATCTAACTGGAAGCCTAGGATAACTCTGTAATTCACCTAGGCATTGAGCTACTAGCCATTAGTTTCTTTAATACAAGAGCTTCTATCCCCCCTCCCTATGCACCTCTCCGTACCCACCCCTTTCTCCCTCCCTTACTTTTCATAGGTGCGTGCCACCTGCTTTAGTCTGTATTTTTATGTATGTGTATCTGGTGTATGCGCACTGTTTCATTAAGCACTTTTGTATCTGAGACACAGATGTTTGTTTGTGTATTTCCACTGTACTTCAGCTTTCTTGCTTTTATTTAAGCATATTTGATGTACTGTTTTGAGTTATTTTCAATAAAGCTTTTTTGAAAAAAAATAAAAAAATATATATATAGTTTTAATAGGTAAATATATATAAAAAAAATATCTATTTCTGTTTAAATGTAGTGATGGCAAAAATGCTAAAAATGCTCTGGTCTTTTGGGGAAGTTTTTGTCTAAAATGCACGGTCCTTAAGGGGTTATACTGAACTGATTGCTTTTCACTTTTAGAAAGGTAGTTAATTTCTGCAGGTTGATCAGTAGGTTACATTGAAGAAAAACAGTGAAGTTGGAATAATTCTCAGCACATCTCACCAACGCATATTAAAAATATGTCTGCGTTAGAATAAATAAATTTATAATTTACTTAAAAAGGGGGCCATAATTTGTAGCATTTAATACATGAACAATATGAGATTTATGAAGCGGATTACAATGTAATATAGTAATTCAGGAGGAGATGACTTTGGTTCTGAATATATTACAAACAAAGGGTTTAGGGGTGAATATGAATAAAGGAAAATGGAAAATGGATTTCTTGGATAGTGGGTCATATTTAGAATGTCAAGTAGTAGTAAGCTAGCAGGGGTTAAGGGTGTTGAATAATTTCCTGTGGGGAACATTTTCTGAACAGATTAGTTTTTCAACAAATGCTTGAAACAATGAAAAATATAAAAGTCTGACGAGCACAAAATATAGCTCCACTGATTAAGTACAGCATAGAATACAATTTGAAGACAGGAGGGTGAATTGTTACGCTTCAATAACAAGTTGCACAAAACACATCAGAAATATATTAAAAAGTACTGTTACAATCATAATAACAAAGTCTAATATTTTTTTTTTTTTTTAAAGTAAGGGCTCAAAGATCTGAGGTCATGTAGCTGAAAACATGTAAAATTATTTTTATGCAATATTCATATTTAATAAAATATTTATCTGTGTATGTACTGTAAATATTTCACATTCTAATGTTCTTTACATAGGGAATATGTTCTAAGTATTTCTAAATAGATATTCCTATAAATCTGTATATATCTATACCTTTCTACTTGAAATACACGCGCTACCCAGTGCGCACAAAAAGTCGATGTCAAGCGGAGTTAGTGCGCAAGTGGGAGAGATAAATAGCCCTATGTAGGTTACTGCTACAATTTTGAATGGGATTCTGTAATACATGGAGTGCCTTTGTAAGTATCAGTAGAGAGTTGTGCATATCACCCCTTATCAACTAAGCATCATTTGTGGAAATTCATAATGTTAAGTAGATACTGTGCCATTTCACTATTACTTTTTCTAATGTAAGTGTATCTTACATCAGTGGTGGTATCCAGTAACTGATTAAAGATACAGTGTACTGTGAAATTATTTTCATCTTTAAAGGGACAGTCTGCACCAGAATTTGTATTTTTTAAAAAGATAGATAATCCCTTTTTTACCTATTCCCCAGTTTTGCATACCCAATACAGTTATATTAATATACTTTTTACCTCTGTGATTACACTGCTCTTTTTGTTTACCCAGCCCCTTTCAATGGGTATCCCAGACCACCTCATCAACATTTCTAAACTGGGAGCTTCTAAGTAAGTTTCTTTCATGTAATTAGCAAGAGTCCATGAGCTAGTGACGTATGGGATATACATTCCTACCAGGAGGGGCAAAGTTTCCCAAACCTTAAAATGCCTATAAATACTCACCACACCCACAATTCAGTTTTACAAACTTTGCCTCCGATGGAGGTGGTGAAGTAAGTTTGTGCTAGATTCTACGTTGATATGCGCTCCGCAGCAAGTTGGAGCCCGGTTTTCCTCTCAGCGTGCAGTGAATGTCAGAGGGATGTGAGGAGAGTATTGCCTATTTGAATGCAGTGATCTCCTTCTAAGGGGTCTATTTCATAGGTTCTCTGTTATCGGTCGTAGAGATTCATCTCTTACCTCCCTTTTCAGATCGACGATATACTCTTATATATACCATTACCTCTGCTGATTCTCGTTTCAGTACTGGTTTGGCTATCTGCTATATGTAGATGAGTGTCCTGGGGTAAGTAAGTCTTATTTTCTGTGACACTCCTAGCTATGGTTGGGCACTTTGTTTATAAAGTTCTAAATATATGTATTCAAACATTTATTTGCCTTGACTCAGAATGTTCAACTTTCCTTATTTTTCAGACAGTCAGTTTCATATTTGGGATAATGCATTTTAATTTAATATTTTTTACCTTAAAATTTGACTTTTTCCCTGTGGGCTGTTAGGCTCGCGGGGGCTGAAAATGCTTCATTTTATTGCGTCATTCTTGGCGCGGACTTTTTTGGCGCAAAAATTCTATTTCCGTTTCCGGCGTCATACGTGTCGCCGGAAGTTGCGTCATTCTTTGACGTTATTTTGCGCCAAAAATGTCGGCGTTCCGGATGTGGCGTCATTTTTGGCGCCAAAAAGCATTTAGGCGCCAAATAATGTGGGCGTCTTATTTGGCGCGAAAAAATATGGGCGTCACTTTTGTCTCCACATTATTTAAGTCTCATTTTTTATTGCTTCTGGTTGCTAGAAGCTTGTTCTTTGGCATTTTTTCCCATTCCTGAAACTGTCATTTAAGGAATTTGATCAATTTTGCTTTATATGTTGTTTTTTTCTTTTACATATTGCAAGATGTTCCACGTTGCAACTGAGTCAGAAGATACTTCAGGAAAATCACTGCACAATGCTGGAGCTACCAAGCTAAGTGTATCTGCTATAAACTTTTGGTATCTGTTTCTCCAGCTGTTATTTGTATTGCATGTCATGTCAAACTTATTAATGCAGATAAAATTTCCTTTAGTACTGTTACATTACCTGTTGCTGTTCCGTCAACATCTAATTTTCAGAGTGTTCCTGATAACATAAGAGATTTTATTTTTTAAATCCATTAAGAAGGCTATGTCTGTTATTTTTCCTTCTAGTATACATAAAAGTCTTTTAAAACTTCTCTTTTTTTCAGATGAATTTTTAAATGAACATCATCATTCTGATACTGATAATGGTTCTTCTGGTTCTGAGGTTTCTGTCTCAGAGGTTGATGCTGATAAATCTTTGTATTTGTTCAAGATGGAATTTATTCGTTCTTTACTTAAAGAAGTGTTATTTGCATTAGAAATAGAGGATTCTGGTCCTCTTGATACTAAATGTAAACGTTTAAATAAGGTTTTTAAATCTCCTGTAGTTATTCCAGAAGTGTTTTATCTCCCTGATGCTATTTCTGAAGTAATTTCCAGGGAATGGAATAATTTGGGTAATTTATTTACTCCTTCTAGACGTTTAAGCAAATTATATCCTGTGCCATCTGACAGATTAGAGTTTTTTGGGACAAAAATCCCTAAGGTTATGGGGCTGTCTCTACTCCTGCTAATGTACTACTATTCCTACGGCAGATAGTACTTCATTTAAGGATCCTTTAGATAGGCAAATTGATTCCTTTCTAAGAAAAGCTTACTTATGTTCAGGTAATTTTCTTAGACCTGCTATATTTTTAGCGGATGTTGCTGCAGCTTCAACTTTTTGGTTAGAAGCTTTAGCGCAACAAGTAACAGATCATAATTTTATAGCATTATTTTTATTCTATAACATGCTAATAATTTTATTGGTGATACCATCTTTTGATATCATTAGAGTTGATGTCAGGTATATGTCTCTAGCTATTTTAGCTAGAATAGCTTTATGGATTAAACTTGGAATGCTGACATGTCTTCTAAGTCAACTTTGCTTTCCCTTTCTTTCCAGGGTAAATAATCATTTTCGTTCCTTTCCTCACAAGGAACAAAAGCCTGATTCTTCATCCTCAGGAGCGGTATCAGTTTGGAAACTATTTCCAGTTTGATATATTTTCAAGCCTTATAGAAACCTATAGCCAGCTCCTAAGTACCTATGAAGGTGCGGCCCTTATTCCAGCTCAGCTGGTATGGGGCAGATTACGTTTTCTTCAAAGAAATTTGGATCAATTCCGTTCTCAATCTCTGGTTTCAGAACATTGTTTCAGAAAGGTACAGAATTGGCTTCAAGTTAAGGCCTCCTGCTAAGAGATTCTTTTCTTTCCCGTGTCCCAGTTAACACAGCAAAGGCTCAGCATTTCTGAAATGTGTTTCAGATCTAGAGTTGGCTGGAGTATTTATGCCAGTTCCAGTTCTGGAACAGGGGCTGGGGTCTTATTTTATCTCTTCATTGTACCAAAGAAGGTCAATTCCTTCAGACCAGTTCCGGATCTATCATTATTGAATCATTATGTTAGGATACCAACATTCAAGATGATTACTGTAGGACTATCCTGCCTTTTGTTTAGCAAGGGCATTATATGTCTACAATAGATTTACAGGATGTGTATCTGCATATTCCGATTCATCCAGATCACTTTTAGTGTCTGAGATTCTCTTTTTAGACAAGCATTACCAGTTTTGTGGCTCTACCGTTTGGCTTAGCCTCAGTTCCAAGAATTTTTTTCAAAGGTTCTCGGTGCCCTTCTTTCTGTAATCAGAGAATAGGGTTTTGGTATTTCCTTATTTGGATGATATCTTGGTATTTGCTCAGTCTTCTCATTTTCGAAGAATCTCATACGAATCGACTTGTGTTGTTTCTTCAAGTTCATGGTTGGAGGATCAATTTACCAATCAGTTCATTGATTCCTCAGACAAGGGTAACCTTTTTAGGTTTCTAGATAAATTCAGTGTCTATGACTCTGTCCTTGTCAGACAAGAGAAGTTTAACATTGATATCAGCTTGTCAAAACCTTCAGTCACAATCATTCCCTTTGGTAGCCTTATGCATGGAAATGTTGGGTCTTAGGACTGCCGCATCAGATGCGATCTCCTTTGCTCGTTTTCACATGCGACCTCTTCAGCTCTGTATGCTGAACCAATGGTGCAGGGATTACTCAAAGATATCTCAATTAATATCTTTAAACCGATTTTACAACACTCTCTGACATGGTGGACAGATCACCATCGTTTAGTTCAGGGGGCTTCTTTGTTCTTCCGACCTGGACTATAATCTCAACAGATGCAAGTCTTACAGGTTGGGGAGCTGTGTGGGGGTATCTGACGGCACAAGGGGTTTGGGAATCTCAGGAGGTGAGATTTCCGATCAATATTTTGGAACTCCGTGCAATTTTCAGAGCTCTTCAGTCTTGGCCTCTTCTGAAGAGAGAGTTGTTCATTTGTTTTCAGATAGACAATGTCACAACTGTGGCATACATCAATCATCAAGGAGGGACTCACAGTCCTCTGGCTATGAAAGAAGTATCTCGAATTTTGGTTTGGGCGGAATCCAGCTCCTGTCTAATCTCTGCGGTTCATATCCCAGGTATGGACAATTGGAAAGCGGATTATCTCAATCGTCAAACGTTGCATCCGGGCGAATGGTCTCTTCACCCAGAGGTATTTCTTCAGATTGTTCAAATGTAGGAACTTCCAGAAATAGATCTGATGGCTTCTCATCTAAATAAGAAACTTCCCAGGTATCTGTCCAGATCCCGGGATCCTCAGGCGGAGGCAGTGGATGCATTATCACTTCCTTGGAAGTATCATCCTCCCTATATCTTTCCGCCTCTAGTTCTTCTTCCAAGAGTAACCTCCAAGATTCTGAAGGAATGCTCGTTTGTTCTGCTGGTAGCTCCGGCATGGCCTTACAGGTTTTGGTATGCGGATCTTGTCCGGATGGCCTCTTGCCAACCGTGGACTCTTCCGTTAAGACCAGACCTTTTGTCTCAAGGTCCTTTTTTTCCATCAGGATCTGAAATCCTTAAATTTAAAGGTATGGCGATTGAACGCTTGATTCTTGGTCAAAGAGGTTTCTCTGACTCTGTGATTAATACTATGTTACAGGCTCGTACATCTGTATCCAGAGAGATATATTATAGAGTCTGGAAGACTTATATTTCTTGGTGTCTTTCTCATCATTTTTCTTGGCATTCTTTTAGAATACCGAGAATATTACAGTATTCTTCAGGATGGTTTAGATAAGGGTTTGTCCGCAAGTTCCTTGAAAGGTCAAATCTCTGCTCTTTCTGTTCTTTTTCACAGAAAGATTGCTATTCTTCCTGATATTCATTGTTTTGTACAAGCTTTGGTTCGTATAAAGCCTGTCATTAAGTCAATTTCTCCTCCTTGGAGTTTGAATTTGGTTCTGGGGGCTCTTCAAGCTCCTCCATTTGAACCTATGCATTCATTGGATATTAAATTACTTTCTTGGAAAGTTTTTTGTTCCTTTTGGCCATCTCTTCTGCCAGAAGAGTTTCTGAATTATCTGCTCTTTCTTGTGAGTCTCCTTTTCTGATTTTTCATCAGGATAAGGCGGTGTTGCGAACTTCTTTTGAATTTTTACCTAAAGTTGTGAATTCCAACAACATTAGTAGAGAAATTGTGGTTCCTTCATTATGTCCTAATCCTAAGAATTCTAAGGAGAAATCGTTGCATTCTTTGGATGTTGTTAGAGCTTTGAAATATTATGTTGAAGCTACGAAATCTTTTCGTAAGACTTCTAGTCTATTTGTTATTTTTTCCGGTTCTAGAAAAGGCCAGAAAGCTTCTGCCATTTCTTTGGCATCTTGGTTGAAATCTTTAATTCATCTTGCCTATGTTGAGTCGGGTAAAACTCCGCCTCAGAGAATTACAGCTCATTCTACTAGGTCAGTTTCTACTTCCTGGGCGTTTAGGAATGAAGCTTCGGTTGACCAGATCTGCAAAGCAGCGACTTGGTCCTCTTTGCATACTTTTACTAAATTCTACCATTTTGATGTATTTTCTTCTTCTGAAGCAGTTTTTGGTAGAAAAGTACTTCAGGCAGCGGTTTCAGTTTGAATCTTCTGCTTATGTTTTTCATTAAACTTTATTTTGGGTGTGGATTATTTTCAGCAGGAATTGGCTGTCTTTATTTTATCCCTCCCTCTCTAGTGACTCTTGTGTGGAAAGATCCACTTCTTGAGTAGTCATTATCCCATACGTCACTAGCTCATGGACTCTTGCTAATTACATGAAAGAAAACATAATTTATGTAAGAACTTACCTGATAAATTCATTTCTTTCATATTAGCAAGAGTCCATGAGGCCCGCCCTTTTTTTGTGGTGGTTATGATTTTGTATAAAGCACAATTATTCCAATTCCTTATTTTATATGCTTTCGCACTTTTTTCTTATCACCCCACTTCTTGGCTATTCGTTAAACTGAATTGTGGGTGTGGTGAGGGGTGTATTTATAGGCATTTTAAGGTTTGGGAAACTTTGCCCCTCCTGGTAGGAATGTATATCCCATACGTCACTAGCTCATGGACTCTTGCTAATATGAAAGAAATGAATTTATCAGGTAAGTTCTTACATAAATTATGTTTTTTAAAAGGTTTTATACTGGATTTTTATATCAGCATCTGTGCATATTATTCTATTACCTGCAGTTATAGGACAATTGGTGTATACTGTGCCTTTAATGGTAGGATTTGCCATTGCCACATCACATTATACTCACACTTATTTTAAAGGACCATGAAATACAAAAGAATTTCATAACCAATGAGTGCATAATGAAAAGACAAAACAATAGCACTTACCATGTGACAGCTATCAGCTAATCACACACGTATACTCTGTAAACTCTTGTACATGCTCAGTAGAAGCTGATGCCTTTACAAAGTGCATATAACAAGGCACAGTTTGATAATGGAACTAAATTAGAAATTCTCTTAAAACGTTGTGATCTGTGCTAGTGTCTTTTTAAAGATAACACCTCACAATAAAAAGAAATTACAAACAGGACCTGTTAATACATTTCCAACCACGTGAGTTTACCTGTGAAAATGTTCTTCTCCTTTGTGTGTCAGTTGTAAATTATGAGCGAGCTTTGTTTAATAACCATATCATTGTCGAGACATATGCCTATGTCTGTTATTGTCCTGTAAGCTTGTTTATGTTCAAAGCTGTATGACCTCAATAAAAATAAAAATTAAAATGTAAAAAAAGAAAAAAAGAAATTATATTCATATTAATAGTTAACATTTACATAGAACATTACTTTAATGTTGGGTGACCATATTTAAAAATGGACACATATTAAAAATACATATGTCAGGGTTCTTATACAAAACATTTCTTTCAACATCCCTGAAAACAGCCCTGACATATGTATTTTTCATATGTGTCCCTTTTTAAAGTGGCAATATGGTCACCCTACTTTAATGACTTTAACTGTATATGCTAATCAAATTTACAAAGTTTGATGGAAGTGCATTTACTGAAAGAGATGTTATCCAAATGCTGAATCACTTGAAAAAAATCACATGAAAAGCTCTATGTACAACAAGAAATTTCCTCAGTGGCCACAACCCATTGTAAAGCAACTTTAAGCATCCAATCAAGGAGCATGCATATGGCATGTGCGGCACAGCAACGTTATTTCCCTCCTCAGGTTAACAAAGGTTTACTATAAAATCTTAAAAGAAAAAGGATATCAGGAGATTTGTCTTTACTTAGAGCAAAGTAAACATAGCTTCTTCATTGCTCCTATGGGTACTAACCCTTGTACTGGAATGCCAAATGAATTTTGTGGTGCAGACCTCTAAAGGGATAGTATGGTCAAAATTAAACTTTCATGATGAGCATGCAATTTTAAGCAACTTTCTAATTTACTCCTATTATCATTTTTTCTTTGTTCTCTTGCTATCTTCATTTAAAAAAAGCAGGAATCTAAGCTTCAGCACCTGGGTAGTGCTTGCTGTCTAAATGTAGCCATCCAATCAGCAAGCTCTACCCAGGTGCTGAGCCAAAAATGGGACAGCCGCTTGCTCTTAAAATTACTTTTCAGCTTTTTAAAATAAAGATACCATGAGAACAAAGAAAAATTGATAATAGTAGTAAACTAGACAGTTGCTTAAAATTTCATGCTCTATCTGAATCATAAAAGTTTAATTTTGACCCAAGTCTCTCTTTAAATAGTTAATTAATATCAATACAAAAAAAAGAGAAAGAAGGGCAAACAAATTAATATTTGCTCACAAAGCAAGGGAAGGCAGCACAATTTTCAACTTCTCAAATTTGTGCATCTTTATTAATGACAAAAACAACATGTATTGAACTACACACACCACCACAGCATGATATATGCAAAAGAAATTAATCAAAAATAGATAAAAATAGACCTTAACTACAGATAAAAAAGTATGATGTCACCATGTCCCATAGCGGCAATTTATGAGTATGTCAGACTAGCAACACCCAACAATAACCACAGACCTCACCTGAAAAAAAGCAAGAGGGTATCGTCTGCTACATATTTTATAAGGATCTTTGCTATCTGTCATACAAGGAACCTATTAAAGAGTAGATAAATTAATTTTATGCACACATACATAGATACAAGCCATTAGCCCAGTAAAAGTTCATGTAGGCATAGTTCTTTATATCAGCTGTGGAAACCTTGTAATGAAGTAGTAAGGATGTGATATATTTCCCAAAACACAAATGATATGCTCAATGGAGGCTTCAAGGATATATGTAGCAATCGTATTCAGTGAGCAGAGACCGCAACAGGAATGTTTAGCTTGGAGTAAAGGACCAATAATATAGGCATCAATACTTGCATGCAATCAGCAAAGTCTGCCTTGTAGGCACCTCCTTTTACATTTCCGCTTCTCTTATAGCATCCATGTTTCACATGTACGATGGTCCGGTGCTGCAAGACACCGCAAGATATCCTTGATCTTTTAAAACATCCAAACAATACACAAGAAGGGACTTGCTTAGCACAAACATCAGGTTGCTTGAAAAGTTTTTACGAAATTTCTTAACGGGATACGTGACTAAAAATTTCCAATAACCAACGCGCGTTTCACCCCCTCGGAAACTATGGCCAGGGCTTTGTCAGTGCTATTGGAACTTGTGATTTGGACATAATTTGTACCCATGCGGTCTCCACTTTTCCCAGGTGAATTTAGAAATTAAGTACAAAGGGGTTCAAAGCATTATTACAATATTGTTACCATGTTATAGTCTATCACATCAATATATTAGTTGAATAGCTAGTTAAACCATCTTAGAGCTTAGTGATTTTTCAGATGAAAGTATAGATCCTAATCTTTTTATTTTTTCTCATGGTCTAATAGCTCTACTGCATTGATGCATTCGATTTTGAGCATAGCATACAGTATCAGAGCATTGCAGATGCAAGCCCTGCTTCATTATCTTTATATATTTGATATGGAAAATCGTAACTATCCTTCTGAACATTAACTTTACTTACATGTATTTATTTCAAAGTATATATTGAAAAACAAGAACCAGCAGATTAAACACGGGATATCGTCTACCCTAGAAAGCAGGCATAATCTATTTTTTCTTTAAAGGGACACTGAACCCAAATTTTTTCTTTTGTAATTCAGAAAGAGCATGCAATTTTTAGCAACTTTCTAATTTACTCCTATTATCATTTTTTCTTCGTTCTCTTGCTATCTTTATTTTTAAAAGAAGGCATCTAAGCTTTTTTGGGTTCAGTACTCTGGACAGCACTTTCTTATTGGTGGATGAATTTATCCACCAATCAGCATGGACAACCCAGGTTGTTCACAAAAAATGGGCTGGCATCTAAACTTACATTCTTGCATTTCAAATAAAGATACCAAGAGAATGAAGAAAATTTGATAATAGGAGTAAATTAGAAAGTTGCTTAAAATTTCATGCTCAATCTGAATCACGAAAGAAAAACTTTGGGTACAATGTCCCTTTAAGGGACATTGTACACTAGATTTTTCTTTGCATCAATGTTTTGTAGATTATCCATTTATACAGCCCATCTGGGAGTGTTTTTGTAACAATGTATAGTTTTGATTATTTTTGAATAACATTGTGATGATTTAAAGAATTCCTAACCAAGCACCACAGTGTCAGATGTATACACCCATTAACAGACTCATGTTTATGTTATCTGTCTTTCATATGCAGGGGAGGGGGTGTCTGTTCTCTTTGCTATCCAGCCAATGTCAGTGGGTGTCCCAGCCTAACCTCACCAGCAGGGCTAAACTGGCAGTTTCTAAGTAAGTTTTTAAAAGGTTTTATACTGAATTTTTAGATCAGTATCTGTGCATATTCTTCTTTATAGTAGTGTATATTACATACAGTTGGTGTACACTGTCCCTTTAAAGGGACATGCCACCCACATTTTTTCTTCTATGATTTAGAAAGAGAATGCAATTTTAAACATCTTTCTAATTTACTTATATTATCTAATTTGTTTTATTCTCTTGATATTCTTTGATGAAAAGCATATCTAGATATGCTCACTAGCTGCTAATTGGTTGCTGTACATAGAAGCCTCGTGTGATTTGCTCACCATGTGCATTGCTTTTTCTTCAACTAAAAAAAATTGAAAAAATTAAGCAAAATAAATAATGGAAGTAAATTGTAATGTTGTTTAAATTTCTATTCTCTATCTGAATCATGAAAGAAAGATTTTGGGTTTAGTGGCCCTTTAAGTCCTTTTGGGTATGGAGTGGAAAGGCTATATATTAAATTTTCTTTCTTCATAAGAGATCTATCCTCATCTCCCCCTCGTCCATTTATTATTCCTCTATCTATGTCTATGAATCTAAGCCAGGCTGAATTTGATTAATTGAAAAATGTCTCTCTAAACTGCTTGATTCTTTTTCAAACATGATATAGTCTCGGTGTTCTTTAATCCTGTTCTTAAAGGCCCTTTTCCCCCCCAACATAATACCTGGGGCACGAACATGACAACAAGTACACCAGTCCCTCACGTGTTACAATTGAAAAAATGTTTGATCTTGTAGATTTTCTTATCATGGACCAAGAAGATTTTGGTTCTTGTCATAAACTTACAAGTTACAGAGCTACCACAGGGAAAGTTTCCAATTGGATTGTGGGCAGATAACCAATTGTTGGTTGTTTAGGAGATAAAATTACCGTGTACTAATCTATCACGATTACTATAAAATGATATGTTGTAGCCAGATTTTCATAGATTCACATTTTCAAGTGATTTAGGATATGGGTGACATAAACCTTTAGTTAAATTTTTTTTAAAGTTATTTTTTTTATTTTTTAAGGGTAAAGTTATATATATGAACAGAATTATACAGTAAAATTGATAGTTTTCCGCATAATTAACCTGTTAAGAGTTCAAATGACCTACTTGCCTTTTTTTTCAGAGCTCCCAGCCAACTCATATTTTGCACAATCTTCATCCAACTATGTCAAGTAGTCAATCATAGCGGAGTCCTAGAATTGATGACACCCATTTCAGTGACATTTTTTTGCATTAGAGGTGTAATTGATCCAATTAATATTATATATATATAATATTAATACATGACACATCTTAAAACACATTTTCTAAATCTTTATTTATATATTTGCAATCTTTATCTTATGTCTTTTCTAACATACTGTGCAGCCATCTGATATGTTAAAATAGTTTATTTATCTGGACGTTTACCATTAAATAACCACTAACTGCAGCAGAAGTGAATAGTTGACAAATACACAATAAAAAAGACAATGCAATAGCACTTCCTTTGAATTTGAAATGAGAAATAGAACATTTTGTAGCAAAATTCAAAGTTAATTCAGTGTTCCTTCCCCTTGTATCATGTGACAGCAATCAGCCAATCATAAAATTCATTTACATACTGTATATACTGTGCACTTTTGCAAATGCTCATTAGGAGCTGAAGCATATACAAAGAATATGCACATTTTGATAAGTATATTAGAATCATTAAGCTTTATTTTTTACTTCAGCGGCCCTTTAAAATAGAAACCAGGAAGTGTATTTTGTTCTCATCCTAAGAACAAGGAAAGTGAGCTAAGAATATAGATATGTTTCTTTGAAATAGAAGAATTGAACTGAGCCTCACATTCCAGACCATACCTGAGTATGCTTTCATTGAAAGGAGTTA